>NC_079903.1:14229582-14592082 GCF_024868665.1 Triplophysa rosa | reverse complement strand
GTCTCCCTCTCTCTCTTTCTCTCTCCCCCTCTCTCTCTCTCTCTCTCCTTCTCTCTCTCTCTCTCTCTCTCTCTCTCTCTCTCTCTCTCTCTCTCTCTCTCTCTCTCTCTCTCTCTCTCTGTCTCTCTCTCTCTCTCTCTCTCTCTCTCTCTCTCTGTCTCTCTCTCTCTCTCTCTCTCTCTCTCTCTCTCTCTCTCTCTCTCTCTCTCTCTCTCTCTCTCTCTCTCTCTCTCTCTCTCTCTCTCTCTCTCTCTCTCTCTCTCTCTCTCTCTCTCTGTCTTCTCTCTCTGTCTCTCTCTCTCTTCTCTCTCTCTCTCTGTCTCTCTCTCTCTCTGTCTCTCTCTGTCTCTCTCTCTCTCTCTCTCTCTCTCTCTCTCTCTCTCTCTCAATGGTAGTCAATGGGGGGCAAAATCTGTCTGTGTATGAGCATTCTTCCAAATATCTTTCTCTGTGTTAATCAGAACAAAGGTCTGATGTAAAATACATGCTTTCTGCTTCTGGATCATCATCTCAAATCTCTCTGTCTCTCAGGTGTTGGTCCGCATGAGGCCACTGTCTTGCAGATGAACCATCAGTGGGGGCTGTCGCGTCGCAGACCCAGATAGTGACTGGCTGCTGTGGCCCAGGCCACGCCCCCTCCCAGCATGCCCAACGCTGTTCGCGCGGGGAGCCTGAAGGACCCCGACATCTCCGAGCTCTTCTTTAAAGAGGACCCCGAAAAACTCTTCTCAGACCTGAGGGAAATCGGCCATGGCAGCTTTGGCGCAGTATATTTTGTGAGTATCGTATTTATATAATGCAGTACCTGAACACTTGTTGAACAGCCTGATTTTGACATTTCTTATAAAGAGGGTTTGTCTCTGCGACTTAATGATGAAGAGGTCCTCTTCTAGGGACTTGACTAGTTCAAAGGCATAGGAAGATTTGAAAACAAAAACATCACTTTTTGCTTGAACATGCAAAAAATCTCAATGTGGAGAGGATGAGATTAAATCTTCTGTTACATCACTGACAACACAAAACTCATTATTTTTCCATGAATTCAAGCTAAAAAAAAATGGTTGACATAAAATAGCTTTAGTCTGAAATAAATCAGAACTTGTGCTGTTTTATTTTAAGCTGTGACAACCCTCAGACATAAAGTAAGTTATAATCATTTTGTTCACTGATTTCATTTATTTTTTGCAGGCGTGGGATGTTAGGACCTCAGAGGTTGTGGCCATTAAGAAAATGTCATATAGTGGGAAACAGTCCAATGAGGTGAGAAAAATAATATTTTTCATGCTGATCACCAAGCTGTTGTTTCCTTCTGAATTTCCATAGAGATCTACTAGACTGCAACCTAGTGACGCGATGCATGTATCCCATGATTCATTACTTAATCACAGCTCTGACACATTCTGCCTTTTTCCGTTTACTAATTTTAGTAGCCAGGTGTGTTTAAGTTCTAGTGAGGTAACTATGGAGGACCGTAACAACCTTTCTTCCTATAAAAGGACAAAGAAGGCTTATTGATCTGAACTAATATTACCGGCGAAACAAAATACCTCAAATATAAAAACCTTTTTAAGTTGTTTGATGACATATTGTTGTGCCATGTCTTTGTAACCTTAGCTGCTAATCAGGGCTTAAATATTTAGATTCTTTGTGCCGCCCAGAAAGGGAGTTTTCCTTGCATGACTGCATTGCTTTATTGGTGTAACTGTTAAATGCTTTAATCCAGTCTTGACTTTAAACAGAAATGGCAAGATATAATAAAAGAGGTCAAGTTCCTTCAAAGGATAAAGCATCCAAACAGCATTGAATATAAAGGATGTTACCTGCGAGAACACACAGCATGGGTAAGAAACGTGACCCTGCCAGCAGCATCTCTCATGTTAGCAGAGTGTATAAGAGACAATCCTGTAAATAACCTCATTTGTTTGTTTTTATATAAATGCACTGCTTTCAAACACATCTCCTCTGTTTCTCCAGCTGGTTATGGAGTACTGTCTGGGCTCTGCGTCAGATCTTCTGGAGGGTAAGCTTTGATGTTTCTGATGATTAGATTGTGTACAATGCCCCCCAGTTTAAAAGCAAAAAGAACATTTATTTATGGAAGTATTTGTCAGCCTGACCCACTAAAATTAGACAACAGAGTTGATCTTCTGAGAGACCTCAGTAAACCCGTTCTTTTTTTCTTACAGTACACAAGAAACCTTTACAAGAGATAGAGATAGCGGCGATTACTCATGGTGCTTTGCGGGGGCTGGCGTACCTTCACTCCCACAACATGATTCACAGGTGAGGTCACATGTTAATAGTAGCATTTTCTATATTAGTAATAATAATCCTTGCTTTGAATAAAGCGTTGGTTCGTCTCATGTTGTGGTAAGTGTGCATGTACAAACATGTGGTCTTCAACAGCTGATGGTAATTTTTACAGAGTTCATGACAAATATCTTTTATTTGTTTGCCAACATGAAAATGAATAACATAATAGCAATTTCAAATGTGTTTATTAAAAAATGTGAAGAAGGATAGTATATTGTATGTATATTGGCATTGTTTTGTGAGGGTAAGTAAGTTTTTGTGAGCTCATTTTGCTCTTTGATGTTTCACAGGGATATCAAGGCCGGAAACATCTTACTCACAGAGCCTGGACAAGTGAAGCTGGCAGATTTCGGGTCCGCATCTATCGCTTCTCCAGCTAATTCTTTTGTGGGGACTCCTTACTGGTGAGTTGCACTGTTTTCTCCGTTATCCTTTCATTAGATATGAACTGCATAAAGATCCAGATATACAACACATTTCGCATTTCTCAGCCTTTTTTGGAATGTGTTGATGGAACGATATACAGTTAAATTACATGTTTGCTGTCATCGCAGGATGGCCCCAGAGGTGATTCTGGCCATGGATGAAGGTCAATATGACGGAAAGGTCGACATGTGGTCTTTAGGGATAACCTGCGTTGAATTAGGTGAGGTGGAATGATGTTACGTATATAGCTCTAGTTTTGCTGAGATGTTTGTTTATTGTTTCTGATGAACCTCTTCATCCTTCAGCTGAAAGGAAACCTCCACTCTTCAACATGAATGCAATGAGTGCCTTATACCACATCGCACAGAATGAGAGCCCGTCGCTCCAGTCCAGTGAATGGTGAGTACAATACAAGAGTCATGGCTTTCTCTGCCGTTTTTATAACCTCTTTTAGCTCTGAGCTGTATGTTGTTCCCTGTCATCCCAGGACGGACTACTTCAGGAATTTTGTGGACTCATGCCTCCAGAAGTTACCCCAGGACAGACCCAACTCAGAAGAACTTCTGAAAGTAAGCTAGAGAAGGTTTACAGATCAAACAAAAGTGATTTTTTTTGTATTGGACAATGGTGCCTTCAGCGAGATTGTTTCTGAATTTTTTTTTGTTTTCTGATATTTGCTTGGATCCGTGACACAAGGGAAGAACCTCATGCAGGGCTCAAATGTATTTTGACGTGTGTTGTTATATGTCCAAAAACGTATATATTTTTATGTTTGCCTTGCAAAAAAATAATTTGGTTTGTATTTGGATCTGATTTGTACGTTCATGCAGTCTGGACCATCTATTTGGTCATAAAAGCCCAATATTACTACAATCTTTATGAAGATCTGACTTCTCTTGACTGATTCTCTTGACCTTTGTCTATGTGCAGCATGCGTTTGTCCAGCGTGAGCGACCAGAGTCGGTGCTTATTGACCTGATCCAGCGCACCAAAGATGCTGTGAGAGAGCTAGACAACTTGCAGTCCCGCAAGATGAAGAAGCTCCTCTTCCAGGAGGCCCACAATGGCCCTGCAGTGGAGGTCCCAGACGATGAGGAGGTCCGTTGTTTCCTGGTTTGAACACACCCTATCTCAGTAAAACTATGCTCTTGAAATAAGTTCATGGGGTTTTAACGTGTTGTAGGAGGTGGAGCACAGTGTTGGCCGCACTGGCACGGTGAACAGTGTGGGCAGTAACCAGTCCATCCCTAGTATGTCCATCAGCGCCAGCTCACAGAGCAGTTCCGTCAACAGCCTGCCTGATGCCACAGACGCCACCGACGACAACAAGAGCGAAGTAGATCTGATGGAAAAAGACCAGACCATCATACCCAACAGCACAGTGATCCACGTCAAACCGGTTTGTGCTCTTCCGCTTTGTTTCAGTTTACATATGTTTTTGCATTCGATACGAAGTTGGTTCATTTTCAGTTTCTCATGCCATGAGCAGCATTTTAATGTGGGTTCTGTTTGTGCTGAAGGATGAAGAGAGCTATCAGGATGAACCAGAGTCTCAAAGGCCGCCAGACGAGCCCCAGTCGCCCCCAGCGCAAACTCCACGCCGCCAGTTTCGCAATCGAGAGCACTTCGCAACCATCCGCACGGCGTCCCTGGTGAGATTACCACCTAAGAAAAGAACGAAAGAATTTGTTTACTTTCTAACCACTTTAAGCAGAATTGTTCACTGTTTCTACAGCTCTTAAAGGGTAAGAGATCCACATTAGTAATGGTAATCATATTGTGTCTATGTGTGTGTTAGGTCACCCGTCAGATTCAGGAGCATGAGCAGGACTCTGAGGTTCGAGAGCAGATGTCTGGCTACAAACGTATGCGCAGGCAGCACCAGAAACACCTTCTGGCATTGGAGAACAAGCTAAAGGGTGAGATGGATGAGCACAGACTCAAACTAGACAAGGAACTGGAGAACCAGAGGAACAGCTTTGCCGCAGAGATGGACAAACTCGTCAAGAAGCACCAAGCCACTTTGGAAAAAGATGTACAGTAACACAGTTACACATAAACAAATAGCAAATATGTTTAAGATGAATGTCTTCTTAGATTATGATGAATTATTCATTTGCGAGGCTAAGATTCAGTTTCATTTATTATTTAACAGTCATAAAAAATTCTGAACGGCTGGTCATTAAGTTTAGCACTGTTCTGTATTCTAGGCCAAGACGTTTACCAACGATGAGAAGAAATTCCTGCAGCACATTCAGAGCCAGCAAAAGAAAGAGCTCAGCAGCTTCCTGGAATCTCAGAAACGAGAGTACAAACTGCGCAAAGAACAACTGAAAGAGGTCAGAAAGCCATACAAATGTTAACCAGGAGCCCTTCATCCTCCTCTTTAATATTCAATTACAGAGTTACATGCATTACTTTCTTTGCAGGAATTGAATGAGAACCAATCCACACCAAAGAAAGAGAAGCAGGAGTGGCTGTCCAAGAAGAAGGAGAACTTCCAGCACTTCCAGGCGGAGGAGGAGGCCAACCTTCTCCGTCGACAGAGACAGTATCTGGACCTTGAGTGCCGCAGGTTCAAACGGCGGATTCTCATCTTGCGCCACAACGTTGAACAGGATCTCATGAGAGAGGTAAGCAAACATAAATGTATGAATAGTTTTGTCCTCTGTGCAACTCCACCATTGTTTTAATCCCATATTGGTCCTATGCATGTGTTTATAGGAGCTCAACAAGCGTCAGACCCAGAAAGATCTGGAGCACGCCATGCTCCTCCGGCACCACGAGTCCATGCAGGAGCTGGAGTTCAGGCACCTGAGCAACATCCAGAAGATGCGTGCGGAGCAGATACGTCTGCAGCACCAGACCGAGCTAACCAACCAGCTGGAGTACAACAAGCGCAGGGAGAGGGAACTCAGACGCAAGCACGTCATGGAGGTCCGACAGCAGCCCAAGAGCCTCAAGGTAACATCACTTTCCTGTCAAGATTATATACCTATAATGCTAATGGGATAGTTCACCCATCATTTATTCACCTCATGTCATTCAAAACCTGTATATGACCGTTTCATCTGTGGAACACAAAAGAAGATATTTTAAGAATGACTCCGTGGTTTTGTGTTCATACAATGGAAATCAATTGGGTGTTTGGTTACCAACATTCTTCAAAATATCTTCTTCTGCATTCTTCAAAAGAAAGAAATTCATACATGCTTACTGCATGGTTTCCCACCATTTTGTTGTTTCATTGACAGTCCAAAGAGCTTCAGATCAAAAAACAGTTCCAGGATGCATGCAAGACCCAAACCCGACAATACAAAGCCTTGAGAAACCACCTGCTTGAGAGCACGCCAAAACCAGAACACAAGACCATGCTGAAGAGACTGAAGGAGGAGCAGACAAGGAAACTGGCCATTCTCGCCGAGCAGTACGACCACACCATCAACAACATGCTCTCCACACAGGCTGTGAGTGCAGAAGCGTGTAATAGATGACTCCACCAATGCCTGATCATATGATAACCATCTCTCTCTCTCTCTCTCTCTCTCTCAGTTGCGCCTAGACGAGGCGCAGGAGGCCGAATGTCAGGTGCTGCGCATGCAGCTGCAGCAGGAGTTGGAGCTGTTGAATGCATATCAGAGTAAGATCAAGATGCAGACGGATGCCCAACAGGAGCGAGAGAGGAAGGAGTTGGAGCAGAGAGTATCTCTGAGGAGGGCTCTGCTGGAGACTAAGGTCTACACATTCACTTAAACATGAATAATGAAACATTAGAGTGAAGTGGTGTGGTGTATTTAAATCGCTTAATAGGATTTACAAAGAAGTGTCAGGCTGTGTTCCTTTAGCTCAAATGGTTGAGAGTTGCGTTAGCAGCACAAAGCTTGCAGGTTTGATTCCCAACTAACACATACGTATACTATTAAAATAGTCACTTTGTGTAAAAGCATCTACTAGATACATAAATGTAAAGCAACCCAAATTGTCTGTTTATTAAACAAAGCTATGTTTATATTTAAACCTCACGCCATAGAGTTCTAGAGTCTGATCATGTGATGACCGTGTGATGTCATACCCACAGATTGAAGAAGAGATGTTGACCTTGCAGAACGAGCGCACAGAGCGGATCCGCAGCCTACTGGAGCGCCAGGCCCGAGAGATCGAGGCCTTTGACTCGGAGAGCATGCGATTGGGCTTCAGCAACATGGTGCTGGCTAACATCTCTCCTGAAGGCCTCAGCCACAGCTTCCCCGGGGCCCCGGCCAGCTGGATCCCCCATCAGCACTCGGATAGTTCTCAGGGGACACAATGGGGCAGCAGCAGTGGGTCGGGGTCCAGCCACCACTATTACTCCGGTCAGGGAGGAGCGCAGGCTCAGGGCTGGAGTCAGGCCCAGGGCTGGAGTCAGGCCATGCCCGGGGGTGGACTTCCCCCGTGGGGCCACTCCTCCTCGGGTCCCCCAGGAGCCATGCCAAAAAGCGGCGTGGGGATGCGAAACAGCCCTCAAGCCATTAGGAGGACCACCTCGGCGGGGCGCACTGAGCAGGGCATGACTAGGAGCACCAGCATCACGTCTCAGATATCCAACGGTTCGCACCTGTCCTACACATAGACGCCAGTGCGTTTGTGCCAACCCTGAACACACAAACACACACGGGGTGGGGGAACGCACTGGCTCAGACGGGCACAGAGAGCAGAACTGGATGCACTTGTCTACCCCGCCTCCCTCTGCTCTTTTCTTTCTCTTTCATTTTTTCCCTGTATGTTTCATCCTACATGCAGATGTGCATGCAACCGTAAATATTGCTCAGGTCAGGAGGTATTCTAACACTACATGAAACGTGTTTGATAAGCATGCAGAGCTAGAGTCACCGTCACTAGAAAGCTAACTTGAGATGTGTTTAGTACTGAAGATATATACAGAGAGAGCTATATATAATAGATGTTTTATTGATTTAGTCCACTTCATGTGTGGATTAACAAACCAAAAGCATGTTAAAAGGAGAAATTGGCCGTAATTCTTTACAATAATTTAAGTTCTTGAAGATTGTGGAAGTATGAAGTGAACAGGGACACTTTTGAAAGCTAACAAACTATAGGCCTGCTGTCATGCTTTAGGAAAAGGAACAATCTGGGGTCGAAAAAACAAGGAACAGAAGTCAGAATGACTCGAGTATGAGTAGTATTTGTAATGTCTGTATTAGGAAGACGGCCAGCCAATCTGTCGAATCGATTTTAAGTTTGTAAAGTGTTAAAATTGTCAGATTGTAATAGTTTGAATTGCAAAGTTTTGAGTTAACCTACATTAAGCATTGTATGTTTTGTCTTTTGAATTACAAAAACTTGACCATATAGACTTTTTCTATAACGTTTTGTTTACATAAGATTAGTGAGGTCATGTTGCCCAAGATGTGTGTTTTTGCCATTTGCAATTGAGGATTCGAGGAAATGTGCTCATATCTCCTGCATGCTTTGCTTTTTCTTAGTCTGTACTTGAATTAGGCAACATGGTTTTGAGACGGTCTGTCTGTCGTGTCGCAGTCTTTGATACATCCATCCTTCATAACGTCAACCTCCTGTCATCTGGATTGTGTGTTAATGTGATACTAAAGCAGTATATTTCAGATGCAGTCCTACATTACTTGATATTAAATCAGTATGCTTTTGGTCCATTCATGTTGCATACAAGGAGCTAAATGATATCAGATCTACGGTCAGTGTCTTGAATGTGTGACTGGTTTGAATGTTGACACATGCCACAGATATGAATGTTTTTTCTCTCCAAGTTAGATTTAGTATAATTTTATACCCCAGGTAGTGAACAGACACAAAATTGGTCCAGTGTCACAGTGTAACAGAATGTAATGGATCAGGAGTGGGTTTGAGAGTAGGTGCATGTTTGTGTGAGTGTGTGAATACATTTGGTTGTGTACATACAGATGGATTTCCCCATACTGTAATACTAAACCCATTTTGTTAATACATTTTCAAGGTGCCTTTTTATAGCTGCCAAGCAGAAGCACTTTATGTAGCGTGTTAAGGAATATTTTTACAGATGTTTTGGAGCGCAGGTGTATGTAGTGTGTTATAACACTTGGTAAGTTTCTGACCTGAGGTTGTCCGGATGTTTGCTGTTCAGGGATCAAACAAAGATCGTTATGGTCACTTTAAGAAAGTGGTAGATATGAAAGATGAAGTTTGATCAAGATCAAGATTGAACTTGAGGGTTTGTCAGTGATTTTTGAATGGTTTATCAGAGGAATCAATGAATCCTTGAATGTACTTTGTCCTCCATCAGGTTTGTGGTTTTTGACACTTTGGGATTGTAAAGAATTGTGGGTGCATGATTGACTTCCTTTCCCCTGAAGGTCATGACAGCAGGCTTTATGTGAAACATAACAAGCAAACCCCTTTCGGTGCATTTAAACACCCTTGATCCGGTGACTTTGACACTAAATAGCAAAGGGTGTTTTCATTGTTTCGAGAATACACTACCAGTCAAAAGTTTGGACACACTGAACACATCCCAGGTGAAAGTCTAGGCAAAGACCGTCTGCTTTGAATAAGCTGAAGAACCTAACTTACTGTATTTTTATTGTTATTTTAATGTGGAAAATAGTAACATCATTAAACAACTGAATAACACACGATTATGTACTGACCAAAGATAAAAATCTTTGCATAAATAAAATGCAGATCTGCACACTGTGGCCCTTCTTTTAACCAGCTGTCCACACTTTTGATAAAACGATTAATATTAATCAACACCGACCTCAAAGATATAGAAAAGGCCAAAAAGTATAATTCTAATTTCTCCCTCGTTTGTTGGCTGGTAAGCAATTGAGATGACCAAGCACATGAATATAATTTTTCTGTAGATCTAACAGGGAAATCTTGTATGTCTTCATTCCTCCCCTGCTTCTGTCCTCTGTGCCGCCCGTTCAGCAGGTGTCAGTGCCCAGCGTTCTGAGGATACGAGATGTGCTGCCGGTTCCCCACTGCTTTATCTGCCTCAGTGCCATCACATCACGCCAAGCTCAGTCTGGATCCAGCCGTTTTTAGTGGATGAATGTCTAAATGTACTTTCTCGGTCAAGCTAACTTCCAAGCGAGTTTGGCTAGTTTGCTCGTGTGACATCCCTATGACTGCAGGAATTACTTTGATGGAAAACTGTTCATTCTTGAAAAAGCTTCACTCGTGTTTTAACACTTCTGATGGAGTACATTACCCTCGCCCTAGTTCAATTATTGGTGAAGATGAAATACTTCCTTGCAGTTCCTCCCAAGCAGGACCCACCTTTAATCCCTCCCTTTTCTTTCATTAACCCCAAAGAGCTTGATTTACCAAACGGATCCAGCTCTAATCCGAGAATTGAAAGTGTACCTATCTAAACTCTAGAGTCATCATCTAGGGGAAAGTGTTCATATTGTACATTTGAGTAAAAGACATTAAAGTTGACAGATTCGATGCTGGCACGGTTTCCACCCATCGAGAATCTCTAAATATAGACAAGTTTTAAAGAAAAATCGTAAATGTAAAACTATGTACCTTGAGCTTTTAAGAGGTTATCGGCCTGTGTACATGGATACTCACTCTGGGGCCTCAGATATGAACTTCAGGGAGTAGTGTGTGTTTACAGGTCATCTCTACACACTTTCTGTTTTCCATTTTTATGAGATCATTTGTCTGTTGTTCAAGTGTCTGCACAGTCCTCTTGGGCCCTCAAACGCCTTCATGCGAACCCTTCATTCGTGTGAAGTTTGTATCAGCAGGTGAAGAATACAGAATATTCTACTATGGCTTCAATTTAACAACAAATGTGCAGAACAGAGCTGTTAAAAATACAGCCATATTATTCCGTTTTAATTCTCCCATAGATCTGCATTTGATATTAGGGTAAACCTTTTGTTTTTAACCAACAAACGATCTGTTTAGTCCAGTTGTTGTTTTTATGGTTGTTTATAAGCATACGTTTTGGGGGAGGGCTTGGGTCGGCGTTACTCATAATTGTGATAACTGTTTATTTGTCAAACCTGCCATCGATATAGATTAAACATCTTATTTTTTCATTTGATCCTAGTTTGAAACACTTGTCCTACTGACTGGAATTAGGGGACGTGTAAGTTATACTGATATATGAGAAATACTAGAATGACTTTTATTATAAATAATAATAGAGGTTAAACCTCTGGTCAAACACTGTGCCATTCCACAGCTGCCAAGCCCAATCACTACTGCATTGTGTCCTCTCCAGAGAAACCTATTGACAGGTTATAAAAAAAGTGATGTTACTAAGTTTTAAAGCATCTGAACCCTTTGGCGCCAACAGTACAAAGAATTAAAATGAGAAGGTATAGAGAGGGGCTGGTCTGAGGGGAAGGGCTACATTTCTGTAAAGAACATCAGTATTCATTTGCTGTGTTTGAAATTTCATACTAATGTAGCCTACTACATACGGAATTGTTTTTGAGTATGGGTAGTATGGTAGTATGCCATTTCGAACGCACCCATTGTTTTATGGCTCAGCATCACCACTATAGCTTCAATGTAACCTGTAACAAAATGTATAGATTGTGTATCATGTTATTGAATGTCTAAAAGATTATAAAAAAGTTTAAAAATACAGAATAAATGGTTTGAAATTGTATTAAAGTATTCTTGAATCGGAGAAAAGTCTAAGGATAAATGAATTATTTTTTTCTTCTGTATTACTATTGTGTTGATGGAGGAACACTGGTCAGAGGATACGCTGTAATAAAAGTACATTTAGTACAAGTATTTGTCTGGCCTTTCATTTAAAAAGTTTGTTTTTTTGTTTTGTTTGAATTATTTTGTCAGTCATTTCACAGACGTAATATATTTTCAGCTTAGGAAGTTCAACAAACCATAAATGTTTTTTATCTTTAATTTACAATTCACATTAAACAGTTTTCATGTCAAACCGCAGTTTATTATCTTATGTTTTTTTTTTGTCAAAGACAAAACATTTGTATTACATGTATTTCTCTCTTAAAATGTTGGTATTCTCAAACAGTATACATTAAAATATAAATATGAAATATAAACCCCTCAGAATTAAACTATCGATCTACCTGCAGACGACGTCACGTAGTCCGCTTGAGCCAAAACGAGTTCTGATCCCTTTGAGCTACCGTACACAAAAAATATACACACAACATTCGTAGGTGTATTGTGAGCATTACTCGGAATATGAAATCTTTTAAAGTAACTTGTAATGCTTATTTCGTATGAACATGCGCATTTGTCAGAGAAGAATTCTTACGTTCACCGCTACATTAACGTTGGAGCGTACTGACGACATGTAACTTATCAGAGAAACTTCAGATGTTAACACGTTACACAATACGTTCAACCTGGATATAAACCATCTCTCGGATTTCTCTGCCCTGTTCAGTACGAATCATGCTGGATCTTCCGAGGAAGGTTTCGTGTCGCTCTGTCAAAGTAAAAACAGACTTCAAGCAGTGATTTCTGTGGATTTTATTCCCAAGATTAAGCATGGATCTTCACGCGTGTGTAAACCTATATATTTGCATTTATAAACTCCTACACAGTAATCTGCGCCGCAGGTTAACGATCAGTTGGGAGCTAACGTTATATAGTAAACCTTACCGTATCACGCGTTTTTAAATACATTAACAGCGGGTTAAAGTTATGAGTCCTCAAGTAAACCTGCTGTCTGGACTTGGACTGATCTGGCTCTGCGTAACCCAGTGGTGTCACTGCAGACTGGTCTGCGACAATGGAAAGGTAAAGATAAACGCCTACGACAGTTTAACAACGTTCTCTATGAAGTGTGTATAAGGTCATATTAATTCAAATTATACATTGAATCTTATACTTTACAGATGTGCATGGTATCCCTGCAAAAAAAAAAACTACAGAAATTCTAATAGATTTATTGATTCATGGGAATTATATTGGTTTTAATGGAAACAATCTTGGTCTGTGTGTGTCTCTAGGAGGAGTAGTGTGTTTGGTTCTGCTGAAGGGATTTTCTGGAGTTAGACCCAAAACACAATATAAAGGGATTTTAAAATGGTTTTAATGGGAAACTGCTGATGATTCACAATGTTACTTTTAATAGAAACCACTAGAATTTGTATTGGGGTTTTTTTCAGCAAGAATATCACAGTTGTCTTATTATCCAACAGGCAAATCTCATGACAGACCTACCAGGACCTGAGGAACTCATTTGTCAAGAGCTTTGGCCACAGTCACAGATGGTAAGGGGTGTTGTCTTACAGTGTAGCCTACATTTCTCTATCAAATGCTCACAGATAAAACATGTGATGACACAAAAACATGACTGACAGGTTTTCTTTTTTCTGGTTGCAGAATATTCCTGATATTGACACAAAATATGTTAACACGGTAAAGAGTCCCCATTTTTATTATTAGTGTTATTTTGCATTTCATTGTCATTGTAAACACTAAATTGGTTTAATGATTAAACATTTAGAATAGCGGAATTGTTCCTGTTGTTTTACCACATCAAATCCACACGCTGTTAAAGTATTCTGGCAAAACTCATTGTCACTTCTGTGTTGCGTAGGCTGCTGATTACATCTGTATGGACACACCCATTACATACCATGACCTCATACCCACCCAGTAAGATAACATATTCTTATACATAATCCATTGTCTTAAAGTTTCTTTATGTGTTAATGGTCCTAATACATCTAGAGGTATGCCGTTTAACTTGTTTGATTTGTCGTGTTATTCTTTTTTTAGTGGGCCTTACCGGCCTGTCGAGGCAGAGAGTGGAGAATATCTGTATTGTCCTCCTCAGCGCTGGCTACACAACCTCAAAGTAATGCACACAGACACAGTACACCTGTACTAACGTTAATGCCCTCGCCAATATCACAAATAAGCAGCACTGAACATTTTTATCTTTGACAGAATGGTGCGCTGGTGCTTCTGTATCACCCCTGTGTCTCAGCTGAAGCTCGCAGGAATCTCGCCGTGTTGGCTCGCTCGTGTCTGGCTCATTATATTCTCACACCGTACCCCTGGCTCAGCCGACGGAGAGTGAGTCACGAGACGGCACATTAACGCGTATAACACATGTCTAGATTGCTTGTGGCCGCTAAAAGATTGTGTTTGTTAAAACACTTTCTATGCAGACTTTCTACGCTAATATTTTTAACAGACATGTGTTATGTGTCTTTCTCAAAGCCCTTAGCTGTGGTCTCTTGGGGTCGCTCACTAGAGATGTCTCGCATCTCAACTGGGTTTTGTGATTGGTCGGTCTCCATTTCCTACAACATTAGTCAACTTAGCACGAGCCAAAGTACAAAGTACAGTCTGTACTTGACCAAACCAGCACCTCTGGACAGACCAATGAACATAAAGCAAGAGATGTCCAATGGGGAAGGATTAAAGGTAAAACAATTTGCATGTTGATGACTATTATCAAATGGTCATTAATATCAGAATTGATTAATATTATCATGAGCTGCATAATATGCAGATTTATTAACAGGAAGTTAAAGGAACAGTTCAGAAAAATTGCTTTCATAATTTTCATACTAACCTCCAATATATTGTTTGTAAGAATTGCTGCTTGGAAGCTCTCCATCTTAATGATGTACAGAAGACCAGAAAAAGATCCAGAAAGACCAGGATGGCCCTCAAACAAACATCACAGGAAGTGACACCGAAAGTCAAACCCAACAACCTTAACGGCATAGAGAGTGCAAAACAGAACATAACAGACAAACTATCACAAAATAACACAAAGGAGATGACCTCCTTGCTATTGTTTACCGTTAACGTCACACAATCTCACAATTCATCTAAGGACTTACAAGAACCAGCTGGAGTATCCAAGGAGCAAACTGACGCAGAGAAGCAACTTGTCCAGAATAATGTTGAAAGAAATAAAAACCAGACAGACCGAAAGTCACATATGAAAACTACAATAGAAAGCAGGAGGCATCGGATTAAGACTGATACAAAGGCACAGAGAACTGAATCTGAATGCGTAGATCTCACAAAGTGTGGAGTCCCAGAGTCTCCACATATAGGGGGTCCATTGAGAGGGGAGAGGATACCCATTCCACGCACCGATGAGGCCGTGTGGGCTGCAGCCGCTCTGGGCTTCCTGTTGGTGCTGCTCACCCTGTCCGTGCTCCACACGCGCCTCTATCGGCACTGTAGGTCCTCAACCAGCCTTTACTGGCAAGACGGCCAGCAAGACTATGAGAACGTGGGTGGTAAGTACACAGTCGTAAGTTCATGTCTTGGAAACAGTTCTTGCATAGCATATTTATACCTGAGGTGTCACATGTTGCAGAGGTCATCCGGCGGAGACTCAGGATGGTTGGCCGGAGGAAGAGGAGGTGCAGCTATAACAGGAGACAGGAAAGTGCATTACTGTCTAACTCCAGCGCTGAGGAGAATTCTGAGTGACTTGGATTGTTGAACACTCATGGGAATTGACAGGATATGCACGCTTGGATTGGAGACTAGTTTGAGTTTCTGCTAAGTCATACGTCACCCACCGATTCAATACAGACATTTTTATTGATAAACCAGTTATGTATCCGAATAACTGATACGTACACAAACACAGTATGACAACTTAAAAAACAAGTTTTCTTTATTTATAACACTACTTTCTTTAGCAAAGTCAGTATAAAATACCATGTACACATTGAATGTCTTGAGAGTTAAATTGTCTTTTATTATAGTTAGCATTTTGCTAATTTAAAGCATTATGGAAGGTTTTAGTCACATGCTGTGCCCTTTGGATTTTATTTGAGAGGTGTTAGTATTATTATTATTATCAAAACCAAAGCAATTCATAATATCTAGTGCTATACATTAGATTTTCATTTATCTCAATGGCTAATGTTCGGCTGGCACATGCCTGCTTGCTGCCATCTTTCTTCATGTGCTCGCAGCTCTGCCCCAAATGTTATATCAGAGCTGTAAATGACATGATTAATTACGTCCCAAAATCATCTCCTATGATGTAATTAAATGGCTGTCAATAGAGAAATGGTGGCTGCAGAATGGTGCAGTTACTCACTAGTTAAACATTGACCTCCTGTGGCAATGTTCGGATTAAAACATGCTGCTTTTCTCATTTTCATAATTTATGATAACACAAGATGGCGGCAGCAGAGAGCTCTGCAATTCTGAAAAGACACACCCTCAGTTGCTTGAGATGCTTTTTCATCCGAAAGTAAATGTAGAGTTTTAATTACAGGGACGTTTGGAGTTTTGGAATTTACCATGGTACTGCCAACTTAACAACGCTAATGCCTTTATTGTTATTACTTTACAAACATAACAAATTAATAAACAATATTGAAAGTATGGGTGTCACAATTGTATTGACAATAAGTGTGATAATAAAACCATTATTATCATCAATATCATGTTAATTCCACACATATTATTGTAAACTATTCAGCACCTATTTAAAATGGACTGAGTGGTTGCAAACTCTCTCTCTCTACCTCCCTACATTTGTATTTGGAGTGCGATTCATTTACCAAATAAAAGACAACACACAAAATTAAAGATGAATTCGACCAATATTCATTTATTTAAGAACTTCAATGAAATTGTGATAATATTGTTATTGTTGGCCACGATAACCGCATTGTGATCATTGTAATAGCCATAACTTTTAGAATCTTTTATAATTGTAATTAATTAACAAGCACAGTTGAAATTGAAGTTACTAAAACTTATAGTGTTCTGGTTGAAACATTAAATCTTCATGGGTATTCATATCAGTGTTGTATTGAAACATCACTGTAGTCACATTATCCAGATTGCAGTCTTTTTCAAAAGGATTATAAAGGTGTAATCTGGATCATGACGGCGTTGTGAAATTCTGTTCAGTCACAGCATGGAAGGAACTGATTTATTAACAATAACAAGCTGCAGCCAACAGTTTGCCAATTCATAATCCAGTGTTGTTGTCTGACCCATCATGACTTTGCCTTTGAGAACAGGTTATCATGTTAGACTGACATTAATCTCCACAATAAAATACAGCATGCATTTTAACAGTCTATTTTTTATAAGATCATGCCACAGTACTAGACTTTCTAGCAGATTTTCTCTGTTCCTTCCGAAGGTCAAGTCCTCATGTTAGTACTGTTCAGTTATCTCAGTGATGATCTGGGTCCTCTTTTGCAAGCAAGAGTTGTGCAATGGACGTAAAATAATAGATGCAATGCAATATGGATTATTGGTCTACATTGTGAAACCATAAAAAAAGCTATATGAAACTTACAATCCAGTATCAGAAAAGCATGAATGTTGTTCAGACTAAAGCATTGTTAAATTATACCTTAAATCTGTTCTAACATGACGCTTGATGGGCCATTAAGCTACTTGTGATAAGTATATATTATATAGTATAGATTATATTGTGTTTTTTTCTTCTTGCTTTAAGGAATCCTTGTAGAGCTTTTGGCAAGAATAGTGCATCCAAGAACAGGAATGTTTCTGCATGTTCAGGATGTGTTTTTTCCTTTATGTTTGACGAACGTGAGAAACAATGTATTTCACCCCTCTAGACAACCTCTGCGGGTTGTCTAAAGTCTGCGACAAGGAGTTTGGCATTCTGCTCACTACAAACAAGTTTGCATTTAGCCACTTTACCATGTTTCAGCAGAACAACAGCGAGTCTAAAATTACATCTGCTTTAAACATTCTTTTGCAGCTTTTCTTTTGACTGTAATGTATAATTACACGTATCACACACGTATTTTTAGGCCTGTATACATAAAAATCAGTTATAGAGGGTTTTATGCACTGTCTGTTTAGTCGAATGCAACACCAAATATTTTTTTTAGAACTGAATTGAATGCAATATTGAGCAGAAGCTAAATGATGTGGTATTCAAAAGCAATGTTGCAATAAACAGTAATGACTTAAAAACTGAATAGTTCCGAAACCTTGGATGTCCAATTTCACTGTTTTTATATATTAATATATATAGTATATTTATTAGATATACAAATATCAAAAAATTCTTAAATCAAGATACATGAAAGGAAAGTGACCTACAAGATATTTATAAAAGAATAAGTTTAAACATGCAAAATAATCTGCCAATGGGGTCAGAAAAATAAACTTGAATTGGTACTTAAGTAAAAGGTCAAATCAAGTTTATTTAAGTTCGTTTTACTTAAAGTGATAGTTCACCCAAAAATGACAATTCTGTCATCATTTACTCGCCCTCTCGTCATCTCAAACCTGTATGACTTTCTTTCTTCCGCAGAACAGAAAAGAAGATATTATGAAAAATATTGTTGATCAAACAGCAATGGCAGTCATTCACTTGCATTGGTTTTGCGTCCATAGAAGTCAATCGGTGCCACCGCTGTTCAGTTATCAACATTCTTCAAAATATCTTCATTTGAAAATAACTTGCTGTACACATTAGTATTGAAAATATTTTCACAACTAATCTTGCAATAAATCATCCGTTGTATATCATCGCCTGCCAAATTCTCAGCAAGGAAAGAAAATAACTGGTTCCGATCACAAGATATAAGTAACACTATACTGTGCATAACATTGGAGGCATTAGAGCTATTTAAGGACAAAACACATTTTCCAGACGCTTTTGAAGTCCACTTTAACACAAGGGCAGAGACATTTCATTGGCCGTGAAGTATGTCTGAGTGTGGTTGATACCACTCCCACAATCCCATGTGAAACGCATGTATTGCGTTTTGAGGTGTACGTGTTTGATGTATTTAATTTGACACATCTTACACAGGATCCCTCTTTTCCCGTGACCAGAACAAACCACGCCCAGCTCGAGGTTTTCCTGGTCTTGGCACTGTCTGAGTCATAATAATACGTTATAAAGCATTCCCATCAGCGAACACTTTCAACTTGATGTCCTCTTGGACCGGCCATTCAGAAGCTACGGTCTGGAGAGGGAAGATGCACGTTTTGCTCTGTCTAGTTTGTGTCTTCAGTCTTTTTGGTCAGTATCGTCTGACACCGTTACCACAAGATGAACATGATCAATCGATTCATGCAACCAAACCTGCTCAGAATGACCTGTCCATGGCAACTGTAAGTGTTTTGTATGTTTACACCTGTTTGGTGGTTTTACTTTAGTATAATTTTACTTAAGCTTTACAAACTGACATATTTTTAATGAAATGTTCAAATAAGATGTGCAGTGCAGGTAGAGATATTGTTAAAACAATTGACAATGTATTTCATTAGCCGTATTATAATTTATATAATCTTTAGTTTGTATTAAATAATGTATACACGATGACTGACTTTATCATGTTGATTTGTTCATTGCACAAAATCTTTGCAATTGTTTTGACATCGAATTAAAATGCTATAATGTGAGATGAATGCAAACAGATTTCAACTGATAAACTTCATTTGAGCTAACTTAATAAAGCCCATCAGATGGATAAAATACAGGAAGGGTGTGGAAGCTGAAAGTCGATACTCACTGTGGTGGTTTCTTGCAGAAATACCTGCAGCATTTCTACAGTTTCCAAGCAGATCCTGCAGGCCGCAGGAGGAGGAGCCGCCCATCGTTCTCATCCAAACTGAAGGACATGCAGAGCTTTTTCGGACTCAACCGAACAGGAACCTTAAATCCAGCCACCCTCATTGTGATGAGAACCCCGAGATGCGGCGTTTCTGATGTGGAGGACTACAGTCACAGACGTGGAAACAAGTGGAAGAAAAACCTCATTACTTATGGGTAAGTATTATGTATTTGTGTATTTCATGCATCACGAGAAGCACGTACAGTAATGTGAAGTGTGACATTTTACAGTGTTGGCCAGTATACCGGTCACTTACCGGTGAACATAGTGGACTCTCTGATCTCATCTGCTCTGGATGTATGGGCGAAGGCCAGTCCTCTTACTTTCCTCAGATCATATTCTCACGAGGCAGACATCATGGTGGAGTTTGTAAGAAATGGTAAGTGAGCGCACTATTGGTCACAACGCATTCTTGCTTTTTCATGTCTTACCGGATCGATTATGCTCTCTGAACATCTAGATCATGGTGACTCCTTCCCTTTTGATGGTCCAGAAGGCACACTGGCTCATGCTTATGGTCCAGGGGCGGGCATCGGCGGGGATGTTCACTTCGATGAAGCTGAATCCTGGACAGTGGGTTCAAAAGGTATTTTACATGTCCGTTTGGATGGACCCACATTTACATCTGGGCAATTCCAGCGTTTTGGATGTGACATTTTTGGTCAAAACTTGAAATATAAATTCTCAGAGAATGTATTTATTGCCAGTATATTGAATCGTCTGTTTATTTTTTACGAAGACATGAGAAAAATATCAATCTAAGCATGAGTTTTCTCGTTTAAAAGTGAGTTTGGATGTGGACATTATGGATGTGACAAAAAAACGCTGCAAGTTTTTGAGAGGTTACATACTTTGAATGATTTCTGTGAATTAAAATGCACAAACCAAAAGCAATAATACCCAACAAATGGAGGCAGAATGGCTCTTAATAGACCGCTAAATAGATTTTGTATGAAATTTTCATGTGTCCATTTATGAGTAATATGGACCGTTACAGATGTGACAATTCTCTTACCTAACTATGCTTTAACAACTTTGAGACTTCACATGGGTACTTAAACCACCAAATATTGACATATGACCTATCACACTGCAGGTTTGCCAGTAACTTACTGTAGATTTAATTTACAATTTTGTTTTAAAGAGAAACTTATATTTTCTTTCATAAAACAATACTAAATATCTTGGGTCACTTTTCTTGTTATGTAAATGTATCATAATTTAAGAAGTTTTAAATATTTTTACTAGAAAACGAAACAAAAATGCTTATCTCAGAAGTCAAAGTGGTTTAATTTCGTCAAGTTTAACTCAAATTGAAAACAGTACTAATAGGAAAGTATTAAGTAGTAATTAAATCCACAGTAAGTTACTGGCAAACCTGCAGTGTGATAGGTCATATGTCAATATTTGGTGGTTTAAGTACCACCAAAGTTTTGGAAGTTTTACAGAAAAAAACCTTTGGTAAAAACTTGATTTGTTCAACTTAAGTTGACATATGCATGGAATTGTCCATCTAATAATATAAAATGTTAATATAAGTCTACTTTTCTTTCTCAGGGTTTAACTTGTATCTAGTAGCTGCGCATGAGTTTGGACACGCACTGGGTTTAAAACACTCACAAAATCCTGAATCGGTGATGTACCCGACATACAAAAACAGAAAAACGTACAATGTGCTCTCCAGTGAAGATATCATAAATATCAACACACTATATGGTAATACATAAATCGTGTATTATGACACTATGAAAAACATGCACATGTAAAGGATATCACAGGAGTATGCTTTGCGTCTAACAGGACCAAGAAACAAAAGGCCTTCTCCGTCTTCAAGATTTATCTGGAGCTATCCCAGTGACCCCTGGCACAGCGGTTCTAATTTCCCTGTATCACTGAAGGAAACGTGTAATCCGGACCTGACTTTTGATGCTGTCACTACTGTAGGAGAAGCTCTTTTCTTTTTTAGAGACAAGTAAGTTGATTATGTGTTTTTGTTGGTCCTGACAGAAATAATAGGTTCATAAGAATAGTACACAAGCCCCTAACCAAGTCTAACCTAGCCTAAATCTAACCTAGACCCCAAACCTGCAATAAGATTGGTTGATACATTTCTTGTATTTAAGAGACCAATGAAAGGTGAACAAACATTTAATTTTCTCTTTCAGGTACTTGTGGATTAAACACAACAACCAAAATGATATAAAGGAAGGTCCTATCAGCAATTTTATGCCAAATGTTGATTGCAAGATCGATGCTGCTTATTGGGTGCCACAGCGAGCAACAGCTTATCTGTTTAACGGTACAGAGGTTGTTTGACATCATGCACCTCTGTAATGTCTATACAGGATGTTAACCGACACACATTATCTGTAACATTTTCAACACAGGGACTGTTTTCTGGACTGTTAAAGGATCCCAGGTTAAAAGCAGAGCCAGAAACATCAGGACTTTTGGGTTCCCATCATGGGTCCAGCACATAGATGCTGCAGTCCACATTCACAGAACCGCACACACCTTATTCTTCACTGAACACTTATACTGGAGGTGAACGACTGAGATTCGATTATTCAATTAAAGACTTTCTGTTAACGTTATTAAAGTTAAAACAATTTCTCTTAGGTATAACGAACATTACAAGTCTATGAATGACTCGAGTCCACGTAACATTTCTGAGGATTTCCCGGGAATAAATGGGCCAATAAATGCTGCAGTTTATAAAGATGGTATGTGTTATTTTACTTTGGCTTGTAATTTATCATTTTATGTATTTTCAGTCACATAACAACTTATCAAATCTTTGTTTATTTCAGGTTCCCTCCATTTCTTTGTTGGCTCAGATGTGTACAAATATGACACCAAACAAAAGGAAATTATTGGAGTGTATAAAACAATGTCCTGGCTTGGGTGTTAATGGACAATCATTTGAATAACAGTTGCTTACACTAACCCAATCTTATGTCTTTTTTGTTGAAATACATTCTTCTTTCCTAGTTTAATGTGCAGGCAACATGTTTTCACTTTCTTGAGTGCAAACAATGTTGCTCTTTTAAAACAACTCGTTTGAGTGGTCTATGAAGTGGCTTAAATGACTCCTGACTCAACCAGTGGTGCGAGTTCACAGCAGGATTCAAAGGACAGCGAATGGGTGTGGCAGAAGTAGCAGTGTTTTGGAAACCCATGTCAAAACAATCATTACTTTTGGAGATTTGTTTAGTGCCGAAGGCGGGATAGAAATTACACCACCTTTACTGATTATGTTGAGAATTATAAAGAAGCACGTCATGTTTGTTCTTCACGTGATAACTGCACCTACTGTGTAATGTCTTCGAAACGTGCGTATGTAAATATAATGTGGTGTAGAAAAGGTTTTACAAAAGACATTGTAAGTAAAAACGTATGCCCTTGTTCTGACCTTCTAACTTGCCATTACAGCTAAATTCTGATTTGAGAGCCTGTGTCCCATGTGACTATATACTGTAATAACTGTTCCATAAGATATGTAGAGCTGCATAAGCCAAATAAAACAGAAAATCAGCATTAAATTGAGTTGGCTGTGTGCTTGACCTCTTCTCTTGCAGTGTTGGGTGTAACTAGTTACTAAGTAATTAGTTACTGTAATTTAATTACTTTCCCCTTTAAAAAGTAAAGTAAGGGATTACTCTTATTTGTTCTGTAATTAAATTACAGTTACTTCTGATGTAACTGAATTAAATACTGTGTAATCTATACAATAATGGAATTGACATTAAAATTCAAAATCTAACTTCAAAATGCATGCATTAATGTATCTTACTCACATTTGTTATACAAGTCAGTTAATAATTGTACTTTATGTAGTTTTATATGATTTATTTGAATGAATTGAGAGTCGTTTTATGTCTATCCTTGACTCACTTAACTAATCAAGGTTGATGTAGGATATAGAAAGTAATTAGTAATAAGTATTTAAATACTTTTTGTAGAGAGTAATTTGTACAGTAATCTAATTACACTATTGAATATGTAATTAGTAACTAGTAATTAATTACTTTTTTAGAGTAACTTACCCAACTGTTCTCTTGCCATGAAATGTAAAATGTCTTTATTTGTTCAGTATAAGTACCTGGATATCTGAATTGTACATGTGGTTGTAGGCTACAATTAAGTCAGTGACCCAGTTATCTGAATGAATAGTCCTTGTGTACTTTAAACTAGGGATGTAACGATTCACCGTTGAAAATCGTTTATTATATGTGACGATTCAAGTTGGTTGAGACGTTAAATGAATCGCAATACATGTTTTGAACACCAGGGGCCACTGTGTTTACTGCAAACTTGGTTAACGTGGAAATGCTGATTAGGGTTGTCACGGTACCATAAACATATCCGGATACTATACCGTATGAAATATCACGATACCAACAAGTATTGAGATGCTTTCTCATGTTTATAATTAAAATCTACAAAATAAACCAAAATTCCTTAATTCACAGATCTAAATGAAACATGTCGTATTTAGTTAACTGTATTATACTGCACACTACAATATTTGTAGTAGGCTATTAACTGTAGTCATTGGATAAGTTTTAGCAAATACTGTAGCACTTTAATATTCACTGTGATAAGATTTAAAAACACTATTGTCTAGTAATTTTAGCAACGTTTACTGAAGTGACTACTAAATAAAAAAATGAACATTGGAACTAATTCAATCAATGTGCGACAAATTGCATTTATAGATATGCTTATAAAGAAAAACGGCCAGTAGGGGGCGGCATTTTTTTGTGTCAGTGAATCATTCAACCAACTCGTTCAAAGCCGCTGATTCATTCAAGAACGAAGCAAGAGTCTTGATGAATGACTCCCTGAATTATTATCTCGTCAAAACACGGATTCATTTAGGAGAGAAACGCCGCTAAAAGACAGATGAAAGTGTTCAAATGAACGTTAATGCGCATATGCAACATTAGTTACGGCACTACGATACTACCGTTTAAAAACAGCGGCATAGCGGGAATTTTGAAGCTTTAGCATCGCGATGCTACCGTAGCACCGGTACACCGTGCAACCCTAATACTGATATTTCAGACAAAGCAGTCTTAGTTTGTTTATATTAAAACGACTTTTGTATTATTCATTTTTTATTTGATTTGGAATTTGCTTTAAAATAGCAATTTTGTTTTGTTATTTGACATGCAAGATATCTTTTATAACTCGTTTTGTAAAAAATATTTTAAAAATCATATTGTGAGATCAGTATCGTTACATCCCTACTTCAATCTTTTGATACAGTACTTACAATAAATAAACAGTACAAATCCTAGTAAACTACTTTGCCTATAGGCAAGCACAACCTAGTGTAGTACTCCTTGCACAACCTTACACAGATATAAATCAAAACACAATCATTCAAACAAATACTGATTTATTAAAATAAGTAATAACGTAATAAACCATCTAAAGCCAAGAAAAGGAATACTGTTTAACTCCCGACATCCTTTCAGGCTTAGAAAGAGTTTAGAATTTAGTCACATGGTGCAACTGATGAAGACAAAACGCAATTAAAAAGCAATAAACTAAATAATTGATGCAATGTAGCAGCTGTACACTTTTACATATAGTCAAAATATGTAAATATATAGTCACCTTTTCTTAAATTATCTCCTTTTTCTTTTTTAAGAGTGCTAAATTGGTCCAGGCCAGTATTTTTTCTGAAAAGTGAAACTCTTAGTATATGATTAATAGGCTAATACACTGTATCTGTACATTATCTCACATTTTGTAAGTAAAACCAGAAGGTAGCTATTAAGGAGTGGTGCTGTTTTATCGTCTTCAGTAGCACACATGGCTTGATGTGTCCCTGAAATAGTGGGGACTGCCTTAGCGTCATTACTCATCATAGTGCAGAGATGACAGGAATTTATCCACATCCAGGTCATCTGGAAAAGAGTCCAGCAGTTTCTTCGGTTTCTGGAAAAACATATAGGAATTCATGTGAACTCTGCCAGCATAATGGATGACATCATTTGGTCTACACAATTCAACAAATGTTAAGTGAAAGTGACCTATTAGTCAGATATGGTGACCCATACCCAAAATGTGACCTCTGCTTTTAACCCATCCAGAGAGTAGTGAACACACACACAGCAAGTGGTGAACACACGTACACCCGGAGCAGTGGGCAGCTATCACTGCAGCGCCCGGGGAGCAAGTAGGGGTAAGGTGCCTTGCTCAAGGGCACCTCAGTCGTTACCCAACAGTTACCCTGGGAATCAAACCGGCAACCTTCTGGTCACGAGTCCGACTCTCTAACCATTAGGCCACGACTCCCCCAAAACTCAAACACAGTTTTTAATTGTAGTTCATGAAGGGTAATTGTTATACCTGTTGAATGTACTTACTATCTTGATAAAGGTAAATTATCCATAATTTCAAACAACAAATCTTAAACCCAATTTGGAACGCACAATAAAAAACATGACTTTTTAACGTTTTTAAAAACGGAGTTATCTGTTTTTGCAAAATAAAGGTCTTTGCACATACAGTCCGAAATTTCCGTATGCGTTTTTTCGTATTTGCCTCTCGTTTGTACGGTGTCTCTGAATTGTTAAAAAAGGCCACTCAAAATGCTTGACGGATGCGAAAAACGCAGAAAATCAAGCCCGGTCCGAATTTTTTTATGACGGACGAAAATATCGGAGGCAGTGTGTAAATGTGATTGACACAACGTGAGGTCTTATTTTTTAACGTGCGGAAATTTCGGACGCAAATTTCAGACTCAATGTGCAATGGGCTTCACTCTTAATTTAGATGATATAACATCTGCTCACCTTAGATTTTTTCTTACTTCCCGAGGAGCCAGAAAGCTGCAGCTCTTTCTTTGCTGGAGGACTAGGTTCAACATGCTTCCGTTTCTTGGTTTTAGGGGCGGAGGATTTCCCAGCACTGGCCTCTTCCTGACGCAAACTGTCCTTCAGGGGGCCTCCTGTCCTGGCGGCACGGGACAGAATCATGAGAGTGTGGGCAGCCATGTTGATGCTGTTCTCACTGCCTGCCTCACTGGCAGGACTGCAAGAGGGCACATCAGGAGTTGCAGGAGGCGGCAGACACCTCGGTGTGCTTTCACCCTCCCGCCCGTGTCTCTGCCGACACGGGGTTCTCAACCCATCCGTCACCTCCTCCTGTGTACGCACTGGTCCAGGTGTTCTGGGGAGTGGGATTTCTGGACAGCTGGCGCCTTGCCTCTTCAGAGGAGTTTGACCCTTTATGTCATGCAGCATCTCAACCGCCTGTTTAGTCAGGGGGCTTGTCTTGCAAAACATTTTACCGGAAGTGCTTGATATCGGTGTGGCAGGTTTAGCCGTAGAGGAAGCAAGGTTCTCAGGCGGCCGTGCGGCTGTTGGACACTGCTCTTGCTGACAGCCTTCCAACACATTTTCTTTGTTTGATGTGACACCGGGAGTGTCCTGTAAAGAGATTTTGTCTGATGATCTCTCGATGTGAGGTTCTTCTGGTGTACTGTTCTTTGTATTGCTGGCTGGTTTCAGCTTTGGCCATTGAGCAGATGATTTTGCACTCGAAACCGTTCCACCATCCTTGTTAGATGGTTGTGTTTTTTTCTGTGATTCTAATCTAACTTGAGGCTCACTGGCAGTTTTGTTGAACGTTCTGGCACTCGCAGCAGTTTGATCTATTGATCTCTTTTCACTCACTTTACTTTTTTGGGCTTCTGATTGTTGCAGTGGAACGCTGGATTTTTCACAGTCCTTTTTACCAGTATTGTGATTTACCTCAGGCAGTCTAACTGGTTGTATTCTTTTTTTACTGGTGTCAGACACCACAAGCTGGTTTGGTTCAGTCCGTTTGTTATCTTTATCCTGATGAGTTGGGGGAGATGTAACGATGGAGATGAGTGTGGTTGTCTGTGTGGAACTCTGAGCAGCTGTAGTGTTTTCGGGTGTGGTGTCAAAACGCAGTATCCTCCGATGGCTGGGGCTCGTTCCACTGGCACTCATTGGCTGGTCGGAGCTCTGAGAGGTCTGAGGAAGCACTTTTGAAACTTGGCCAGGTCCAGACAGGCCAGGTTTGCCTGAAAATGAAAACATCTCAAGTGAATCAATCTAATGCATAATCTATAAACAAATGCAATTTAAAACCTCTGGAGAAAGACAAGCTGTTTTTATTCTAAAGTGAATTTTCATCCGTCTGTGGTCCAGAAATGAGGCTTTCCTCATGTACTACATGTAGAATAAAATTAAAATACTGTAATAAACAAAAGAATTACTCTTACCCATGTCAATGTTCTCTTTGGGTGCTATTTTAGGTTGAGAAATGAATTTAGCAGGTTGTCTTACAGAGGTAGAACACGGCAAAGACAGCATCTGTAAATAACAATGTTTATGTTGTAAAAAATACATATTTTAAAAAATGTGAGATATATACAACTGCAGAAAAAATTAAGAGACCATTTCAGAGACAGTTTTTCTGATTTTAAAATGTACTATTTCTAGGTGTGTTTTAGTAAAATTATCATTTTTTGTTTCATTTTGTGAACTAATAACAACATTTCTCAGAAATTCCAAATAAAAATATTGTTTCTTTTTGCATTTATTTGCAGAAAATGAATACTGGAGAAAAAAAAAGATTATTAACAGTAATATTTGTACACGTATTTAGGAAAAGTTCCAAAATTATTTTAATGTGATAACCTTTTATCAGTTTTCACGTGTCTTGCAATGCTGTCAGTCTTTCACATTGCTGTTGGATATTTTTGTCATTCCTGAGGTTTGATTTAGTTCAAATTCAACAAACACTGGACTGGAATGACCACAATACATCTAGAAATGCTGATTTGAAATTACAATTTGGAATAGTCTCTTAATGTTTTCCGCGGCTGTATATATACCAACTTGTTGTTGGTACACTTCATCACAAAAGTTCAAACTTCTTAAATGTGTCTAACCTGATTGGGAAGTTTCCCAGTATTCTGCCCCACAACAGACACTGGAACAATCACATTTTGTAACATAGGCTGAACCGGTGAGGATACAATGATGGTGGATCCTAAAAAAACAGTTGGAATTTCAAACATGGCATTATAATCCAAGGTCAGTGGTTAAGACTAAATAGTGTGCCTTAACATAAACAAAACTCAGCAACATATCAAAATAAAACATTCATCCTACACAAACGTATACAGTGTCTAATCTTCACTCACCGATCTGAGAGATATTTGGACCGATAGACACAACCGTCCTCTGGCGAGGTGGTGTTGCTACCACATGTGGGCTAGAAGACACCGTCCCCTGAGACACAGTATTTGGAAGCAGCACTAGATTTGACCGTTGCTCAGCAGTGGTCGGATCAGTTACAACGAAATAGCTGCCTGGCGGTCCATAAGAGGGGTTAGCAGGCAACAGCTGAATAAAACCGGTTTCCTGACCTACGGGACGTGTAACAATAGCCTGCACATTGTTCAGAACGCTCCTCGTTGGTGTTCCAAACGATCCAATGGCCTCCATCCCCTGTAAGGTGTTCACAGCCTGAGCCGTCTCCTCCAGTGTTATGACCGCAGAGGCTGTGGGCAAACTCTTGGCAGGAGATTTGGCAGGAGACGACAGGAAGATGGTAGGAATTCGGTCACCGGTGATGCTGGAAACAGCCTGGTTCAGCGCCATATCGCTAGATTGTCCATCCTGTTCATCACTAAGTATAATTTTCAGAGACACGATTTTACTGGGGTCGGGCTCTTTAGCCTGGCTGTCAGAAACACACAGCGAGGTAGATGGTGGTGAGGTGGTGACACATGAAGCAAGGGCTGGCGAGTTTACAGAACCCGCTGTGGACCTCAAAACGCAAGGCTGAGCTTCTTTGTGGCTCGAGTCTGTATGCTGTGAGCATGTAAGGGTTATAGAGGTTTTGTCTGCAGAGTGAGAAGGTGTTACAGATAAGTCAGGTTCTGATAAGTGAGCTGAGGGCACAGCCACAGAAGTTCTTGTCATATCCAGATTGGCTCCAGGATGTCCACCGGTCACCATCCCAGTTTCCTTTACAGGTGTATCACTTGGAACAAATGCGTCTGTAATGGATGCTTGTTGTGGTGGTTTATTTAACACCGAGACTTGATAAATTTGATCACTTTGGTGATTACTGATGAGAGAGCTCTCCTGAGGTACCAGGGTTGGATTTTGAATGTTTTCAGATGTTTTGTCTTGTAGATCATCTATCTCCGTGGCAACAGTTTCCTCAGTGAAAGAAGAGCTTGAGGCGATTTGGTCAGGTGGATGTGAATCTGCTTTACTGTTTAACTTTGTGGTTGAAGTAGCATCTCTGGTTTGTTTATTGCCAGATAAAGCTCTGGACCTAGTCAGCCCTCTCTTTAAATTTGTGGGTCCATGTCCAGTAGCTGTTTGCTTCAATATATGAGGATGCGGAGCTGTGGAAGAAGACTTGGATACATTACAAATGACCGGGGATTTCTTTTTGCTTTTTGACTCTGAAGTATTCTGGCTCCTTAAGTTTATAGCATTACTTTCACCCCCTGGTCCGGAATCTTCCTGTGTGGTGCCTAGAATTAAACAATAACAACATGTTTGAAAATCAAAAACAACATATGCATGTGGTTTGAATTTGGTTTCATGTGGTTTCTTCATACAGCATTTTTTTTTAACAAAGCCTTTTTAAAATTAACCTAATATCACCTGTCTCTGAAGCGTTGTCAATGTGCATGGTCTCATCACTCTCTTCTTGTGCAATAGTGCTTAAACTACCATCAGCCTGTTCACTGCCTTCAGCCGCGTTGTTTTTCCCTTTAAAAGAGACAGATGGTTATTGAAATAAAAAAAATCTAGAACTAGTTTGATTTACACAAGTTCCTAAAAACTGATATGTACTTCCTCACTATATTTGTTTTACATCCAAACTTACCATAATCAAAGAGATCAAAGAGTGCCTGAAACGCAGGGTCTGACTCAGTCTGGGCTAGTATGTCATGGATAGCATCATCTGTCATATGAATTTCCCCCTAAAAACACATTTGCAATGCTGTTTTAAGAGCACAGAGACTGCAATACAGGGCGGTCAAGATTTCAATACTCCAAAAATCAAACATTACAAGAAGGACACACACCTGGAGGCCCAGGATTTCATCGATCGACTGTTCCTGTTCCATAGTACTGCAGGCTGCTTTTGATGTCTGGGGACTATTATCACTGTTAAAGTGATATTCAAATATTATAAACTTAACTATCATATCGGGGCTTAACTTGAAATGTTATGCAAGAAATTGCTTGCCTCTTAATTTACCTTGCCAAGATTTTGTTGATGTTTTCAGCTAGTTTTTCTTGCAAGGATCTATCATTTAGAATTTTTTCTCTGGCATTTTCTATAACTATTTGCTACAAAAAGAAAATTGACATGATTTTTAATGACACAGGAGTGTCAAACTAGAAGCTTAAAACAGACCCCCCCCAAAAAAACTGTCCTTACAGATAAGTTCTCTGCCACATTCTCTTCGCTAGCAGTTTCCACAACAAGAGTGCTGGACACTACTGTGCTTCGGCTGGTCCCACTGGCACCCAACTGACCGCCTCCTCTCCGCCTTGGTGAATCACTAAAATACAGAACATAAGATTCCACTTTCCTGTTTAATTCGAAATAGACTATCTGCCCATACTCAATTAAATGTTTGCTGTTATTTTAGTAAATTATATAAAAAATGAGAAAGTGTAAAATATTTCAGATGACATCGACACTGTAGTCTTACCATTTTCTGCGAGCAGGAGACAAAGGTCCTGGATTTAATCTATGGTCAGGGACCAATATCTGCAATGGTGACTCACCTATAACATTGTAAGATGTCAGAAGATAAAGTTTTTACTTATATTTTAATCAAATTGATATCTTTGCTTACAATGAATCTGAAAGAAATCAGAACTCACCTAGCTGAGTAAGGCAAAGAGTGGAGGGTCTGGTATATTGGGAGGTATAAGACACTGGGGTGGAATGTCCCAACATTCCTTGAGGGGTTGACAGGGGGCTGGGGACACACTGGCTCGTCACACTGCAAGTCACTGGCAAAAACCCAGTGATGGGAGACTGGGATGCGGAGATAGGTCTCTGCTGGCGTGCCATGCTTTGAATGTGGTGTTTAGTGCGCACTTTTGATGATACAATAAAAACAAATAAGGATATTTATGTCAGCATTCGGATCTGTCACTCACTACATTTACTTTGTTGCTGTTTTTACTAGATTTTATCACTTGGTTCTTTTTTCTACCTGTTGCAAATAAAGTGTTTATAAAACGAGCTAGAAAAACTCACATCGCTGATTCATTTGCAAAGCTGGAGAGTTCTGCATAGACCTGTAAATGATAAAGCATAGATTTAGTAAAGGGGGCTGCTAAAACATTTAAAGCATGCAGTGTTAACGTGTAAATAAATATGCATTCACTTGATTTGGTTGAGCGTGAAGTCAAGCTTTTTCCATAATGATGTCATTACAACCGGTATTTGATTTTCTTGACTTGTTTCTGCCATGAAAAATGACACATTGTTATTTCATGTTATTTATAATCTTACATTATTATGGAAAGTTATGATACAATTGACGGTCTATAACTGTCTTTGTACTCACCATTTGCTTTAACAGCAACATATTCATTTAATATCGTAAACAGGTTTTTTCCAAAAAGAGACTGGAAAGAAAAAAGAATCTACTAAATACATAATCTTCAGAGCATATCAGTAGTATAGTTAGGCAATAAATACACTGGATGTGTTTCAAATATATTCATTCGTAGCTATAAATTATGAACAGTGCACATACAAACACGCAGGCAGGAATAATCCCATCCTCTGAACTGTGCTCAGCATACTCTTTCAGGTTTGGACTTTCAAAAATGAAGGCTCGACTTGTAGCAGTAAGACCTTCCTGCTGCAGGTAGCCTAAATTCAAAGACAACAATAAATCATTTCAGAGATCAATATATCAGTTTCAAAATGGCACATAACGTTAGCATGCGTTGTTATCTGTACGTTAACCACCACCAAAAGCTCCATCAGATCACTTTGACACTGAATCTGTCACTACTTGAGTTCAGAATAAGACCAATTATGTATAAAATAAGCACTGCAGAGTTCTGGATAGACCACGTAACGTTAATTACATACATTAGACTGTATATTTATGCACAGACTAACGTTAGCTGCTCGCTAGCTGCTGTAGAAACACAAAAACAAGAGTCTCTGAATACTTACCAAGGACAAGTCTGGCGATATCGGAGGGCAGCAACATATTTCTAAGTTATCCGTTATCACCAAATCTACTGCATTTGATGTTTAAACGTTAAAATACAATTTAATCCATAATATGTCATGACAGTTGAAATATTGCAGGTTGTTTTACTCTTGCGTCCATTCCGACTGCGAAAAGGCGCGGAAATTCAGCTCCTCTGACCCGGATATTGTTTACATTATATTCAGGAGGAAATGAAGGGAAATGTAGTTTTTTCTCATTGTGCCGTTGAACTGTTGACAGATGGGAGGATCCCCCATATATATAGAAATGGAAATATATATGTGTGTGTGTGTGTGTGTGTGCGTGCGTGCGTGCGTGCGTGCGTGTGTGTGCGTGTGTGTGTGTGTGTGTGTGTGCGCGTTCATGTTTGTATATCCCGGTGGGGACCTAAACCTGAATACACACCAACACATGGGGACTCGTGTCACCGTGGGGACCAAAATTGAGGTCCCCAGGGGCAAAAAAGCTAATAAATTGTACAGAACAATATTTTTTACAAATCTAAAAATGCAAAAAGTGTTCTATGATCTTTAGGTTTAGGGGTAGGGTTAGGGATAGGGGATAGAATATACAGTTTGTACAGTATAAAAACATTACGCCTATGGACTGTCCCCACGGGGATAGTAAACCAGACATGTGTGTGTGTGTGTGGTGTGTGTATACATGTATTTTTAACCCCTTATGCACATGGCCCAATGGAAAAAGTGTTTTATTCATCGTGTCTGCATTTTTATTACCTTTGTTTTACATTATTATTTTATCAACTATAACAAACTAAGCAACACTTAAAAGCTAAAACACTCGACATTTATGTTCTGAACTTGTTTTTGCAATCAATAAAATGCCCAAAAATAGGGGCTCTTATATAAGAGGTTGAAAAGCAAAAAGTAAATACATGTATTAATAAAGACAAGGCACAGTGACAAAATAAATGTTTATTTAAATTAATTTTACACTTTTGCTTTTGTCACACAATTATTAATTCTCCTGGTTTGAATTACATTTTCTTTATTACACACATGCAAAACCTATACACACGCTAATGTATTCCTATTTGCTATCTTTTATGCCTATATCAGATCTGCTTGGGATACAAAGATTGAAATTGCAAATGTATTTAGGTTATTTAAATTTCTAAAATTTGACAAGGTTTGATGTAGTCCATGCTTTATCTACAATTTTTCTACATTTTCTGAAATTAACTAAAATCATTATATTCTATGTTATATCATTTTATTTATAATTTTATTCTGCTTAGTGTTGCAGTTAATGTGTTGAGTCTTGACCTTGTAGATTACCTAATTATTTAATGTGCTGAAATAGTGGGATTATAACACCTAGTCCTATTAAGAGAATCTGACCTTGGCAGAGCAAATACAAATATTTTAAAAGTACAGTAAATTTTTAAAAATAAATAAAACAGTAATATTCTATATCAACATACTGTTGTAATTGTTTTAACCCACTTGGATTTCAGACACGATTGATAAGAGTAGTACCTGCCTGCAAACCCGGAGTGATAACGCCCGCAGTGACTCTTATTTTGACATCGAGCATGTATTCGCAGATTACGGTCGAGCCTCTGAAAATTTGAGATAAACAACCAGCAAGCGAGATTTGCGTCTGCAGACAATTCAACGATTGAAGACATAAAACTTGATTTGTAGAGGTTTCATTGGAGCAATGGTGAACTCTGCGAATAAAAGGTAATGCATTTAGTCCTTTACACTGTTAATAAAATACTTAGAACTTGAATAATAGCAGAGGTGGTAAGTGGGGACAGATAGATGTTGGGTGGGAGAACAAGGTCCTCAGATGTAACGTTAGACGTATGGCCTCCATTTGTGTAGTCGGTGAATGATCAATAGATTGGTCAATTAACTTTGACCTACGTTTATAATAGAGTTGTTTGTTATTTTTAAATATCTTTATATGAGGTGTTTAAATAGTTTTGTCTGTGATTTGGGCAAACTGTTGTGAAAGACAGTTTGTAAAAGGACAATAGGGCATTGGTCAATTACATTGTAACGTTACACAGCATGAAATCAAGCCATTTAAAACAATAAATGCCTCAATTAAACAAAATCTTACCATAGCCACTGTGAACTGTCTAAATGATTTGTTATGATTAAGTACATTTAAGGTGAAGTCTATAAGAAATATAATCCAGTAACCATTGTTTGGATCAGGTGGTCGCTAGACCACATGGTGAATAAAACCGCTTGAAGTGAATGTCCTTGGTTTTGTTTGATTGAGTCTGGAGAATTTGATGATACCTTCTGTTTTGTCACTGTAGCTTTGTTCCTGACGCCTATAAGCACACATAATCTATGTATGGACTGTTTACAGCTATTGTTGTTTGTTTGTCTGAGAACTCTGATGTGAAAATGTGCTGGTCAATGAATAACGAATAATATATATATAATATATTATTATTATATATATAATGATATATATTTAATATATATATATATATAATATAATTGCTGTACAATTAATATTTTCTTCCATATGTTGGATGTCAATAAATATAAGATATTGGTGAAATCAAAACAAAATATATATAAAATATCCGCAATTAATCTATTATCAGATATACACAATTTTTTATTCGTCCCAAACGAATATCACTTGCTGTTCTTCACTTTTATGCACAAGCCTGTAGGCTTTCGAATATTTGAAGTTCTACATTTGCATATGGTTCAAGACAAAATTGTTTGTTTTTACCGTTGTCAGACCATCTTATCTTCACATATACAACCTACAGTGCGTGTCTGAAATAAACGAATTGCACACTTCCTAAACCAAGTAAATGGGCCAGAGTACATTTTGTTCTCTGTTGGCCTATATAGCAGAAATTACTGCCTTGTGTTGAAGCTTTTTTTGTTGGCACAGTTCCGTAGGCCCCCCCTCCCATCGACGTGCAAACGAACCTCGCTGAACAGCACACAAACACACAGCCAGGAGGAAACGTGTATCTCTCGGCACAACACATTGGCGCAATTCCCGGGCTGTATACGCGATAATCAAAGAGTCACGCCTACAGACAAAACATCCGACGGTATTTACACGAGCTAAACCGTCGTATCGCCAACTGACGACATATTATACATGTTAAAGAGTAGGGAGCGAAGGGAACACATTGTCCCCAAACAAGCATGACTAGAGAGAAGTCTACATTTAAAAAGACGCGAAATGTGAATCGGGCCTAACACGTTCCTTTAAAAAGTAACTGGTCGATTGTATTAGTTTCTTGTATAAATATATAGCCAAATAAACATTTTATAATGATTTATTTTGAAGTGGATTGAATAACATTTTAAAAACACCACTCGGCTTCATATCAGTCAGTGGAGTCCTAGAGCAGTTCACATGAACATTCCGCACAGCCTGACGGTATGTAGCATGCCTGTAGCCCAGACGTTCGTTTGAACGTGTTGGGAGGATGACTACATTCCGTCCTACATTAACGTGTTGACATTTAACCAGAATACCTTATACTCTTAGTAAATCCAAAACCATAACAGCACGGAAACTGGGCGTGTCGACTCAAGGACACTGTGTTCCTGCAACCGTTTACTGGTGACTTCGTCAGCATTTTAAGTTTAGGTTCATGTGTATTTATAACATTCATGTCTATTTCTTTTAAGATTTTTGTTAAGCCTTAAATGTATAAGGTATTTGAAATCTTAACTCACTGTGGTCTTAACTATGGGATTACTTTTGTGTCAATAAAAATGAACGCAAACTTAAAAAAAACGAACAAAAATATACGAGAAAGAAAAACAAGACTTTGATAATGAAAACAATAAACTCAGTTGCAAGAATGTGACATGATTTTCAAATAAACTGCTATTTTTCTTAACAATTTTCTAAGTTTCGTTTTTGAAAATAATAGTTTTGAATTCGCTGCTAGATTTTTCATTTGCGCTTTTCGAGTTTTCGTTCGCCTTTCTGGCACAAATATCACGTGTGGGCGGGACTTATGGCCACTTTACTCTCATTGGTTAGTGAGATTTGGATAGACAGCTCCCTGACCAGGAAGTCGATACTGAAGACAGTGCAGCGGATTAGAGAGCAATCTGTTTGCGGTTTACTGTATTGTATTGTTTTAGTGTTTGTACTTAAATTACCTTCTTATTTTGTTAGTATATTAGCAGGTTTGCCAACTTTCACGCACTTAAAAGTGGGACATCACGCCGTAACAACAAGCCAACGTCGAGTAAAGACAGGATAGATAGCCTTGTGAAGCTTTTGAGGCTTTTTCCTGATTGTACCAAAAATTATTCAAAGCCTCAAAGACAGACCCTACCAGTGACATCTAGTGGTCAGCTGCAATTATAGAAGCCACTTTCTAATGATTCACATCTTGTTGATTCCAGTTAACACAAAAGCAATACTCAGCAATACCAGCTGTATCTTCAGTCTGAGAATCATTGTCCACACATGAAAGCGTTACAACGTTTTGAAAAGTCACTTTACTAGTAAAATGTTTAAAATATGTTGCAATATGCAATTCAGTTCTTATGGTGGAACTGATTATAAGGACATCCCTGGATTTAGATTTTCTAATTTGCATTAAGAGCATTTTGTGTCTCCTTATAATGAATGAAGGCACGGCAAAGATTTGAATCAGTCACATCGCTTCAGGCGTTTAATTGTGACGTATGAAGCCTCAAATGTCATCGGTCACGTGATCACATACATTTGATACAAGCCTCGACACAGTCTCGAACCAGTCTGCTTCAATAGAGTAAAACAGGCTTCGAAGCCTTAGTGTCAAACGTCCCATCTCTAATAGATAGCCATATTCACATGCAACTTTACGTGGGTTTAAAGGCCGTCAAGACAGCAGTCTATAATTTATCATTACAATGATATCAGGAAAACGAGATGCCTAGTGAGTTTTGAGGAGATATACAATAAAGTGTTATGCTTCCAGTTCATATTTATAATTTATAGATTATAATCGTGGTGGCATTTTATGTATTGTTTCTATCTTTAAATGTTTGTTTATATTTTAAGAAGTCTCTCTTCTGCTTTTCTTGAACCTGTTTTATGTAGGTGTGTAAATACATAATGAAATTGTTGTTTGCAAGAGGCAGACTAAATTAATAAAACATTCTGAAGGCCTCTAATGAATTTGTTTTGTTGTAGCATTTAAAAAACATAAATGTCATTTGAATGTATTGGTACTGTTTTATGAGGTGTACTTTGTGTGAATGTAAAGAAAGGGGTATAATACTGTACATTCACCATGTGTTTAAAAAGAAAGATACAGTACTTGATTTATAAGTGGACTTAATTCTTTAAAAGGAGACTGTATGCAAGAGCGACATCGTCATCCTCCTCTTCAGCTGGACACAAGTCACCCTCACATACATTTATGTAACCGAGATAATAAAATCGCCAAAAGTTTCTCTGTACAGTAACTATGCAACTATGTTTTAATTTAGCACGTTAATTTAAAGAAATATGTAACGTCACCGCTCATGCGCGAGATGCACCCAAATATCCAAACGCATCCGTTTAGCGCATGTTTATATAGAAAAATTATGATAAAGTAGTGCCGCGGCATAGAAAGAGGCATTCTGTGTGAATGGCCGGTCACAGTGCAACAGTGAAAAGGGACTGAAACAGTGTCGCGCTTTGCCGCGTTCCGCACGTTGTTTAAGCGACATACACCGGTAATGCGATATATTAAAAATTCATATCATAACAAAAATACACACCGGTATTTGGTATGAACCGGTATATTGCCCAGCACTACTTAATAGTCCATAAAATAATACCTGACAAAAAATATAAAGCACACAATGAACGAACTAAGTAAAGACAGAATTGCTACTGTACAGGAATAAAACTTTTAGCTAGGGCTGAACGATTAATCGAATCGCAATCGCGATGTGAGACGTTGCGATTTGCTAATCGCAAGAGGCTGCGATGTGGAAACGATGTGAAATATAGGAAACGCGTCTGTTCCAAGCCTGCTTTGAGTGGCATTCTTGCTAACCAACAGAGTGAGCGCACCTCCGTTATGCCTAATCAAAAAAAAAAAAAAAAACAGAAGCGGGAGAGAGAGAGTGTGTTATTATGGCATCTGCAGAGTCAGATCGATCATATTAGGCAAATAAATACTAAAGAACCATCCAATTCAGAAGACCGCACACACAGCCTGTGTTATACTCGCTCTCTTCCCGCGTTGCGCGTCTTGCGGACGAGCCGTTTAAACTTGACGCGCACACATAGCCGTTTCATACTCGCTCGTCTCGCGGACGAGCCGTTTAAACTTGATGCACACACATAGCCTGTTTCATACTCGCGTGACTCTTCCCCGTGTTGCGCGTCTAGCGGACGAGCCGTTTAAACTGAATGCGCACACATAGCCTTTTTCATACTCGCGCGACTCTTCCCCGCGTTGCGCGTCTCGCGGAGGAGCCGTTTAAACTTGATGCGCACACATAGCCTGTTTTCATATCGCGCGACTCTTCCCCGCTGCCGTCTCGCGGACGAGCCGTTTAAACTTGATGCCACACATAGCCTGTTTCATACTCGCACGTCTCTGCCCGCGTTGCGCGTCTCGTGGACGAGCCGTTTAAACTGATGCGCACACACAGCCTGTTGCCTTGACGCACGCGCGCACCCTGTGTCAACTCACGCCTAGCCGTTTCAAACAAATGTAAATTCTATCTAACTGTTTTGCTAATTTCACTTGGATGAAATTAAACATTCAGCACATTTTCTACTGTTTTAAAAAATCCCACATACTTAAAAAATAATAAATCAGCCTATGTAACCTATGAACTATTTTAATAATTCACTAACACAATAGAAAATGTTATGGATTTAAGGGTTACAATGGAAGTTGTATTTGTTTTAATGGAAACTATAATAGTGTACACTGGTATTTGGATTCTATTGGTGTGATGTAATCTTGAAGCTGGAACCAATTGAACAACAGTAAGCCCGATTTGAATAATGCCCAAAACACACTACAAAAATGAATTTTGTAATGGTTTTAATGGAAACAATTAGAATTCTGTAATGTTTTTTTTTTGTTTTCTTTCAGCAGGGTAATTATACCCATACTGTGCTCCACACAACAATATTGAGCTGAAGTTTGAATTAGAAAAGTTAAAATCGCAAATCAAATCGCAATCGCAATGCCTGTCAAAAAAATCGCAATTAGATATTTTCCCCAAATCGCACAGTAATTCACAGGCTCAATATTTTGTTTGAATTTACTTTGTTTTGCTCAATTCTATATTAAGTTGTATTGTATTTTATTGAAAAGCAAGACAAATTATAAAAAGCACATTTTGACTATTCAGTTTGTGCAATAGTGAAAAAAATGGCTTAATAAATAGAAGTATGTTTTAAGTAACAACATAAGATAAAGCATAGATCGTTTCTCGCTTAAATCGTTGGCGTCTGTGCTGTAGTAGTGTTGTCACGATACTGGAATTTCTAACTTCGATTCAATACCTAAAAAAATATCGATATTCGATACCATTTTCGATACCACGGGGAATAAACTGCCATAGCAATAAGGCCCTAATAAGCAATAGCAATATAGGCCTTTTTAATTTTTATTTGAAGTTAAATTGAACAAGACTAGACAATGAGGTATATATTTTTACATTATTTATTAATTGTTAATCTAATGTTAATTTTACAAATACATTTACTATTTAAAATCAAAGTTGTATTTGTCAGTATTAATGGACCAGACCCTGTTGACAAAAACAGCCTATGCTGGTTTGGTATGTTTTGATGCTGGTTTGTGCTGGTTTAAACTGTTCATGTGCTGGATTAAGATGGTCATATGCTGATTTAAGATCAAACCAGCATCGATCAAAACATACCTTACCCAGCATATACTGGATTTTTCAACAGGGGAGCTTACATGAATAGTTGTATTTTTTAACTAACATTTAAAAGAGATTAATAAATACTTGAACAAATGTATTGCTCATTCATTGTTCGTTAATGTTAGTTAATAGCCTACATTTTTATTTGGCTAAATTGGCTTTTATTCACATAGGCCCATACTGTAATCATTGATCAGCACACATATAGACAGAAACGCAAACTTAAACGCAAGAACTGTTGCAGAGACTCCGCATCTTTCTAACATTAACAACTTTTAACTGGAGCGAATGAGACGAGTGGATGAATCATTGAACAGCGCACACACATAGAGCGCTATGGTAAACACGGAAGTGCAAACGTGTATCACACATGAGAACTGTTGCGGAGACTTTACTCGCACCAGCATTATTTCAAACATCAAATTAACCGGAGCGAACGAGACGAGTGGATGAAATCATTGATGAGCGCACATAGACAGAAACGCGTGCATTAAACATGAGAACTGTTGCGGTGACTCTGTACTAACATAAACAACATATAACCAGGGCGAATGAAACGAGTGGATAAAATTATTGATCAGCGCACATACATGGATAGCTATGGTAAACACGGGAAGCGTAACGAGCGTGCACCACGCCAGATGTGTTACTGAGACTGGCCATCTTTTCTAACATAAACACGATTTAACTGCCACGAACGAGTCAAGAATGTGAGAGGAGGCGGGGCTCTGTTGTTATGCGTTCACGTGCAGTGTGCGTTAACTCACTGTCAGAAAAGAGAAAGAGAGCGGGAACGCGCAGCTGATATCGATACGTGGGACATGGGTATTGGAACCGTTTCAGATTCTTCAGTATCGATACTTATCGAAATATCGATATTTTTGACAACACTATACTGTACTGGTCTTCAGTATCGCCTTCCTTGTCAGGGAGCTATCAATCAAAAACTCACTAGCCAATCAGCGTAAAGCGGCCATAAGTCCCGCCTACACGTGAGTTTGTGCCAGAAAGGCGAACGAAAACTCAAAGCGCAAATGAAAAATCTAGCAGCGAATTCAAAACTATTATTTGCACAAACGAAACTTAGAAAATTGTTAAGAAAAATTGCAGTTTATTCGAAAATCATGTCACATTCTTGCAATTGAGTTTATTGTTTTCATTATCAAAGTGTTTTTTTTCTTTCTCATTGTATATTTTTGTTCCTTTTTTTTTTTTAAGTTTGCGTTCATTTTTATTGACACAAAAGTAATCCCATACTTAACACTAACCATAGTTTAACTATGGTATTTGTAGTAAAACTGATGGTAATCATGTGTACTGCACGTTAACTATTATGGTATAAAACAATGTTACTTACTTGTTTGTGTAAATCATGATGTCATTTTTTTAGCTAAGGTGTTGTTACCATGATACTATTAAGATGCATTTATCAATTTAATTGAAAGTGACTTAAATTCGATTTACCTTTTTCAACTCACTTATTATTGATTGCTTCACATATTGTAACAGATTATAATGGAGTACAAACAGTACAGTATGTTCTTCTAATGGTGCACTGTAGTAAAAAGCCAAATCAGATATAAAAGCTATAAAGTTGTTGTATTTTATTGTCCACCTCTCTAGATTCAAAAAGCTTTACTGGCAAGGTAGAATGCAATATTTACAATGCCATATGTACAAATACATATGTATTTTATTTACATTTATGCATTTGGCAGTTGCTTTTATCCAAAGCGACTTACATTGCATTATACTATACATTTGTTTCTAAGTATGTGCAATCCCTGGGATCGAACCCATGACCTTGGCGTTGCTAGCGCCGTGCTCTAACTACTGAGCCACAGGAAAATCTATTTGTAACCTGTGTGTGCGCGTGCACGGTTGAGAGTGGATTATTGTGTAATCTGAGGTGGTCGCTGGGTCTTGAAATGGGATGCTGGGTCTTGCTTCATCTTGTCTGAAATATTTAACTTTTTGTTCTGATTTGAAATGTCTTTTGACTGTGTGCAGTCGTTTAATTTAACATTGTATTCATCACCATAACGTGGAAAGGATGCTGCAATGTTGTTTTTTTGTTGTTATTATATTCTCTGATCTCTGCCTGGTACAAAAGTTTTATGCGTGAAGTTAGGAATTGCAAAATGGTTACAGCATGTAAAAATGTTTATAGGTATAGGTAAAACTACAAGTTTTCCATTCACCGTCCTTTTTCTGTTTTTTTTTTTACTTTGGATGTTTTACTGCTTTAATGTCTGATTTGGATGCACCACTTTCTGGAGAACAGAGCTCAGTGTAATATTGTGAATCATTACTATAGTTGGCTTTTTACTCTAAGAGTTTTGGCTTAATGGTTAGGTTGTTAAATTAAAGTCATGCGGTAACAAATAATCATTTGATCCAGGTAGGCGATGCATAACTGGACCGTGTTGACTGTTTTGTTTATCTTATTCTTGACCATGCAATTTCTTATACAGACATGTTTCTGACTTGACCGACTAGACTACGTGTTGTTTACCAAACCATAAAGCTGGAACACGAATCGGGCCGAGGTGCCATGCACGCTCCTATCCTGTTTACAGGATCCTGAATGCATGTACCCTGAAATACAATAAGGCAGTAAATCAGTCCTGTTTAACATGCTAATTATGATTTGCCCTCAGAGAGTTCGTCCTTTGTTCAGTAACCTGCCAAAAAAAATGATTTCAGTCGTTTGGTGGGTGATTTTGGAATGTCAGGGGTCGTCAAAGTTCAGTCCCGTTCAAAGCACAGGAGGTGGTCAGGCCAATAGTGGGAGGCGACTATCTGATCGGGAAGTATGGGGGAGGGCCGCGAGACAAACTTTGCTGTTATAAATGCAACAAAGCACCTCTGAATGCCTCCACAATGCTTCAGGCAAATGGAGGAAGAGAACAAGACCCCTCAACCCCCCCTTTATTTCCAAAAGTTTGTCTGGCGCTTTCTCTGGCAGGACCAGAATAGACAGCATTGGAGCAGAGTTACAGCTGTATTGAGTTGGAACTATATTGAGAAGAAACAAAAACAACATGTAAGACGGAAAGAGAGAATGCAGTTGTCTTTATTTTTCTTAATGCAGACGCTTTGTAAGGGCAAACATTGTTTTCAAAGCAAACTCTTTTTTTTTGTTGCTCTTTTTGCATCTTTCATCGATTCTGTAAGTTTACCCTGACTACTGTTTTAAGCTTGTTTGTTTTCTCTTATTTAGGCCGAGTTTGGAGCAGCGGAAGGTGCGTTCGCGGGATGCGGCGCGGTGTAGGAGGAGCCAGGAAACGGAGGTGTTTTACGAACTGGCTCACTCTCTGCCCCTCCCACGACGCATCGCTTCCCACCTGGACAAAGCTGCCATCATGAGGGTGACGCTCAGCTATCTGCGCATGAACCATCTTATCCAATCCGGTGCGTTTAACCCCCTTGTAAAAAATAAGATCTTCTCAATAGCAGTTTATTATAACTTTAAAGTTGAAAAGATTAATTAATATTATTACATTATAACACCTTTTTTGTGGTTGTTGGAAAATTATAAATTGGCTAATAATTAGATAATTCATTCTGCATTGTTTTAGAATAGTATTATCTTCTCCATGGTCACCTTGAGTACCTTCAGGGACCCTCTGGGTGAAACCCCTCACGTTTATATATGATGGGGAAAATGGTTTAAATCCCTCTTTGTTGTCCTATGCTCATCTGGTTTTTGCCGCGTCCATCAGGGTCTACCAAAACACAGTCCCAAGACGAGACCGAGGATCCCACTGATGGGTTTTATCAGCAGGCACTGGCTGGTTTCATTCTGGTCTTGACAGAAGAAGGAGATATGGTCTTCCTCTCAGACGGTGTCAGCAAATACATTGGCATAACACAAGTGAGTGTGACCCTTCCTTGTTGAAGTACTGCATTTATAAATACCCAACATGGGCGATATAATGAAAATGTATGATATATTTGTTATAATGTTTGCTGGTTGTATACAATTTTATACAGAGTTGTGGATTTGAAATTTGTTACTTATAGTATTATACTTTGCACAATGACAATGAAGTTGAATCTAAGTATAGAGTCAATCTAAGCAATATGCACTTGATTGTATGACAGCATGTGACTTTAGTGTGTGTTTTCTATGGTATGTTTCTGTAACGTGTGTGTGGCAGGACCCTCTTAGAATAAGTCAATTCCTTAGGGAACATATGCAGACTGCAGTCTTTTGTTTATTAATGGAAGCTATGAAAGGAATCATGTATTAGTATAGTTTGGCCTCACTGTACCAAAATACTACAAAAATTGATATAAAGTATTTTTGATAGTAGGTTGTTTGATGGACAGGACATGAAACCTAACGCGCATGACCTAGATGGATGTTCTATGAATTGCATTTATAAATAGACATTATATCTATTCTAGTTTAGTCAGTAAGGCTCTCTTGATGTTCAGGCGATTCATTCCTGGCGGTCAGATCAAATGTATGTCCCAAAGAATGTTATGCTCTGTCATATTAACAGTATTTCTGGTACGTAGATATTACGAGTCATCATTTTTTTTATCTGGCTTATATTCAAGTACAACTAGTACACTTTGAATGTACTGTACAAGAGCTGCTCACATGTGTGACATTTTCTGCCATTTCAGATCTTTAAATGTTATGATTATGTGGTTTAAATCGAGATCATTTGTGATTTATTGTGATCCACAGCTGGAGCTGCTTGGGCAGAGTGTGTATGAGTTTGTTCATCCATGTGATCAAGAAGAATTGAGAGACATCCTCACCAGTAGACCAGGTAGATAACTTTGCTTGGGAATTGAGTCCCTGGATTGTGTTTTGACTCAAAATGAATGTCCTACTCCTTAATCACCTTCTTACAATGTTTGCTGCACAAGTTTGGGACTGAACAGGATGCAAATTTTTTTTTTATCCTCAGGTCTTACAAAAAAAAACTCTGATAAGTTGACCGAATTCAACTTTTTTCTTCGAATGAAGAGCACTCTCACTCACACAGGAAGAACAGTTAATATCAAGTCTGCCAACTGGAAGGTACACACAATACACAAACTGTACGTGTTTTACATGACTTATTACATGGTGTTATCCGGTTTGATCTGGACTGTTCATGTTAGTTCCACTTTTGAGGGTGTAGATAGCTTTGAGGAGCATGCAGAAATGTATTACCATTTCACATCTGCTTTGTACTTGTACTGAAGTCACGTCACCCGAGTACAGAAAACAAGACACGATTACTTACAAGGCAGAAGTCCAGTTATAGTTCTTGCCAAGACAGAAGGCAGAAGTCCAGAACATTTGCACGTCTTGTTGCACAATACTGTGTTTTATTGAGAAATTAACAAACAGTCTGAAAAAAACCTAGTGGCCACAAAGCATTTTATTACGTAAGCACCTGCGTCAGCAGACTTCTGAATTTAAACCGATTACCTAAAATGTTATGTTGCTCACTTTTTCTCAGGTTCTTCACTGCACAGGACACATACAGACTCTCAGCAGTGAAGATGAAAGCTCACCCCCTGCTGGCAGCTTCCTGACATTGATCTGCGAGCCCATTCCTCACCCCTCCAGTGTTGAATTTCCCCTGGATAGCAGCACCTTCCTCACACGCCATAATATGGATCTGACTTTCACACAGTGTGATGGATGGTAAGAGTTCACACAGATTCTCTGAAATGCATGCATCAAAACATATTGAATGCACAATGAATATATATATATAATGAAAATGAATCTCGACATGGCATAGTGTTTGTTAACTCGAGCAGGTCAGCTGATTTCTGTTCACCTCTTTAAAGAAGCGCTGAAAGAATCCAAATTTAGCCCCCTACTTGCGGTTTAATCCACCCACAAGTACACTGACTGTTCAATTACTAAATCTATCTACATATACTGTACACAAGCCTCTTGTAGCTGTTGACATTTTATCCTCCTTGTTGTTTTGGAAGAGGGACTGTACGTGTCTGCGAGTATGTGCATGAGAGTAACAGACTTCATTTACAGTCTGAGAATGCCCATGACTCGGGTTTACTCTGCTTGTAATACGAATACTGGATATTTATAGTCTCTCACCTCTGAACCTGGATGCACGAGTGACATTTAAGTGTCAGGAGATTTCCATTTTAAATAAGTGCAAATATAAATGAACTAGATGTTAACTGTCTGCTTTTTGTGGCAACAGTGTCACCGAGCTTGTTGGATACCAAACCGATGAGCTGATTGGCCGATCAGCCTATGAGTTTTTCCACGCCCTTGATTTTGATCACGTGACCAGGAGTTTACGCACCTGTAAGTTTAATTCGGTTACACAACTTGCTGAACTGTTTGTCTTAATCTTTACCCCATCCAGTGAAAAGATTATTAATGCAATTTGTTTAAAATTTCCTGTATTTTACATTCAAATGGAGTGTATCTTTACTCGTGCAGTAAGCAAATCTTTACTTGTTCCACAGTGTTCTCCAAAGGCCAGGTATGCACAAGTCACTACCGCTTCCTGGCTAAGAACGGAGGCTTTGTCTGGACCGAGACCCAAGCCACCGTCCTCTACAACAGCAGGACCTCTCAACCTGAGGCCGTGGTCTGCCTCAACTTCATCCTCAGGTAGTTCAATCTGACTCGGCAGCATGACATTTAGTTTCTAGTTTGCATTTTCATTTCATGGCCTTTTAAATAAGCGATGAGTAATATTTTCTTTCATTCTCTTTGGCAGTGGGGTGGAGCAGGCAGACGTTGTGTTCTCATTAGAACAGACCTTTGATACGTCGAAACCCAAAGTTGAGGTGCTGAGCGTGCTCAAGGAGGTCGACTCGGACACGGAGGAGAGCAGCACTGCCGATCTGTTCCTCAAGATGAAGGAGAACCCTGAGGAGTTACTGCAGCTGGCACCTCACTCTGGAGACGCTATCATTTCTCAAACAGGTGCCCGCACAGATGCTTGTTTCAGCTCTGTAGACCATTTTAACTTTTCATAAAGGGGAAGTGTGTCTTTTTTGCACCAATACTGTGTGTTTGAGACATCACCATTCTGTCTGTCTAACCAATGGTAGATGTGTTACGAAAGTCTGCACTGAAAATATTAATATAAATTATATAATATATAATAATAATAAATGAATTGTTGTACAGATTACACATTTCACCTTTTAGGTTTAATTTTCTCAAATCAATATTATTATTGTGAATCCTGCATAAATCTGATGTAGTGTTTTGTGTTATTTACAGAGGGTGTGAAGTTGTCATTTGGCTGTCCACCGAGTGCCAGCAGCATCCCAGAATGCCCTCAGGACTTCTGTACACCTGAGCTCCGCCAGCTCCTCTCACCAATATTCGACAAACCTACCAAATCCCCACCAGCTGCGGTACGTATGAGAGCAATTGATTCGGATCGGTTTGATTCTTGAATGCTTTGCCTGACATAAAGGATCTGTTTTTTAGAGCCTAGCTGAAGAGCTGCCAGTGGAGATGGATGGGGTGGAGAGATTCTTTGCTCTTAAACCTGAGGAGAGCTTAACTGTGAAAGGCGTGACGGAGGTACTGAGTGGTTTTCAGAATGAGAAATTAGCATCGATTTTTTTTATGTAGGGATGCAACATCATTTCTCTTTTAATCTGTGACAGGACATGGATGAGCTTGATCTAGACATGCTTGCTCCATATATCTCAATGGATGATGACTTCCAGTTGACCTTCCTGCCCCAGTGTCCCGAGATGGTTACATCATCTTCAGAAATGCAAAGCAACACTTCAAGGAAACGGTAAGCTGTCGCAAGTTTTCAGTTTCAGAGGTTTGAATGTTCGCTTGAATGTGTCAATGGATTCGCTTTCTGACCTGCATGATAATTCCTGAGTAGTATTAGATATTTCATGTCCTACGTGTCCTCCACAACAGAGGTTTAGAAGATGATGACATTCCTGTTCTGGCTGCCAAATGGGAGGAGAGAGAAATGGGCAGCTCCAATGAGGATGAGCTTCTGCTAAGCCACAGCTTACTGGTGAGGAGCATGGATTTGCTTATCTTTATCATGTCAGACCTGTTTTCAACATTAGGACATTATTTTTTATTTTTGTTTTACAGAAAAACTTTGTGTCGGAGGAGTTTGAGTTACCACCTCAAAAGCGAACTCACCTTTTGACCGACAGAGATCCTTTACTGGGAGGAACTCAGTCGTTGTGTGATACACCAGGTATGCATAAAATACGTTACATTTCGCAGTTACAGTCTGCCTATTTAATAACACGTGTTGTTATTTTGTTAACAGCTCTGATGAGGAACAGCTTTCTGAACCGGCCACCGGATTTAATGAAACCAATTGATAACACGGTGTTGTCGCTCACTTGAAAAGAAGACGACACAGATGAGCACACAGCTGTCAAAGAGAGAATAGCAACCAGTTAGAAGGACATTTCTAAATAATCTACATGCTCTTAAATATACTCAACAACCATCAATGTAACCCATTACGAAGAGCGACATTTTACGCACAACATACATGAGCATCGTTTTTTCATCAATCTGAAATTGTATACTTTTTTGGGGGAAGATGCTATAGCAAAATTAGACTTCGTATAGAATTAGTGTGATGTAGTCGAATAGATCAGTTGGGTATTGAAAACACAAGTGTTTTAAACACCCAGGAGTTTTGTAGTTTAGTCCAAATTCGTCCAAAGCACAAATGCGACCGAAGGGGTTTGAAATCGAAGACAATTTTGGTTAGGCTATATTAGAAATAGTGGTAACACTGTTATACCACAGCCTTAATCAAAATCTATAAATCAGATTAATTTGTGACGTTATGCTTAATGCTGTGAGAAAGAAGCTACACTGTATTTCACACAACCATCCTCTGCTTCCTTTTCTTACAAAAAGGGTGGTTTTCTGTCTTGTGATGCAAAGGGCTGGGCGATATATCGTGCGATTCATAAGCTCAGTTTCTCAATGACTACGGTTAAATGCCGCCACATCCGAAACCCAGAGGGCGCTCTTGCGCAGAAACTCCGAATATGAGAAACAGAAGAAGAACAGTTAGTTCCAGGAAATGGCAGTGGTCATATTCTAGCGCTGTTCTTCAAACCTTTTCAGGTATTTTCATGATAATAAAGTATATTTATAGTGATGATGTTTGACGAGTGTTGCTTTTTCAAATGTACGTTATAAACGACTCAATCTCGTAGTGATTTTAAATCGAGCAGTACTTCCTACTGATCAAAGAGCCGTAGTTCACGGAAGAGCTGTGCACAAAACATCGAATCGATTTAGACTCATATAATTAGCGTGAACCGCGATATATATCGCTCAACCCGGCTATGAATGGATATAATCATGCTTATGGTGTAATAGATGATTCACTGAGGCCGTGGCTGACAAACGCAACAAATACTCTCTAACATCTTTTTATAAATAATTTTATATACATATATACTTTTGCAATTTAAACTGGTGAAGCTATACTTGTGTCTTTGGTGTTTAACTACAAATATGGTATTTTTTTGTTTGTTTGTTTGGTTTTGTTTTATTTTGGCTGTGTGATAATTACATGTAATTGTTTTCAAAGAGACTATGCCGGTGACACGCAGCATTTAAATTGACTGAATGTCTTTTTGAACCCGCGATTTGATAACACAAAAAATGGATCTTGTTGTTGGTTGATATTACAAGTCCTAGATCATATTTTGCACCGATCATTTTTAAATAGTGGTGCTTTTTTCAGTTGACTGTGAATACGTTATATTCCCCTGATTTCTGTACAGTGTAGCTTGTACAGACATGATTCAAGGGGCCTTATTCGAGTGGTGTCAAAAATAAAAAGACATGCCTTTTTACATATGGATAACATAATGTTGATGGATAGCAAATACTCCAGACTGTGTATATTACTTGTGTATTTGTAGCATTTATTTCCAATGTACCTTTATCTTGTATTGACTGGTAAAGAAATAAAACGTGTAAAATGCATTCCAGGAGAGCAGTGTTTACAGGTTGCTAAAGAACTTGGGTCAATGAGGTTATTTTAAACTCTAATCCTCTCTAAAGCTTTACAGCTATTATTTGTTGGGGAGCAAAATAGCTGTCTTAATTAGTTGTCGTTATTTTTCAAACATTATCCCTTAAAAAACTATTAGAATTATGTGAATTGACATCAACAACCATCCAATAAGAAAGCGTATTCTGTTCTCACATGGTGACGATGGCGTGCATTTACCTAGTGGTTATTTCTGTTTCACATATCTGTAGAGTATTTTCTTTTAATGCTTCGTTCGGTGAGATGAAACCCTCATGGTGTGTAGGTACAAAATGGTGAATCAAAGGTATAGTTCACCAAACAGTTCTGACTTCCATAGTAGTAGTTTTTCTTACTAATGGTAGTCAATAGTGTCCCAGAACATGTGGTTACAAACATTCTTCGAAATATCTTTGTGTTTAGCAGAACAACCAAATTTATACATGCCTGAAACAACTCATGAGTGAGTATATGATAAGAGAATTTTCATTTTTGGGTGAACTATCCCTTTAAAGCTTTCATTTGTCAAAATGATTTGACAAATAACTAACTACATTATATCAGAGAATACTGCTTTTATTCTAATATATAAAAGATACACAGAAAAGCAGTTTAAAATAAATGCATATATGCAACTACAATTTAACCAGTTATTAATGTTTATCTTTCAATTTGTTTTTCTACAGCAGATCTCCTAGTTCTTGATTCAATAAGCTTTGCATGTGTTTTGTGTATTTTATTTGCCAAAAAAATCTCAAAATTGAGCTTTTGTTTACATTCCAAGCACTTATGCATGCATAAAAACTTATACATCTTTTCTAATATATTTGAATAAAAGGCAAAGACATAAAACATTAAAAATTAGACATCACGTTTGGCCACTACTGTATATGCATAGATAAACACACTGACTGTACAGTACATGAGTGAAGTACTAAAAATGGCCTGAAGGTGGGAGCAGAGTTGTTGTAAATTGTCTACTGTCAAAATGGCATTTGATTATAGGGACTGCTGGAAGTAGTAAGGTTAGGGTAAATTCAAACACATTGCATTGTTGGAATGCTGCTCCCAAAACAGTGTTTTGCACAAACTGAGTATGTAATATCACACAGTACACATAGCACACTAGTATAAATATTGCAAAAACAGTAGAACGTGCTTTTAAAAACTACATGCAGCACTAGCTATTCCGACTAAAACATACTTGAAGTCCCATCTCGGAGTGTTGAATCTGAAAACCAGTTTAGTTGAATGATCCCTTGTCAATGAAAAGCATGTAGGTCCTTCGTAAGTAGGTGTCATGTTCTCTATTTCTACCTCCATGAAAACAAATTTGTCTAAGCTCACGAAAGTCTTTTATGGGTCAGTACTTCTAAAACAAAACTGAACTGGAAACAACTAAACAGGTTTGAGCAGTATTAGAGAACATATCGGTTTAATGTGGATTAATGTACAACCTTGAAGTATGTTGGACCAACTACAAATAAATTCGTCTAAGCTCATGAAAATCTTTTATGGGTCAGTACTTCTAAAACAACACCAGACCAGTTCAGTGTAAAAACAACATGTTTGAGCACAGTGTTAGAGAACATATCGGTTTAGTGTGGATTAATGTACAACCTTGAAGTATGTAAGACCAACTACAAAATGAAACACCGCTCAAATAGCCATTTAAAATAGATTTTAATAGCAAACACTCCATTCATAAAGATTAAAAATATTAGCATTATTAAAATATTAAACATTTACCAATTGTGCATTGAGCATTATATACATGACAATGTAAATGTTACATACCATAAAAAATAAAAGCAAAAACACATTGAATGTCCAATCAGACAGAAGACTTCAAGTCTGTTCTACATGTCAATGCAATATTTAACAGCAGATAATTATATATATATTTGGGTGGAAGGATTAAGTTTGATTTATTCTACAATCATAGTCGGTCCATGTTTCATGGCCAACACATTCGATCGCAATGCTCTTTGAAACACTGAGTGAGGGGGTTTGAGTGCAAAAAGCTTTTCGGAGTTTAAATAGAATTTAAATGATTCATATTCTTTCCAGGCAGGCTAAAACCAGTTTCCATGAGCCTGCTCATGAGGAATTCTGGGAAGGGTTGCCACCACTAAAGTTAACTACACAGCATTCCATCTTCGAAGTATATAGATCTTGATTTCCTAATGTGATGCCTACATTACATAAAAGTCGTTCTTCATAAAACTACTCTTGAACACCACGATCTAATTCCCCTCATGGAGGAGAGACAACAGTCTTCAGATTGTCACCGAAAACATCATCAATATTGCAGCACTTCACCTAGAAAACATATCTATGTCGGACCAATACGGTCATTGCAAAACATCCCGACATTTCAGTTAGAGGACTTCACTGTGAAAGCCATAGAAGTTGACCTCTAGAAAATCTATCATCCATCATCGCAGGCAAGGACATGTTGCCTGTGCCAGGAACTGAACAATCACAAGGCTAAAGGTGAGTTAAGTTCAAGTCTTTAGTTGGTTTTATCAACAGAAAGTGCACTTTGCGAATCCCGTCCATCAATATCGCTTCCACCGACTCTGGATTGTGACTGGACCTCTTCGTATGGCGGTGGAGGAGTCTCTGTGCTCTGATTGGCTGTGTCTGTGCAATGGCTGGTATCTGATCGTATGAGTGATGTCAGAGGACTATGTTCTGACGCGTCCTGTGCCAACAGGAGCTGAGTGGGTCCGCGGAAGGGTGAAAGTCGTTGACCCCAGCTGCCGTAGATCGCCTCTTCATATGTGGGAAGAGAAACGGGTAACCCATCAACCACAAGGTCCAGCTGATCGGAGGACCTCCTGTTGAGACGGCAAGATGCAGCGTTAGTCAACATACACATTTATATATTTTTTTGAGATATGGTGCAGTTAGAATTTGTAAATTCATTTCTATTGTTGATGATTTTTAACTGTATTCTTTGATCTGTTTGGTAGAATATTTGTTCATGCTGTTAAAATGTTGATGTGCAGGGAACGTGTGTGTTGATTTCTTTTTTGATAGATAGATAGATAGATAGATAGATAGATAGATAGATAGATAGATAGATAGATAGATAGATAGATAGATAGATAGATAGATAGATAGATAGATAGATAGATAGATAGATAGATAGATAGATAGATAGATAGATAGATAGATAGATAGATAGATATCAACGACTTCCACCCTTCCACAGACCCACTCAGCTCCTATCAGATTTTAAATACATATGCGGTCAAGATAATGATATTATTACCATATAATTTTTTTAAGAAAACACGTCATGCTATCAGTCCAATTCATCTTTAATTTTGTTTAGGTTGCGTTTTTTTTGGACAACAAATCTCACTTAATGGTCCAGTGTATGAAATTTAACGGCATCTAGTGGTAAGGTGGCGAATTGCAACCAATGGCTCACTCCACCCCTCCCTTTCGAAGAATTACGGTGGCTGACACAGGACTAAGATGTCGTGACATTTTCGTTTCTTTTGCCGAAGGAGATGACACATTTACAAAAGCGCTCTGTAGAGCAGTTTGTCCCCGTTTAGGGCTACTGTAGAAACAACATGGCGAATTCCATGAATCTGTATGTAGATAGAAATAGCTCATTTTAAGGTAATAAAAACCGTATATAGTTATGCATATTATTTTGCATTTCTGTCAATAAAGGTCCAGTGTATAATATTTTGGAGGATCTAAAATCCAAGTGTAGGAAGTCCAAGAGAGAGTTTTTAATTATTGCAAATCAAAGCAAAATGTTAAACAGGTGCAAGACACTGCTGCTGGGTTGTATGCATGGATATTATATGTAGTATTTACACAATATCGACAATTATGCTTATTAATATTATAATTATCACCAATACTGGTATATTGTGACACCTCTACTTCAGGTCTTTCCTAAAACGTAACAAAAGTTTAAACTGGTGAAATGGCTTAGGCTTACCTTTGTGAACGACAGGAAAGCAGACGGGACTTGATCACTAAACAGGCCGTTGTGGTAAGAAGGAAGATGGACACCCCAATTGCAGTTGTAGCCACACTTGGGATAGAGCTGACCATTTTTTCATGTTGTTCAGCATGACCCTCTGTTAAAAAAACACAACATTGTTTTAAGACTTGTGTACGGTGCTCACAATGAACCTTACTGATAAAAATCTATACCAACGTAAGATGCTTTGATAAAAAATGTGTCTGCCAACTGTATGAATGGAAAGAAAAACTGTAAATTAGCCAAACAGGTTTAATGGAATCAGTGGTTACGTGGTTTACATCCTTTGTACATTTTAATTCTATGATGCTGACGTTTTCCGAAGTCTTAAAATGCATCACAGAAAAAAATCAATACTGGTTAGTTTGGTGACTTTGCTCACTTCCTGCTCAAGTTGCTGGTTTCCTCTCGTAACATGTTTGAGATCGAATGAGGAAGTGAGCAGACCGGTGTAACACATCAAGGTTTTTTCTCCTATAGCCTATATAGTTATGATTATTTAGGTCATTTATTCATAGCTCTGCTTGTGTAATTCCTCCTGCACATTTCCTTCATTCAGAATGCAGAACTGTTGCTCTCTGCAGCAACAAGTTCCTGCATGTTGCTTCGTCTTTCACGTCAATCGTTTACTTGGCAAGAAAGCAGTACATGCTTGTATAGCGATGTCATTACAAAAATCATGAAAATATGATGCAATGTGAGATGCATTAGTCTGTACACATAAATCCCCGACAGCAGTAGAAAGAGGAACACACTAGTGAAACATGCCCTGGTCCAGACTCGAACCCAAATCCGTAACTAAATATGTTATCTAGACTTTTCTTACCTGGTCTGGGTATACAGGTGGGCATGCCCGGCTGCCAGCGTCCATGATTACATTTAGCCCAATTGCGGCGTGAGGGAAGAGTATAGCCCGGCTCGCAAAAGAAGTGAATGACGCTCTTATGAGGAAAACCTCGACAAGGAGAAGGATCACAGCGGAAACCTCCATGCTCTGGTACGAGCGGGTGGGAACAATTCCGGCCTTAAACAAAAGCAAAATATTATGGCTACATTGATCGTTTAGCTTTATAAGTAGGTTTCAGAGGAAGTTGGTGGCTAGTTATCTGGAAGAGGAAGATGTGGTGTGCTAAAAGGAAACCTTCTTACCTGTGGTTAAGTCTGGCAGAGCAGCCAACATAAGAAACCCGTAGCTTAGGGCAGTACGCAGACATGGCAAGAGAGATGATCGCTGTGCAGACATCAAAACACCTGTCCTGCTCGCGAACAATAAAACAAACAACTTAGTAACCTATATTCCATATACAAACAATTTGTAAAATTGTTCATGCATTGTTAATGCAAGACTGTAAACGTATATGTATGGGAAGTCATGCATCAACTGTGTTTATTTGATGGGAAACAGATGCACTTAAGTGCATCACGTGGTGTGACTAACACCATCGACCGCATCTTGGGTTGGTTTCACAGATAGGGGAGAGAAGTTACAGCCAAAGCTGGCAAAAAGCACACACACCCAGCCTGTGACCGTAGAATAATAGCACCTGCAAAAACCTAAGTGCAACTTGGTATAAATGTCAGGGTGGCAGTCAATGGTCCAAAGATGACTGGCAGCTTTGCCACAACCTTTTATAAACAGGAGCAAGAAGTTCACCAAGTTCATCTTAAAAACCCAAAACACTGAAAGCAGGTTTGATGGGTGCAATGTTAAAGTCATCTGTGTAAATGCGGGATTGTCCCTTCTTGGCAGCTTGACATTTTCACACATAATGTTGGCACAGAACAAACCACAGTGTGGGCGGATTGCTGTCATCTATACTAAATACACGAATCACTTTAAGGTCGAAAATAAGTGTGCTTTGCAAAATAATGATGTGAGATGCAAACCAAACATCCTAGCCTTTTCGGCTACCAATTACCCTCAGTAAAAAGAACTGTGGATTTTGAGTAATAAAGTTTAGTGAATATTTTTGATAGGTCACACTCACACACTCGCGAACTGATCTTTGATTCACCTTCACTTCTCTATTAATCAAGCCATCCAGCTCATCGTTTTTATCACTGTTCTCTTGCCACAGCGCTACCTATAAACGACACGTACAGCCTGCTGTACACACAAACACGTGCATGTTAAGGCCTTTGTTAAGGGTTTGTAAAAAGCTCTTTCATGCCACCATACCATACTCCGCGTTAAAGCCTGTATTGTAACACGATGATGGAGCACATGACTGATCATAAACACAAACTCACCTGTCAATGCAGCTCGCGTCGATGTAAGTTTATATAATATATTCCAGCCGCTCTTGAGTGTGTTCTCGTTCTCAAGCTTTCAGATTTTAAGCGATGCTGCACACAACCTGCCGCTCGCACTGAACGAGACCTGATTCAACAAGTGTATGTATCCACAGAGCAGCTGTCAGATGACTCACCGCACAGCTGAGTTATCACACGCAGCTGGCGCTCTGATTGGTCGCTAGAGCTGCGCGTGCACGCAAAGAGCGACGAGAGCGAGCCGCCCACAACGACCATCATATTCTGGAAACCGAAAGCAATTCGTGGAAAAATGGTATTGTGGTTATATAATTAATGCAAGTATTTGTTTTTACCACCACGCCTAAGTAGTAACCACTTTCCCGTTTATGTTAAAAGAGGAAACGACAGAAGGATAAGGTAAATAATACATTTAGCTAAATTATAAAAATATAGATTATGTGTATACCACAGAGAGATAACGCTTATCTGTGAGCACAATGACTTTTTGGTTTTCAAATGAATGGTTTTATTTTGAAATTGGCTTTGGAATTTAACAATGTTTGTCACTGCAAACCAGTTGATAACTGCGCTGCGTTCTAGGTACATCGGATTTAGGATATTTCCCACCACAAACCCGGAAATAACGTTACTAATGACTTAGTAACATTAAAGCAATTAACATTACAAGAGCGCAATACCAAAAAATGATTTCTGTGTGAGGTGGGAAATATCCTAAATCCGAGGTGTCTGGAACTCAACATAAGCCCTATTGTTCCACTAAAGATGACCAAAATTTATTCTATTCTTTTTTGTCAGGCGCAACCGAATATAGCCGCTGTCCTTCTGAAACCTTGTATTTCCACGTGTCATGATTCTTTTTGCCATAAATCATTATTATTAGTCACCCTTTATGTTTCTCACTGGGTTCTTGAAAGCGCTTGATAACTTTGATAAATCAGTATTTAATCATTCGAAAAGTACAGTGTTTTTTCCATTTCCTGAAAAACAGTCAATTTGGACATCCAAGGTTTCGGAAGAGCAGCGACGATATATGCAACATAAATTGCATCTTTTGTACACTGGCAGGACTTTCCCACTTAACACTCTACAGAGAAATAATTGTGACATATCCTGAGAAAAAGTTCCGCTCACCCCCAAGCGATCAAGGATGTCAATGAGTCAAAAGGAAAAGGGTTTAAAAAGTGTATTTGAAAAATCTGTCTGAAGTCCAATTTAACCACCAGTAAAAATTCACATATGAGGAAACTAACATTGACTGTGCATCAAAAATGAAAAAACTAACAATGCAAACAACAAAACCAGAGAAAACGGTATGAACCAGTTTACATTTTCAAAAAGATGCTGAACTGTCAGTAGCAGTTGTACATCCAAAAAACTGCTGAAGATTATTTTAGCAATTCAATCCAATATAACGCATCTGTCTGGTATTTACATCCATATTAAGTCGGATAATAACTAGTCTTCTGTTATTACTTCTATTCCACTTCTAAAACAAAAGGGTTATTTCAAACTATCTACATGCTGACAGAACAGTAAATTATAGTTAAAAAAAGAAACTAAATTTATGTTTACAGTGCAAGATTAGAAACCTATTAGGTTTTTAACAAAATAAACGATAAAGACAACAGCAGAATACAGGACATCCTTTTAAAGCAGTGGCAATCTGAGATGAAACTATAGATAGAAAAGCCATATTATAAAACAATGTACCCTTCCAGAGAGCATTTGATAACGTTACCCAATAGTATGCGAGCACCAAATGAAGAACATTCAAAAACATAACACAAATGCAGATCATATCTTGCCATTCAACAGATCAAAGCTCACATCTTTTCTGGGAATGTAATACAGCTTGTGGGGGAAAAAAAGAATGCAGATCTTCCTATTCAACAAATCATGTGCACCCTGTTTCCTGGGAATGTACTGCATCTTAAACTTGTGAAAAATGGCAAAGAAAATACGTTTGGGAATCAATTAACACCTGTGTTTTATGAGAAAATCATGCAAGCTGAGCCGTTTTGCTCACAGTAGATCATTTTTCATTCACACATTTAAACAAATAAGGCTTCTGGTTATAGCTCTCATCTTTCTGAACAGTCAAAAGCCATTTTAAAATATGAAGGTCAATGTGGTTGGTCACAGTTTACTTGACATACTGTAGTAGTATTGCCCAAATGGCACATGTTCAGTTGAAGTGTTGCATTAAGGCTGTTGTTTTGTTGCTACTAATAATGATCTCCAGATCAACCTCAATTTGCTTCAGTGCACTCTGCTTGTTAAATCACAATCTATGCCTACAATAATAAACATTAATGTGACCCTAAACACACTATTCACTATTTGAAAATGGTAAATTTCATATATTCATCATTTAATAAAGTCTTTAATGCTATTAATGTACAACATATTTTGCTCCAAGGCCTGATTGTCATGTTTTGTTCTATCTCCTGAAAAAGTAACAGTCCGGAATTAAAAAATAATAAAATAAAATACTGGTGGGGAAAACTATTTTTTATATTAACAAATATCTGTCAATAATTGTTTTCTTGACATCACATCTAAAATTATAGTTATGCTTTGTGTTATAAGTGTAGGTCATTGAATTTTTTTATTGCCTTTGTTTTTATAATAGCTCCAAAATATATACATAGGCTACCGCTTCAGTCTAGAATTAATCAATCTCTACATAAACATACAGGTGACCCAAATCTTCATTTAACCGTCCAGTGATCTGATCACATGAATGATTTGGCCTATATTCTTGTGTGCTTTCACTACAACGAATGCCAAATCTGAGTAATCTTTTAATTACTGGTTAAATTTTTGTCATTACCACCAATAAAGTTAATGACCAAGCAAATAAGAATATGTAGCTTAGAAATATGTAGGGATTAATTTATATTATAAACTCTCATATTCAGACTTCATACTGTCTTTGGTTGATTTCTCGGTGCAAACTATTAAGGTCTCCTGCTTCCTGACATTGGGGTTCTTAATGCAGAAAGCAGTGTTAATGACCAATCATATGAGTGTTTGTACACTGATACATACATGCCTGTATATTACTGTATGTGCTTTGTGGCAGTTCTAGCAGCTGTCACATGGTGGAATCAAGCTACAATGTCCATTTCCATGGCTAACAAACTTAAAACACTAGAGCACACACGATGCTCAGCCATACTTGCGTAGCTGAGGTTTAAGTAAAACCTCATCACTCCTATAGAACATATCGTAAATGAATCCTTCAAAAAAAGCTGCGATACTTTAGAGATTTATGTGAAGGGCTTATGAACACAAAATTCCAATGTAGGACAGTCTATATGAGAAACAACTCAATCTCTTCAACTAATGTGCCGTGGCGCAGTGGTAAAAGTTTCTGAATCAGTTCTTAAAAAAATTAGCCCACACCCACCCCTCTCCTCTTTGTTATGTAAAAAAGTGGAACAATGAACGAAAGGAGGAAGTTTCTGTGTGGAAATCATATTGGAGTGCAGCTCAATGTCAGAGCAGCATTCAAAATCATCACTTTCACTCAAAATAAATCATTGCAACACAATATGAAAACAATTTGATATCATTAAAACGCTAAAATAAAAACAAAACGCCTCCAGTGTTTACCATTGTTTAGTGTTGTAACAGGAACCTATATTTTCTCTTTAAAAAAGAACTTTCGTCAGTAGTTGTCTTCCTGTTTAAAACCAATTGAGTAGTGTGTTCCTGGTGCAAACGATGAAGTGCAGAGAAAAGCTTGAGATTTGGGAAAATCCACAAAAATCTGTTGCGGGCAGGGTAGAATATCCAAGCGTTTCATTTTAATATCCATACTTTAACATACTCAGCTCAGCCAAAAGCGCAGTCTTAGAGGTCAAGCTCAAACCACTGAGATGTCTTCAGAAAGCCATAGGATAGAAAGGCCCTTGTTTAAGCAGAACACTGTGAAGGACTTTAAATCATGTCTTTCATGTCACCAAATACGGTGTATTTCAAGGGATGATAAAACAGTGATTAAAAAATGTGCTTCCTCAAAAGCGTCTTCATGGTCTATGCCCTCTTCCTAAAACGCTTGACCTGTACAATCATTTAACATTGCAGAATAGACCTCGATCTTTGCTTTGAGCTTAGCAGAGGGTTTCTGAGAGGTCCCGCCCCAGTTTCTCTTCTCATCTCATGCGGTTCTGCCTCATGAGAGGAAAAATGCAAGAGGGAGGGCCTGCTTTAGTCAGGAAGGGATGCTTTAACAGCTCTTGAGCTGTAGCCCTCTGGGCAGGATCTCGTACCAGCATCCTGTCCAAGAATCCCTTGAGAAGCGGCGAGACCTGCGAATACAGAAAATCATCTTGAAAAGTGAAAGCAACAAACACGCTAAACGTGACTTAACAGGTCAATACACAGCAGTTTGAACATGAATAACCAAGAGAACACAGTCTGATTACCTTGTGAAGATTTTTGAGTTTAGGCGGAAGATTGTCACGGATCATTTTCATAGCCTTGAGCGGAGGCTCGTTAAAATAGGGCGGCTCTCCGTCCACCATTTCAATCACCATAATGCCGAGAGACCAAATATCCACCTATACAAGTAAGTTACAATTCCATCATCAGACAGTGAAGTCAGCAGTATTGCAACAGGATTTAATTGTTAAAGTCTTACTTCTGGGCCATATGGGAGTCTTGAGATGAGCTCAGGAGCCATCCAATAGGGCGTTCCTACAAGAGACTTCCTGCGTTGCACCTCTTTTGACACCTGGGCACAAAAGCCGAAGTCTGACAGCTTCACCTGCAAATGAGGAGAACTTGTTTTAAATACATTTCATGTGTTCAACATTGACACCGCTGATTGCTACATAGAAGTACTCAGCAGATGAGTGTGTGAAAGTGATAAAGCCCTTTCTTTCTTAAGAAATGATTACACAATTTAACTCTAATGAAGCCCTGAGTAATGTCTTTGAAAGTTTCTGCAATACTTGGTTGATTTTACAAGAAATTATGCCCTTGGGTTGCAGCATTGAGAACTAGTGTCAGAAACACGGCAAGGGGAAATGAAACATGCCTGTGTATGCGTGTTTGACCTTACAGGCAGCCCTTGCCGAGAAACAGCTGAAGGTGGCTAAAAGTACTTCCGCCATATAAACCACAAACCATGTCAAACATAGACCCTAGTCTAACAAACCATAGTCTTTTTCAGCACCACCAAAAGATGATCTGGGTGATTTGGTATCATGGCCGGAAAAAGTGATTACATTTCTATGAATACAAAGAAGTATTTGCCAAAAGAGAAGAATAAACAATGGAAGCCAGGGTCTGTGAAGTCAGGTAAATGTTCCCGTTTATGGGGCAAATAATTCTGTTTTTGACGGTTCTGTACTTCTGTACTCCTGCCAAAAGTCAATTACATACTTGAAGCTACTGCTCAGTGCTCATGCACCTTGTGATGGCACGTTTAGATCATCTCTAATCACTAGTAGAAATACAGGTCTAGGCACACAAAAGAACACAAGAGTCTGCCAAAAACCTGTTTAAACATAAACCAGTTCTCAGTAAACAAGGATAAAATGAAATACAGCAAGGGTAGTTTTCCTGAAATCATAAACGCGTGCAACGCTTCAGCTCGACTGCAGACAAGAGGGATATAGAACTGTCCGTCATTTCACATAACACCTTCGGTCTTTGAAGAAAGGTGAGGGATTTACCCTGCCATCATGAGTGAGAAGAATAGAATCGCTCTTGATGTCTCTGTGAATGACACCCTGAGAGTGAAGCACTGAGAGAGCCTTCAGAACAGACAGACACACAGCGGCAATCTGCTCCTCATTCATCCTGAAAACACAGTTGAGAAAGACAATGGTACTTATTAACCATGAGCAAACAGAAATTCAGATACAATAGTTATACTCAGTTCTTCTACATGAATCAATGACAGGTTACGCTGGTTTGCTGTGATGCTCTGCCATCTAGTGGTGAAGTAACAGGTGGTTGGGCTACAATATGTTTTCTATATAACATACATCATACACTGAGGTACATATTTTATACCACACTGTAAAGATGGGGTTCAAACACTTCAAATCAAAGGTTTTTTTAAAGATTAAAAACAGAATTGTTGATTCTTTTTCTAAATTATTTGAAGATGAGGAATCTTGCCTGGTATGTGTGACGATGTCGGTCAAAGCTCCGCCCTCAAGGAACTCCATGACAACCCAGAGTTCATCCCCCACCAAGTAACTGTTGTACATCTCTACCACGTTCTCATGGTGATAGTCCCGCATGATCACCACCTTGGCAAAAAGAAACAATGGCAGCAGACAGTTTCTATTTAAAATTCTCATTGAGTGCTACAGGAGAACAAAATATGAAGGTCCAGTGTGTAATTTTCTTCGAGGATCTATTGACAAATGTAATATAATAGACATAACTGTATCTTCAGAGGTATATAAAGACCTTACATAATGAAACGTTATGTTTTTATTACCTTAGAATGAGCTATTTCTATCTACATACACCGCGGGTCACCTTGCATGGAATACACCATGTTGTTTCTACAGTAGCCCAAAACGGACAAACTGCTCTACAGAGCGCGTTTGTAAATACGTTATCTCCTGCAAAGCAAAAGCACACCTCATTAAACAGCAATTCTCGCCGCTGCTGTTTCCTCAAGTCCATCTTCTTCACAGCCACCAGCTTGCCTGTTGTCTTCACCGTGGCGATACACACAATGCCAGTGGAACCTTCACCGATCTTAATGTAGTGGTCCAGATAAGTGCGTGGGTCCCCAGGGTCAACCACCATCTGCAGAGCGGCACGGAACTGCTCGTGGGAAACCCGCTGCGGCTCCCTCTGAGGTGAGTGCGTCTGCTGGGACGGTACAGTCGGGCCGGATGGTTTTGGTGCCGGTGGCATCTGCTGGCCGTGAGGGGGCTCGGGTCCTAAAGCTGGGTGAGACGCGTGACGCTGGGGCTCTGCTCTGTGCTGCCCCTGCGAGGCAGGTTTACCTCCACTGCTGGCGCCCCGGACTGCCCCAGAAGAGGGGCCGTTGTGGTGGGGAGACTCGTGAGATTTGCCTGGTTTTAAATCCTAAAAGCGTAATACAGATAGATGGAACAGAAAGCAGAATATAAATAAGCAAATATATAATAGTTATTTGTAATTTAGTGAAAATAATTTTAGACCGCATGCAGAGTGTGCATTGTAGTTGTTAGAAAAGAAAAAATATTGTAGCCACTACAGAATTTCATCTTGAAAAACTAAAGTATTCTAATCAGTTTTTTCTTTTTGTACCTGACCGGTGGGGCTTCGTTCAGAGCGTGGGTACGTATTAAAGGGTCTTCCGGTTTGCTGTGCGGTTTTTATCACTCCCTCTGTAACAGGTAGGTTGGGGGTGCGAATGTTTGGCCCTGAGAGTGGTCTCTTTTCACGGGGTGACTGTGGGCTGGTGTCTCGCCCGACGTAGCTGGATTTGGGCCTCTTATCATTGGCACCTTCTCTCCTCACAACATGATCTTCACGTGGTTCTCTCTCTCTTTCTCGTTCCCTTGGCTGGGGGGGTGCGGCTGGCCCTCCCAACCAGTTGGGCTCTTTGTGTCTGATGGGCTCCTGACCGCGAGGCTGCTGGTGAGGGCGTCCGTCCTCTCTGGACGAACGGGGTGGAACCTGTCTATGGTCAACACCTGGTTGCTCCTGGCGTGGTCTGACCCTGCACACAAACACAAAGAGCTTCAACATCTACAGTGCTGTGAAAAAGTATTTTCCCCCTTACGTATTTTTTGTTTTTTGCATATTTGTCATGCTTAAATGATTCAGATCATCAAACAAATTTTAATATTACTCAAAGAAAACCAGAGTAAATACAAAGTGCAGTTTATAAATGATGGTTTTATTTATTAAGGGAAAAAACAATCCAAACATTTCTGACCCTATGTGGAAAAAGTAATTGCCCCCCTTGGTAAATCATGAATTAACTGTGATGAATTGAATAAGTGAGTTAAATTTCACTACCCACACACCTGTGGAATCAAGAAATCACTTAAGTAGAACCTGTCTGACAAACTGAAGTAGCCTAAAATATCTCAAGTAGCAACACATCATGCCGCGATCTAAAGAAATTCAAGAACAGATGAGAAACAAAGTAATTGAAATGTATCGGTTTAGAAAGGGTTACAAAGCCATTACATTATTGGGACTCCAGCGAACCACAGTGAGCGCCATTATCCACAAATGGAGAAAGCATGGAACAGTGGTAAACCGTCCCAGGAGTGGCCGGCCTACCAAAATTACTCCAAGAGCACAACGACGACTCGTCCAGGAGGTCATAAAAGATCCCAGAACAACATCTAAAGAACTGCAGGCCTCTCTTGCTTCAGTTAAGGTCAGAGTTCATGGTTCTACAATAAGAAAGAGACTGTGCAAAAATGGCATCCATGGGAGAGTTCCAAGGCGAAAACCACTGCTGACCAAAAAGAACACAAAGGCTCATCTCACATTTGCTAAAAGACATCTTGATGAGCCCCAAAACTTTTGGGTAAATATTCTGTGGACTGATGAGACAAAGGTTGAACTTTTTGGAAGGTGTGTGTCCCGTTACATCTGGAGTAAAACTAACAAAGCATTTCATAAAAAGAACATCATACCAACAGTCAAACATGGTGGAGGTAGTGTGATGGTCTGGGGCTGCTTTGCAGCTTCAGGACCTGGACGACTAGGGATAGGTATCGTTAAGATTTTATCTATACCGATACCGCTTATCGATACCGGTACTTATCAATACTGTTATCGATACTACACTCTATAATTTGATGCAAAAACACATGATGTGACAAGATGTTAAACATTTTAAGTTTCTTTATTACAGCTGAGCTTTAGAACGGCAGTTTACAAATACTTCTGAGCAAACAGAAAATTCCACATAACAAAACGTGTGTGTGTGTTCCTTAGCATACCACTTACGGCACTTAGCATGTGCATAGGAGCACATCATAATGTAATTCAACATATTTACTTTACATCACTATGGTTATTTGGCTGGTAGACCGTATTTCTTTTTTCCTTTCTGGTTTTAGGTCTACATAAATTTAAGTACTATTAGTATAATAAAGTCATATTTTTTTAATTATATGTACTATTTTTTATAATTTTACTAGCACATTTACTTCAATTTACTAAAGTAAGTAAATATACTCCGTGGCCGAATTATTAAAAACAATGTTATAACTTGTTCTCAAATAAAGGACTTTTATTTTGACAGGTTTCCGCAAAGGGGTGTTTGACGGAAGCTTCTTCGTTGTGAAACGCGGAAAGCTCCACAAGCGCAACCATGCCACTCTTTCACTCATAAACACGCAAAACAAGCAGATTACAAATACATCGCGGAAATCATATGACCCTAGATATCACACATACGTCGAGCAAACTTCAGCCATTCGGACATCATCAGGGATGGAAAATGACAGGCAGCAGCCTCTAATTCACCATTTAACACACGAATACACAGAGATAAAACAACGCAAGTATCGATAACAGTATCGATTGTCATGAAGCTTATCGATACTCTGGTATTGACCCAATTATGTACCGGTCCAAAAAAGTACCGGTTCTCGGTACCCATCCCTATGGACGACTGGCCATAATTGATGGAACCATGAATTCTGCACTCTACCAGAAAATCCGAAAAGAGAATGTCCGGCCATCAGTTTGTGACCTCAAGCTTAAATGCACTTGGGTTATGCAGCAGGACAATGATCCAAAACACACCAGCAAGTCCACCTCTGAATGGCTAAAAAAACAAAATAAAGATTTTAGAGTGGCCAAGTCAAAGTCTGGACTTAAATCCAATTGAAATGCTGTGGCATGACCTTAAAAAGACTGTTCATGCTCGAAGACCCTCCAATGTGGCTGAATTAAAACAATTCTGCAAAGAAGAGAAGGCCAAAATTCCTCCACAGCGTTGTGAAAGACTCATTGCGAGCTATCGCAAACGCTTGATTGCAGTTGTTGCCGCCAAGGGTGGCACAACTAGTTATTAGGTTTAGGGGGCAATTACTTTTTCACATAGGGTCAGAAATATTTGGATTGTTTTTTCCCTTTATAAATAAAACCATCATTTAAAAACTGCATTTTGTATTTACTCTGGTTTACTTTTTGTAATATTAAAATTTGTTTGATGATCTGGATCATTTAAGCATGACAAATATGCAGAAAAAACAAAAAATCAGGAAGGGGGCAAATACTTTTTCACAGCACTGAACATTGTCACCGCAGCCTACAGAAAGCACACATTAGGATTGAAACTACTCATGTGACACACCTGTCTTTGCCGTCTCCGTAGCGATCAGGGTGCCTGTATTGCTGGTGGGGGTGTTCTCCATTTTCTTGACCCCCTACTGATGAACCGGAGTCTCTGCGAGGCTGTAGGGGTGGGCTGTCTCTCCTCAAAGAGTTTGAGCGGATTACCGACATGGTCTCAAACTCGTCCAGCAACCACGTGAGAGAGCCATCGTCACCGATTTTACGACCCCGCACAATTGTCTGCACCACACAAACATACACAAATATTACAAAGTACTTAGCTTTTGTCTTTGTTTTCAGTCCATTTTAGAAATTTTATGGTTATGGTGTTAGAATTGTTTTAGTTGAACCGGTTCCCAACGACTTCTAAACATTGCCAATATACACAACCACAAATTACACAATCTCTTCTCATTACTAATCATTTAATTGTCACAGTAAATCCACAACTTGCTGCTACAACTCACATTCACAAACCAAACAGCCAACAATAACACACAAACAGTTACACAACATGACCAAACACACAGCTCACTCCCTCTCACCTTGCGTGGCTCTACAGTAGTGATGACAGAGGCATCGATAAAAGGTTTCGGCCTCTTAGCCGTGTCCTCAATGAGGCTTTGCCATTGGCGTGGTAGCCCCACAAACTTCTGCTCCTGCTCATCGAAATCAGTGTGAACGCGATGCTCAAAGTTAGAGGGGGCTGAGATCGGGATGCGTTGCTTTTTCTTTTTGCTGAACATGTCTGCGGCAGAGCATCAGACCTAGATGTAGAAAAGATCGCAATCATTTTAAAACGCTCATTTACATTCAGTGAAATCTCATACAGAAAGACAAATACAGGAAGAAATGTCTGGGAAATACATCAGGAAGCAACAGCATTCATTTACATGAACGTTTCAAGCAATATGAGCATGTTAAGACAGGTGATGCCATTTCGCATGATCAAGGCAACGAGAAAACTTTCATTAACAAATTCAGAAGCAAGCAGAATTGCTCATTAAAAACTTCAGTGCACAATTAACACTCTGCCCTGTTTATCCACAAAAAAAACCCCAGAAAAGACCCAAAACAGCTGTTCAAGTGTAAATGTGAGCTTTCTCACTTACTGAGCTTTTCAACAACACTCTCTTTATACAGTACAAAACAAAGCTGTCCAGCTTTCCATACTCTCTCCTCTAGCCCTGCCTATTCTCTCTGTGGGTATCAGAGACACTCCCTGAAGCCAAACACTGGACCGAAACCCCCTCCCACACCTGACTGCCATGGGAAAACTCAGCTGCTTCCTGAGACGAGGAAGCAGCAAGAGGCATTTTTTAAAATGCAGGAGCGTTTGATGTGTAAAGTGATTATTTGTGAAGATGTCAGCTGAGGCATGAGGTCACTGTCAGGTATTTTGGAAGTATGCAGAGACATCTTGAAGGGCTGCTGTGAACTGATTTCCAACACTGAGGATATGGAAACACAGCTGTGTGAAATTTTCAGGTTAAGATCAAGTGAAGTTTGCAGGAGAGATTATATTATCATGATAACAAACACAACTCAATAAGCATTTTTCTGAAACATTCCTTAGGGGAATGCATGTTAGGACTGGGCAATATGCTCAATATTCAGAATGAATATAGCAATAATTTTCATTAATTATTTTATGATGTTTCCTAAATACTCTGCTCCCATATATAATAGTTAAGACAGCTTGATAGGGACAAAGATTTTGATAGGCTTTTATGTTTAAACTATATCATCCTGCCCTCTTGCACTTGCAGATGACAATGTAATGAGAAACAATAATTCTATTTGACATATTAGTAGTACTTAAACAAATACCTCACATAGCACTGTAATAAATGGGGAAGAATGTGTCGCTTATGCTGTAATCATTTCTGTGTACCAGCAGTGTGCCAACAACTGAGGGACTTTTTCAAGGGCACACTATTGACAGATCAGGATAATTCACTAGCTCCTGTCTCACTCCTGATCTATATGGTGTTGATTTGTCCATACTTTTACTACTAGAATTTACATAAATCACTTTTGTAAGCTTTGATCTAGTACAGACTACAGGCGAAACAGGAAAAGTTAAATGTGGCCTGAATTAACTTGCACATGTGAGATTGTCTATTGGAACAGATGCAGATCATACATAAGTGACAGAAACAGGTGCTTCAGCAGAAATCTACTGTTCAGCTGGATTCCACCACACGCATACACAAACGCAATATCCAACACCACACCTCCTGCGTATAAACACAGTATTTCTCCGGCACTTGAAATTAAAACCAGTGAATCTTATTAATGAGGTGTAACTAAGGTCTGATGTTAAAAGTGTGTATTGAAAAATTACACTTCCTGGTTGAACCTGGCATTCCAACCACATACTATTATGCACTGGTGAACAGTGAGAAAGACATCTCTGTGGTCAGCGCTGCACATATATCAGCCAGAGGACTGTCTCAGTTAAACTTTCAATAAGTAATAATACTGACTAGGGCTGTAGTAGCTATTGATTATTTTAGTAATCTAGTATTCTACCAATTAATCCATCGATTAATCGAGTATTCGGATAATAAGTACTTTTTCCTTATTAAAGAGCAATACTAAATATACAAAAGAAAATAAGACGGGTCTTTTAAAATGAACAACTAATTCGTTTCCTTTTTAGAAAAATAAAAAAAATGTATAGCCGAAATTGCATACATTAATATCTTTGAAAACTAAACCCATTTAGTACATTCCATTCCCATATTACATTCAAAATGCAATATAATACAAATATATAAACAAGAAACATTAATAAAAATAGAAAGAATAATTTCAAAGGTAAACAACTAACTTCAGCTTGTACATGATGCATTTAGTTCATCTAAATTAGTTTTAATTTTTCAAAGTTCTGTTTTTTATTTTTAAATATTAAATTGTAATATATTTGTCCACATAAAACTACTGTAGTTAACCAGACTTTTATTTTGGCAGGTCGCCGTAAGACACTTATTTTTGAGCGCGTGTTTGATAGCTTCACTTCACATAGCTTCACTCAGTAAAATGTTCTGAAATAAACTCTCAGAGCAACTCTGGAGATGAAGTTCAGTCAAACAGCGCAGACAAATCCATGAGAATCACACGTGTAGCATGTTAAACTGTGCAGTTCATTCAATCAGACACACAGAACAGCCAGATGGCATGTTTAAATAACAGGATTATTTAGTTATATGGACTCAATGCAGCTGGAAAACAAGTTTCACTCACAAAATAGACTAAAACTAAGTAAAATAGCGGCGCGTCATTGATTAACGTCACACAGAAACAAGCACAACGACAAACGCACTTCACACAAACAAGCGTCTCTGTTTAATGCACCTGCCAGACTGTATAGCATGCGTGCTACACATAGGGCTGTCACGATAAACCGACGATAAATATCACGTGATTTATGCACAGCTTTTGAGTGAAGTACGGGAAAATGCTGCTGCATCCGAAAGCCAGAGGGCGCACTCGTGCGAAACTCCAAATACGCACTGCAGAAGAAGACCATAACACATTCAAGAATCTAGGAAATGCCTATGGACATCTTTTTATCAGTTACTCAAGCCTCATCAGGTATTTTTATGATAATAACGTATATTTATAATGAACATGTTTGACGGGTGTTGCTTTTTCAAATGCACATTATAAGCGACTCAAACTCGCACTGCTTTTAGATCGAGCAGAATCTCCTACTGATCCCAGAGCCGTGCTTCACGGACAAGCTACGCATTAAAAAAAATCGACACACTGCATATCGCAGCCAGCTCAATTACAATAGGATTTAGTGGTATCGCGATAAATTGTCGTCCAGCCCTATTGCACTGTACAGCCCTGTTAAGCGCATGTGTTTAAACAGCCACAAAGAAGACCGCTTTCAGCCTTTGGACATAAGGAACGTACCAAGCACAATGCGCACGCACACACAGTGTTTGTCGCAGTCTCGCGGTTGTCAGAGCAGAAATGAAAACGTCTGCCCTCTGTATATTTTTCTGCAATTTATTCTGCAGCGTCTTCTGTGTTTACTTGTCCAGAGTTTAGTGGTGTGTGCGTCAGTAATAATGGTCCGTGTAAAAGGGCCCATTAAATAGTTAGGGAAACATTAAAATATGACAAAACTGATACTTCTAGAACAGTTTTTCAACTTTAAGCATAGAGCTTTAGCTTAGCTGAAACAAGCCTGTTTTTAAAGACCAATGAAGAGTACGATAAATACAGCTTGACCTTGGAACTAACAACTCTAGCATCAAAGCTTTTCTTATCAGACCAGCCTAATGTTTGCAGAGCCTGTTGTTTTCTATCCAGTGAAATGAAATAATTAAAAATGCATTGACTGTAAAAGTTACTAAAATATTTTTAAAGACACCTGTGCTAAATCTTAAAAGAAATATGTGGAACAAAGTTATGTAAATTGTCCCCCTATTTCTGATAACATCTGTTTACACCACAACAAAACCAAACCACAAGGTTTACAAATTGTTCTTAACATACATAAAAGTACATAAAACAACAACTATAGTGTTATCAGCAAAGGGGAACAATGCATTTGAAATAGGGATGCACCGAAACGAACATTCTAGGCCGAAGCCGAACATGATGTGAAACACTTGGCCTAAGCCGAACATGGTTTTTTGCATTTCTTCTATTTATTAAGCCATTTTTTTTCACTATTGCACAAACTGAATAGTCAAAATGTGCTTTTATAATTTGTCTTGCTTTTCAATAAAATACAATACAACTTAATATAAATTTGAGCAAAACTAAGTAAATTCAAACAAAAAAATTGAGCCCTCTCCCTTGAAAAGGCTATATTAATTAGGCCTATAACTGACTGCTAAAAGAATGTAATGTAAGTTACTCTGTACCCCTACAACAAAACACTTCATTAAAAACTGTCATTCCACATTAGGCCTATAAACTAAAAATACGAATAAACGAAAACTGTTGGATTATTATAGGCTACATTGCAAAAAGATTTAAAGTAAAAAAAAACATCAAATGCAAGCAATTCTGACTAATGCTGACTGACAACCATTTCAGTTAACGTCTCTCTTCCAAACTCCGCCCACAAAAGCTGACCGTACTCTCAGAAGATGTACAGAACATACTTTGACAAGTTGTTTAGTACAGGGAACTGTGTGCACGCGACCACTGTATGATGTCAAAGGATGTCGCGAGCGGCGGGGCTACTGTCAGACAGCCCGCTTCCGTCTGAAGTAAAGTTACCGACCGGTAAAGACGCGTTCATTCGGAAATTTACTTCCGTGCGGCAAGTCCCGTGCTGTGTCTTTCTCTGACACTTTAAAATGCTCCACGCACGCGCACACGCACTGCCAAAATGTTTGCGGCAGTAATAAAGCGCACGCGTGTCTCTGTCTCTCTCTCTGCGCTGGTTGCTGCTTGATCGTATCACGAGTCATGTTCGGTAAAATTTATTCGGCCACTTCACATATTCGTCCGAACACCGAACTTGCGTTTTTTTGCTATATTCGGCCGAACATTTTCGGTGGCCGAACATTCGGTGCATCCCTAATTTGAAAAGCACTATTGTTATTTGCAAAACAGTTTCATTTCAGCTGATGAAGGATAAACACTGACTAGTCTGTGATGCTACAACAATCCCATAAAAAATGTGTTTGTTTTCATTATTAATAGTTCTTCTCAAATACTCTTTCCAAAAAAATTGACACCAAATAAAAGAGAATTTTCCAGGCGAACATTTTTATGATCAGGGTTTTAACATTTTGACATTTTCATGTGTCAGCTCATTGTTGAGTCACCTGAATTTTCCAAGTAATAACATACATAATGCAACAACAACAGCACTTTTCTTGTTTCCACAACAATCAGTTGTTATTCCGTCATTGTGCATCACAAAAAGCAGTAACTGCAACGTGGCGTGATAACACCCCACAATGCTCTGCATGTGCAACATACACAAGGTCTTTGTGCACTTGACTGCAGGTCCTAGTTTGATAGAGGGCCTTCCAATGGAACAGATTACACATACATAATCTCTTAACAAAGACTACAGTACAGTGTTCACAACAGCAGCTCACAAAACAGACAAGCAAGTGGTACAGTGGCATCACTTTGCAGCTGATGAGTAATTAGGTAATGCAATACTAAATGACTTTCATTGAGGCTACAACAATAACATGTGATGTACACCCAGTTACTTTTCATGTTTGAAAAGAACAAATCAAGGGCACATAAGTGAACCAAAAGAAACACCAAACATGTCAAGAGCATCGATTTCAAACAGCATAAAATACTTTTAAAAAATTTAGTGACAACTGGACTTCAATCTGAAAGACAAAGTCTGATGCTGGGATAAGGTAAGCGATAGCATGGAAGACTGCACATTATGTGTGACCCGGTCCAGCACTAAAGTATGTAAGGAATGTTTGGAGTGCCCGGTACAGACTGTCTGAATTTCCATCACACCTACTGGAAGCCTAAACTGATAGCTGGCTAGAATGAACAGAGGTACAGGCACACAGTATTAAAGCCAACAACGAGAATGCAAAAGGTAAGACAAGGGTGCAAGAGATACAAAATGACTAGTACTTGAAAATGAAATACTTATGTATCTGCTAGATAATCCATATCTGCTAGTTAGATAATGACAACCATCCATCAATGAGGTGAACAAAGAAAGGTTAAATTAAAAACTAATTAGTGACCCACTGACTTTTTTGACAAATGGTTAAACAATTACATTTAACTTCCTTGAAGAAGCTTCTTTTTTAATGCTACAAAATGATGTCATGACTCTCAAAGGAGACAAGCTGAATCAACCAGTATCGACGACAGGTGCAGCCATGTAATGTCCATTGAAAACCAGCGATCTTAAACATTTTATGAAAAAAACCATAAATTGACACAATTCTGTATATCACGCACACAACTGATCAAAAGCAGTATTACATGTACAAAAAGTAGCATGGACAGCCCCATTAGAGACCGCTTTCGGTTTATGGGGATTTAAAACACGAACGGTACACCTAGTTTGAAGCGGACCTTTTGAACAATAAGTCGCATTTAGTTGGCGTTGAAAATAATGTATTTTGGCTTGTGTAACTACCTGCTTCACTACCTTTAAATGTAACGCATGAGCAGTTTGGTCAAACTTTGCAGTAGTTTTAGAGGCCTTCTGGTAATGTTGTTTAGAACAAATTTTACCCCTTATAGTCAGCAACTCAATTGTAGGTCTCAAACCTCTCGCTTGCATCTAACGTTAAGTCTGAATAAAAGCAGTGTTGGTAAGAGTCTAACTTAGTAAGATGGAAGTATTTGACATCTAAAATACTAAATGTAGTTCCCCTGCAAAGGTAAGAAACAAACGTACAAACTTTAACGACAGCTATTTGACTCTATTACTAACAAAATAACAATCTACTTTGTAACTTTTATGACGTATATTCATTTTTGTTGAGACACTCCAGCGCCTAATGCTACTCAGCTAGCTAACGTTACAAGGAATTAGCTAATTTAGCACGACGAACAAACTCACCGAAACTGCAGTCTGCCACAAAAACAGACCAGGCTGATAAACAAACTACACACCTTCATAACACAAGTCGCTTTACAAAAATTCCTACCTGTAGTGTAAAGTGTGTCCGTTGTGAAAACAACTTCATAGAGTCTGTAAAGTTTCACGTATGAAGTTAGCTGAAACTGGCTAAGTGTGCGTATAAGTCACAGATCCCTCAAGAGCGCATTGCTCGTGCTCTCTGCGCCATATTCACACTGAAGTTTCATCCGGGGAACTTGCCGTTTTGAGCCACGCCCCCAAGCTGTATTATGTATATTTTAATTTTAGTCATAGTAAATATTAAGGTAACATAATAAAATGAACACAATGTAATTTAACATAATGTAAGCGGATTTTTCTTGTGTGTTTTTTCTTAATTTATGTTACTTTAAATTATGTTTATAAAATGATATTTGTATAGGTATATTTGGTAATCACACATAATAAGCTGATAACAACAGATTTGTAAAATTTCTCTATTATCTGTTCTTTGTTTTTGCATTTAATCACCAAAAACAACAACAATAACTTTAAAATGAAAGTTAGGAAATAAATGGTCTGCTTCAGAAATGTACTCAAATGTGCACTATAAATTAAATGCAATATAAAAATGAATTGATAAAATTGTAAAAAGTATTAATGCCAGTTACCCTGTAGATACAATATAAAACATGAAAATCAACAGAACATAAGTACTTATTATCATACCAATAAGCAAAGTAAAGTAATAAAGTGTATAAGGATTTCTCCACAGACAAATGTTTATCGCACTGTCTAGTCACTGATGTCAGGACATGTGCTGGGGTGGGTCTTCAGCTGTTTGTAAGAACAGCTGCACCTGGACTTATGACTCCGGCAAACAATGTTTTTTTTTCTTTTTTGATAATAAGAAGCTATATACCTGGTACTAAATATAAGTACAGTAAGATATTAAAATAAAATAATGGACAGACAAACTGCAAACAACATAGAAATGGACATAAGTGTTGATAACTGAAGTGTTGATAGACTTTTATGGGAGCTGCAACCAGCTAAGGTCATCGGATCTGTGAAAAGAAAAAATCCTTGTATTTTATCAAACACATGTAAAAACTGTACTGTAATACAAGTTATATTTCGGTTTATGGATACACAGAATGTTTTGTGTTACCCAACCTATTGATACTCACTGGGCCTGAGCCTTAGTGATCTTCCCGATCAATAACATTTCTGCCAACATTGCGACAGCAGGGTCAAAGTTCATGCTGGCAGCTGCAACAACTTCTTCATCTCTGGATTATGATATAAACAGATGAACCAATTTTATTTTCAACATGTGAAACAAATGTTAGGCTTTCACAGTGTGAGTGTTGAGAAGACACTGTTAGCTTACTTAATGTAAAACGCCAAAAACTTTCTTTCCTCAAGACTTCCTTTGAAAACAATGTCAGTGTATCCCTCTCAGTAGCCTTGAAGAATAAGAAAAAAATTATAAAAATCTGTTCTTGTACTCACATACTGCCACAGAGATGAGAAATGTATATTGGAATGATCACCTGTGTATCGGATACTTTTCCCTAACAACACGGTCCAGAAGTATGGTACAGTCGCAACCTGTCGATTCAGCATACTTAAGCCAGCAATTCGTCCTGTTTAGAACCACAAACACATATTTTACACTCATTTCACCTTTTTTCAGGTAGTAACACTGAGAGTGTCATTATGAAATCACATGGTACCATGTGCTTGTGCCAACTGCCAGTGTCCAATATTAACCCTCTTATGCCCGACCAGAGCAAGTGGAAACGACACCACATCTCCAGCACCGAAAACATCAGGAACATTAGTTCTCATTAACTGAAAAACACAGACCTCATAAACATGACCGTATTAGAGAATTAAAGTGTTATGTGTGCTCTATGGGATGTGATGTCTGCTACCTCGTCCACGACAACAGCATTGCGTGAATCAATTTCCACCAATGTTGTCTTTAAGAAATCAGAGTTGGGTATGACACCTTGAAAAGAATGAAGGTGTAATTGTAAAATACATATGCATTGCATTTTTTTCTATGCAAGTCATAAAAGTGAGAATTATTTTTGCACATACCAATGCCCACAATTACAATGTCTGCTGGAAGGACTTCCCCGTTTTTCAAAACAACTTCCTTTACCTGAATAATTGTGTAAGTTGTTTACATTATCATGCAGTCAGACACTGTATGCCCCTTGGTTGTTATTATGCTTTCTCTTACCATTCCATTTTCACCTTGAATTTCAGCCACACCATTACTCATGTAAAACTTTCTTCCAGCATCTGTAACACACAGATGTTTATTCTTACAGCAGGTGTATAGCAATAAACCAACAATAAGGAAAATACACCAATGTCTACTAGTATTAACCTGCATCGTCATTTTCCCAATATGTGGACCCAGTGATGACTGGAAAGGAAACTTGCTGCTGCCAATAACAGTGACACTGGATGCCTTGCCAGACAAATAAGCTGCTACCTCCATTCCTGATAAAAAAAATGAAAGGACATAATTTGACAATGCTGTGTGTATAAAAAACCTTTCCATCTTTTGAATACCTATGAATGAAGTTCCAACGATTACCGCCCTTTTGCCTGAACTGATTTGATGAATTTCTGTGGCATCCTTATAGTTCTGCACCAATTTCACATTTTCCCGCTCAGCACCAGGACACTGCAGTGGCCTGGCTCTAGAGAAAAAACAAAAGACATGTTAATATGTGCATATGTTGTAACATTTTGCATAAGGTGCTTAAATGAAGATAATTGCTCAAATAGCGGGAAAAGAGGTGTTCCTTTAGCCTTTTTCTGACCAATAAGCACTATTAAAATCGAGCTCTTCAAAACATAAACTAACCTGCCACCTGTAGAAATCAAGAGCTGATCATAGTGCTGGTTAGTGCCATCCTTGAAAGTGACTGTTTTTGCCTTTGTGTCAACAGACAAGTCCACAAATGAATACATGTTTTATATACATTATGTCTCTCTCTCTCTCTCTCTCTCTCTCTCTCTCTCTCTCTCTATATATATATATATATATATACTGTACATATATAGAGCCGCGGGAAAATTAAGAGACCATTCCAAAATTATTTTAAGGTTTTTTTTAGGTTTATGTTTAGGTTTATGTTTATTTTAGGCTTATGTTTAGGTAAAATTATAATTTTTGTTTCATTCTGTTAACTACTAACAATATTTCTCCCAAATTAAAAAAATATATTGTTTCTATTTGCATTTATTTGCAGAAAATGAACACTGGAGAAACAGTTCAAAATAACAGAAAAGATGCTCTGTATTTTTTCAGAGCTCAAATGCTGCAAAGAAAACAAGTTCATATTCACTATTAAGCAATAACAGTAATATATGTACAGATATTTTATATGTAGGAAAAGTTAAAAAAAATATTTTTTACGTGATAATCTCAATTTGTATCACAGTTTTCATGTGTCTTGTCACGCTGTCAATCTTTCACATTGCTATTGGATGAAGTTTGATTTTGTTGAAATTCAACAGACACTGGTATGGAATGGCCACATTACATCTAGAAATGCTGAATAAATGAAAATTTGGAATGGTCTCTTATTTTTTTCAGTGGCTGTATATACTGTATAGAGAGAGAAACTCACCTCCTTTTTAGTCCACACTTCGATTTCATACTGCTGAAGGAAGTCACTCTGCCGAAGCAGAATCTTTCAAATTTCAATATTCATTGCCTACAATAAACATAAATATAAATGGTAAACAAATAAACACAAACAAATGTGCCTTATTTCCTTTATAAAAAAGTGTTCCAACCTTGCTAAGCTTGGTCTTATCCAGAGGTAATTGCTCATCTTTGCTAACTATTATAATTCTACCGCCATGAGAATTCTGCCGAAGGGTTTCTGCGCATTGCAAGGAAGCTGGACCTGCGAAAATAGAACCACATATATTGCATTACCAGGGTATTCACACTAAGGTGGGAGGAAACTTTACGTTAAATATTCAAATGAACATAAAGGTTATATGATCTCAGAATGTCATTTGCTCACCTCCTCCAATTAGGACTACAGTGTGACTGACTTCAGGGACTCTCCCACTCATTTCCTTAACTCGCTTGTTCTGCATCTAAATTTGAATGAATATGACATAACATTTAATACAATGCAAAGCAACAGGTTACAGACAAAATAAGACTGTTAGCGAACTAACCTTTTTACCAGCAGTCACGTAAACTTTACCATCCTCTACTTTGACCTTAACAGGACAGTGACAATGGATAAATGTGTGATTCATAATACACAGGAAATCCCACATGAATTGCAATTGTTATGGGTGTACAGCTCCCCAACAAAACTGCCTGACACCTTTAGTGTTATCAAAGACCCCTGCAGTACCTTGTACTTAAGCAGACAGTCCAGTCCAGGAAATTCTTCAATATCTCCAGTTTTAGTATTGAAACACGCCCCATGAAATGGGCAAAGAACTCGATCTCCAAGCAAAGCACCTGTACGGTAAGACATAACCAATCATACCATTGTTAGAAACACAACACTGTACACAACAATGTAACCTGATAGATCATAATGACAAAAAAGGTTAAGGGTAAAGAATGATTAATTTTTTACAAAACAAACACTGAATAGGGTTTATCAATTGTTCTTGGTTGTGACAGCCGGTGTGATTGATCACGACAGCCAGTGTGATTGATCACAGGGCCTCACCTTACCTTTAACAAGAGGGGCACCATAATGGGTGCAAAGACCACCCACAGCAGTAAATTCTCCATTATTCCACACCAACAAGATTTTATGATGGTCCATCACAACCTCATTCATTCTGTAGAACAGCCACAAGTGGCATTAAGATGTAATTTTGTATTCACTTCAAAATTCGCCCCCATTGACTTTCCATAGTAGGAATAAAAATAACTATGGAAAGTGAATGGGGGCAAATTTTGAAGTGAACTACTCCTTTAAATAATGAGTAAAAAAACACTCACATAAGCAAACATTGTCAAAAATGTGTACAGTGCCTGGTAATCTTACTCTCCATCCTGAAGATCTGATTCTAAGAACACCATCTCTATGATCTCCTCACACTTGTTTGTCGACTCAATTATAGGTTTTCTGCTGTTTGATCAAATGAAACCAGTTATTGTTGACCACGCAACAGTGTTCCAAAAGTTACCATCTTTCATATCCAGTGTAGGAAGAATAAATGCATTTGACAAGCAGGCAAACCGTTTTTATAACTCATCTTTTATGTTAAATAAGCAACATATCTATTGAGAAGACACACACACACACATGTTTATTATACGGACGATGAGCCATTTGTGCTTTACTAGAAGCACACCTTCTGACATGAAATGGTAACATAAAGGATACATCCTATTAGCATAAAGACAGTGTATCGTCCCTTATTTCGTGTCGTCCTCTCTTACTTTTGCACGTTTCTCTTGTCTTACCAGTCAGTCAAGACGACAAATGTACGGTCTTAGTTGAAATTCTGCGCTTCTCATCCAAACTTCGCTGATGTTCGCTTTTCCCAGCAGCTTCTACATGAACTGCGAAAATCGCTGACACCTCTCGACATAGCAGCTGCGATGCTGTGAGCCAATCAGAGTGAGCGGCGGTGACGTCGATGTCAAACTGTGTTTTGTTCATAAACATAAGTCGAAGTGCAATTAATGAAGCGACATTTATTTCATGTTTTATTTCTAAGCTCATTTTATTTACATACTTCACCTAATTACACACATTTAATTAACTTGTTTACAGTATTCATATATTTCAACAGCTAATGGTATAGCACCAAAAGCTGGTATCGACTATATTGTTTAAAACCTCCTTGACTTTATCTGAATTGTTAATAGTGTTATGTTAAGATGCAACGTGTCTACGAAACTGTTACAACACAGGTTTAAAAGAGAACTATTAAAATCGAAACACCACGAGATGTCGCTAGACGCCGCGACTTGGGCGCCGGAAACATAAATTAGGAGATCGGCCACCCTGTGGTTCCCTGCCTTCCTTGACCCGAAATATCCTAGTAGAGTAGGCTCCAGCATCGAAAACTCCCAGCGACCCAATACTGAATAGATGGATCGAGCTATGAGACTCTTGGCCCTGAATAAACTCAACGAATAAACATTCAAAAGTCCGTTCTAACATATTAGTTGTTTGACTACCATGTCCACCTGTGTCTAACAGTTATGTTTTAACAGTTTTCAAATATTGACATTTTAAGAAGTAAGGTCTGGGACAGAGGTAGATTCGTAAAATCTAAACATGAACGTCATTTGAAAAGCAGCAAAAATAAAAGGCGTGCTAAAACGTTTTCAGTGTTCAACGTGAACTTTAATATGACCGCAATAAGACGTTGAAAACGAATGCAAAAGTGCAAATTATTTTGGTTATTTAAATGTAAAGCCTATGAGTGTGACTCTGTAGCAACTTTAAATATTAGAGAATATTAGGCCTATATAAGAAAATATCTAACTGTAAGCTACGAAAGTCGTAACTACATCTCCCACAATCCTCCCCTTGCAAAGGGGGCGGGTCTAGAAGTAAGGCTCAAAAGCACGAGTGGCTAGTCGATAATTACGATAATTGGGCGGGGATTCTGTTGTTTGGTAATAGTAAAAGCGAAAAGTTACACAAACACATCAGGGTTTTGTAACGCATACGTTGCCTCCGGTTCAATTGCTGCCACTCGTAACTAACTCACTCTTGTGATCCCAGCTTTCTGTCGGACCGACCGAACCGAGCAGTGAAACAAAATAGCATTTTTTTCTTTTTTAACATACAACAATTATGACATTTTGGTTGTAAAGGACGCTATCAACACGTGCGACGTAATCGTAGACTGGACTAGTCCAAAATGAAATGAAATAAAACAACCAGGATGTCGTTTTGCTAAAGTATAAAGATAAAGCGCATCTGTTTCATTCTCTAAAGGTCTAGACGCGCGTGCGAGACTCGGGTGCTTCTAGTGATTACGAGAGGCGCGCGCTGCAAACATGGAGTTGAATTCTGTGATTTTGACCACTGGAGCCTCCGTGGGATTTTTCAAATTAGTGAACTACGGGATCGGAAAACTACCTGTACCAGAGACAGCAAAGAGAAACACTTGGAAATGGAAAAACATCTCTACGTCCTTTGTACACAGTCTCATAACTGGAGTGTGGTCTGTGCTTTGGTAAGTGACAGAATTCCCCCACATGTGCATGGGGAATACACACTCATCGCTTATATACTCATGTTTTTGTCGTCTTTATCAGATGCTTACGTATTTTATCGAAATATCTTTGGCAAGGTGATCTTAGGTGATTAACGGATGTAGTTTGATCTCACGTACCTTTATATTTTGCAACATGTAAATCTTTTATTCATTGACACATTTTAACCCAGTGCTTTCTATCGCTCATAGAAACGTTTGTTTGTCTTGGCACACAGCATCTTCATTATATGCCATGCCCTGATATTACTTTCTCCTCCCAGTTTTTTCATACACCCCAAGATGGCTGAGGATTTGATAGAGACACACTCCGTTTTCTCACACGCCCTAGTATCAGTATCAATCGGTGAGTATTAAGCATTGTTGCATACAAAGCGTTACATTGTTATTTAACATGTCGAGGGGGTTGTGGATGGACTCATGGTCAAGAGTTACGAATAGACAGCAGTGTCAGTATTAACAGGTGTCTTTAAAGGGATACTTCACCCAAAAATGAAAATTCTGTCATAATTTACTCACCTTCGAGTTGTTCCAAATCTGTATAAATTTATTTGTTCTTATGAACACAGAGAATTGGAAGAATGCTTATAACCAGACAGATTTTGCCCCCCATTGACTACCAGTAGGAAAAAATACGATTGTTAGTCAAAGGTGCCCCAGAACTGTTTGCTGTCCTACATTCTTCAAGATGTCTTTGTGTTCAACAGAAAAAAAAGAGAAAGTACTTTTTACTACTATATGGAAGTCAATATCTGTTTGATTACAAGCATTCTTCCAAATATCTTTCTCTGTGTTCATCAGAACAAAGAAATTTACACAGATTTGGAACAACTGGAAGGTGAGTAAATGATGACAGTATCCCTTTAATTAGGGCAGTGGCTCAAAAATGGGGTATGCAGTATATGCGGTGCATACGGGCGCCGCACAAGGGGAAATAACAAAATATTAGTTAAAGATTTTTTAAATGAAACGTTATAAATAATAGAAAATATAGCGAAAAAAGTAATTATATAAAACGTTTAAGTTGAACTTTTGTCTAACATTTTAAACGAGTTCAACAAATATATTTTATTTAAATCAAGTTATGTCAACCACTCACTCTGTGACAGTCACATGACCAAATGGATCGAGCAAAGAAATGAGGCACAGAACAAGAAAATTAAAAACAAGTAAATTGACAAGTAAAATCAAGACAAAAAACAAAAACAATGTCCAAGTGGATAAAGATCTATTGGTATATCATTTAATCTCTGTAAATCTTTAAATTATTTAACGTTGCCGGAGAGGTAGGCTAGTTCATATCATAGTATATGATATGTGACCCTGGACAACAAAACCAGTCTTATGGGTCAATTTTTCGAAATTGAGATTTTTACATAATCTGAAAGCTGAACAAATAAACTTTCTATAGATATATGAGTTGTTAGAATAGGAAGTTGAAGTTGTTAATCAGGGGCACTGTGGCAGACCATCCACTCACAAAAATAAAGTTTTTATATATTTAAGGTAGGAAATTTACAAAATATCTTCATGGAACATGATCTTTACTTAATATCCTAATGATTTTTGACATAAAAGAAAAATCAATAATTTTGACCCACACAATGTATTTTTGTCTTTTACTAAAAATGTTCCCGTGCTACTTAAGACTGGTTTTGTGATCCAGGGTCACATATATTAACGTATCAGTTCACCTCCACGTCGCTTGTAAAATAAATCTATGTTTGTGAATGAGCTTTACATTTGGGAGAGTCTGAGAAGGTTGTTAAAGCTGTTAAGTCTCCCACTATCATGCATATAAGATAGCCTAGTTGTTGGGCTCTTCATTAAACGTCAGACGCGTTTCCCCATACAACGCGAGCAGTGCAGTTTGAACGTCAGGCCCGTGTTCTTCATATAACGGGAGCAGATGCGTCTTCTGCAAACAGCACGAGTTTGACGCGTCTTCTCTATACACAGAGCACTGGGAGATTGCGTGAGGACAGTGAAACAGCGATTGACAGGATGACAGAGACAGGAGCGCAAAAGAACGTTTGTTAATAAAAAATATATAATTTCTTCGTTCAATGTAAGTGAGTTTGTCTTTGTTTTACTTTAATGATGTTTAATAAATATGAACCACAAACTAAAAAAAATTAAAGTAAGGGGAAAATCCAAAGATCTTTTATTTATCTGTGTTAGGCTAAATGTATGTTATCCATCTTATTTCGTTTTTCAATAAAGGTTTCATTATAAAGTTTCAGTAAAAGTATGTTTAACATAGGTTACTATTTTATTGTTGTGTTTTCATTAAATATTTATGAACCACAACTAAGCATTAAAGTAAGTGGAAAAAACAAAGACTTGTTGTTTATTTGTGTTATACAACGCAAGTATATCATGTCATACCTCTTATTTATTTTGATAATAATGAATCATGTTAATAATATTTTTTGTTGAAGGAAAGGGAATAATCTAAATGTCTAACTTTGAAGATCAAAATAAGTTTATTATTCACTGGGCACATTTCCTCACCAGCACATCTCTAATGGGCTACAACTCGATTGCTACTTATATTTAGGATATTTAAAGAAGTTTTATTGTTTAAAACTGGACAAGCTTTTTTATTAAAGGTATTAGACTAAATATCAAAATTCTAGATTATATAAGTGAAACCCACTTTTAAAAGAATACAATAAATACCCTTATTTGGGGTTTTATTTCGTTATAATAAAAAGTTAAAATAAAAAATTGTTTAGCCTTTTATCCAATTAATCGAAAAAACAATCGTCCGATTATTCAATTATCAAAATAATCGTTAGTTGCAGCCGTAATTTATTGTGTATGTCTGAGCATTAACTTCATGTAGCCCACTTTTATTACTTTTTACTCTATTGTTTTATTAGTTTTCAGATAAGTTATTTATCTTTTCAGAATTGTTACACTGTGAAGCAGTGTTTCTGTAAAAGTGTTTATTTAAAAGGAAACCTTTATGCTTCTGTTATGCAAATCTGATTGTCACCTTCACGTGATTTAAAATACAGTATAACTAGAATGACTCCAAAGGTAATATACAACTTGTCTACGGATTTTTTATTTGTTGTGTGTTTTCTATATTGGGGTGGCGGATGGGGGGGCGCCAAAACTGATCTCGCATACCCCTCCGAAAATGTCTAGTTGCGCCCCTGAATTAGGGCTGTGCAAAAATATCGATACATGTAACTATCGCAATATATTTTTTTCGATAGTGTATCGATAGTGATACACCTCTACTACCGATCATTTTTTAAAAATCATGTCATATACATACGGCCAAAAGTAAGTGGAAGCGAGCATGGGGAAAAATATAAGAACGCTTGGAGCTCTCAGAGCTGATGTGTGGGTGTGCTTTGGTTTTCAAAATAAGTAATGGAGTAATAAGTTATATAAAATAATGCTGTTTGTAGGCTTCGCAAGTCATGACACAAGTCACTTAGCTGCTGCAGTGCATTAGACAAAAGGTTTATTAAGAAAAGAAACAATGACATTTATTGTGCTTTCACGGATGTGACACCAGCACATTTACAGCACGGATGAAGCAGGGGTTTTATACTGCCCATGTTCAGTGTTTTAACTGTAAAGCACCACAACAGCCAAGTGACTTGCGTGAGCCACCTTATTCCCCTGTGCTACCCACTTGAGGGGTGCAATCCACAGTTTGAGAACCCAAACCTCTGATCTAAAGGTCCATGCATCGCACATCATGGCCACTCTGCAGAGGTAAGGGATGTTTTTACACTTATCCTTACAGAAAACCCCCGGTGGTGCACAGCATGTTGTATTACAAGACAATGAATCAAGACAAAAACAAAGAAATTGAATAATGGTCAGAACATAATGACCAAAACAATCGTTTTTAATATTATTTTTGCAATATTTTGACTTTTTTTGGTGTATACTGTGTATATATACAGTACATAATATGCCTTTATGCTTTTAAGAAAGTTTACGAAACTTGTATTATGTTGTGTTAGCAACAGGGGCGGTTCTAAGGTGAGTAGATATGCTGGGCTTAGCCCAGAGACCTCCACATACGTGTTCGAATACAGTGGTGTAGCAAGTCAGGTCGGGGCCTGTATGCAAAAACTTTTAATGGGCCACCTCAGTCTGTTCGCGACCGCGTTGCGCATTACTAGACATCGGTTGTTTACTCGGGTTTGTATTTAAATGTTAATGCGTGTCAATCGTGCTCAAATAGTACAGGCAGACCCCATTTTGAAACAGCAAGGTAAACAAGGAATGTTGTACACTATATAATAATAATAATAATAATAGAGTGTAAATGATTGTGTAGTAAAATTATTACATATGACAACTAAGGGTGGAGCCGAACCCGAATACGGTATTCGGAAAGGCACAAATAGCGTGTTTTTTACGAATACTTATTTCGAACAAATACTTTAAAAATATTTGTATTCGGGAACAAGAAAAACTTTATATCAAAAAGCTGCGTTTTCTCACGAGACCGCAGTGCATGCCCGCATGAGTGAGTGACATTCAGGGGTGGGGGGGGGTTGGGGGTAAAAGAGATGACTGACACAGGCTGCTCCACACAGCAACAGAGAAGGCTCGGCTGAGCGAAAAAAGACTTCACTGCGTGCATCACTATTTTTGTTGAATAGATTTTTGTACCTTAACTGGGTTCCGGAGGCAGTTTATAACTTTCGGGAAGCGGAGTTTGATCGGGAGATTATTCCGTTATGCTTCATTATTGACGTCTGCAGTCGGGTGCTCTCATATTCGCTCTGTTTACGTACACTATAACGTAAATTAGAAGTGTAACGCAAAAAAACTGGATTTTTACACCTATTTTGAATTTTACTCGAATACAAATACAAATACTTTCCCCCCTCAACAAATACAAATACAGATACAAATACCGGCTGCTTTGCACACCCTTAATGACAACTAACAGGGACAAAAAGACCTCTCTACAACCCTTAACCTCACCATACACTTTATTATTAAACACCTGTTAGCCATTTTCATATATTTTCTTCATTTAGTTGAAAATAAATGACTGTATGATCTGATGTGTGATGAGAATGTAGTTTGGTAAAAGGTGGATTCGATCTTGCACTCATATTTGTCAGTACGCCTCACTACGCAAGAAGCTGCTGGGAAAGTGGCGTTGTTTTTACACTCTAAATTTGTTTACGGAGAAGGACCCACTCACATTTGTCCATGGGTAGATGCGCAAAAGACGCTAAATGTAAAGGGCCCCTAAGTGATTTGTACATGGCATGGTAATAAAACATTCAGTGCTTTACTGAAAACTTTCAGGGCTTCAGCCCCATTAGCCCACCCCTAGCGATACATTTCAAAATATACTGACAAACCAAACAATTCAAAGCTCTTTTACCACATGACATCACATTATGAAATAACCTTCCCCTGAGTTATTAGTGTTATGTATGCATTTTATTTTGCAGTTATGTTAATTTTTGCATTGCTCTTACCATTTCACTTTTGTGTCGTCTGGAATGTTTATTCCAGCCTATAAGCAGATCATTCCTATTTAAACTGCCAAATACCAGAGATATTTTAGATACTCTGTGGAATCCCACATGCTTTTGGCAATGAAGTAGCTATATCTACAGAATCAATGGATGGCTTTATGATCCGTCCCAGGCACTAACCCCCATAAGTCACATGACTAATCATGAATGGGCCTTTATCGTAGGCTTTTTAATTCTTATAATTCATGGTGTTTTTGCTGAACATGTATCTCAGTTTGAGCAAAACACTGATATCTATGTCCGCTGCCAAAGTTGTTTAAAAAAAAATCGGAAAACTACCTGTACCAGAGACAGCAAAGAGAAACACTTGGAAATGGAAAAACATCTCTACGTCCTTTGTACACAGTCTCATAACTGGAGTGTGGTCTGTGCTTTGGTAAGTGACAGAATTCCCCCACATGTGCATGGGGAATACACACTCATCGCTTATATACTCATGTTTTTGTCGTCTTTATCAGATGCTTACGTATTTTATCGAAATATCTTTGGCAAGGTGATCTTAGGTGATTAACGGATGTAGTTTGATCTCACGTACCTTTATATTTTGCAACATGTAAATCTTTTATTCATTGACACATTTTAACCCAGTGCTTTCTATCGCTCATAGAAACGTTTGTTTGTCTTGGCACACAGCATCTTCATTATATGCCATGCCCTGATATTACTTTCTCCTCCCAGTTTTTTCATACACCCCAAGATGGCTGAGGATTTGATAGAGACACACTCCGTTTTCTCACACGCCCTGGTATCAGTATCAATCGGTGAGTATTAAGCATTGTTGCATACAAAGCGTTACATTGTTATTTAACATGTCGAGGGGGTTGTGGATGGACTCATGGTCATGAGTTACGAATAGACAGCAGTGTCAGTATTAACAGGTGTCTTTAAAGGGATACTTCACCCAAAAATGAAAATTCTGTCATAATTTACTCACCTTCGAGTTGTTCCAAATCTGTATAAATTTATTTGTTCTTATGAACACAGAGAATTGGAAGAATGCTTATAACCAGACAGATTTTGCCCCCCATTGACTACCAGTAGGAAAAAATACGATTGTTAGTCAAAGGTGCCCCAGAACTGTTTGCTGTCCTACATTCTTCAAGATGTCTTTGTGTTCAACAGAAAAAAAAGAGAAAGTACTTTTTACTACTATATGGAAGTCAATATCTGTTTGTTTACAAGCATTCTTCCAAATATCTTTCTCTGTGTTCATCAGAACAAAGAAATTTACACAGATTTGGAACAACTGGAAGGTGAGTAAATGATGACAGTATCCCTTTAATTAGGGCAGTGGCTCAAAAATGGGGTATGCAGTATATGCGGTGCATACGGGCGCCGCACAAGGGGAAATAACAAAATATTAGTTAAAGATTTTTTAAATGAAACGTTATAAATAATAGAAAATATAGCGAAAAAAGTAATTATATAAAACGTTTAAGTTGAACTTTTGTCTAACATTTTAAACGAGTTCAACAAATATATTTTATTTAAATCAAGTTATGTCAACCACTCACTCTGTGACAGTCACATGACCAAATGGATCGAGCAAAGAAATGAGGCACAGAACAAGAAAATTAAAAACAAGTAAATTGACAAGTAAAATCAAGACAAAAAACAAAAACAATGTCCAAGTGGATAAAGATCTATTGGTATATCATTTAATCTCTGTAAATCTTTAAATTATTTAACGTTGCCGGAGAGGTAGGCTAGTTCATATCATAGTATATGATATGTGACCCTGGACAACAAAACCAGTCTTATGGGTCAATTTTTCGAAATTGAGATTTTTACATAATCTGAAAGCTGAACAAATAAACTTTCTATAGATATATGAGTTGTTAGAATAGGAAGTTGAAGTTGTTAATCAGGGGCACTGTGGCAGACCATCCACTCACAAAAATAAAGTTTTTATATATTTAAGGTAGGAAATTTACAAAATATCTTCATGGAACATGATCTTTACTTAATATCCTAATGATTTTTGGCATAAAAGAAAAATCAATAATTTTGACCCACACAATGTATTTTTGTCTTTTACTAAAAATGTTCCCGTGCTACTTAAGACTGGTTTTGTGATCCAGGGTCACATATATTAACGTATCAGTTCACCTCCACGTCGCTTGTAAAATAAATCTATGTTTGTGAATGAGCTTTACATTTGGGAGAGTCTGAGAAGGTTGTTAAAGCTGTTAAGTCTCCCACTATCATGCATATAAGATAGCCTAGTTGTTGGGCTCTTCATTAAACGTCAGACGCGTTTCCCCATACAACGCGAGCAGTGCAGTTTGAACGTCAGGCCCGTGTTCTTCATATAACGGGAGCAGATGCGTCTTCTGCAAACAGCAAGCTTAAACTCAGTAAGACAGCGAAGGCACCTTTACGGTGAAAACACACGCACCCACTGTACATCCACTGCTCTTACAACGCGACTGAAGTATCACAGTAGACTACTGACAACGAAACCAAAGACCCAGTACCATTGGCACACATACTGTCCCTATAACAGCTCTCAGCTACATTACCTTTACCGAAAGGCCTTAAAAGCTGCCACAGACCATAGCCCTGTACGTCTTCACGCACGACCCGCGCATCTATAAGTGCCCACATCTTCCGCTTCCCAAATACTATGACGACTTGCCCCGTCCTAAGCCACTACTAGTCCTATTCAAAGATACACTAGATTTTCTACTTTCTTCAAACCCCTATAAAGCAACCCGTAACCGCTAATAAAAACATATATAATTTCTTCGTTCAATGTAAGTGCGAGTTTGTCTCGTTGTTTTACTTTAATGATGTCTTTTAATAAATATGAACCACAAACCTAAAAAAAATGTGAAAGCTAAGGGGACAAATCCAAAGATCTTTTGATTAAATATCTGATGTTAGGCTAAATGTATGTTAAGTCCATCTTATTTTCGTTTTTCAATACAAGGTTTCACTTATGAACAGTTTCAGTAAACAGTACTGTTTAACATAGGTTACTATTTTATTTGTTTGTTGTTTTTCATTAAATATTTATGGAACCACAACTAAGCATAAGTTAAAGTAAGTGGAAAAAACAAAGACTTGTTGTTTATTTGTGTTATACAACGCAAGTATATCATGTCATACCTCTTATTTATTTTGATAATAATGAATCATGTTAATAATATTTTTTGTTGAAGGAAAGGGAATAATCTAAATGTCTAACTTTGAAGATCAAAATAAGTTTATTATTCACTGGGCACATTTCCTCACCAGCACATCTCTAATGGGCTACAACTCGATTGCTACTTATATTTAGGATATTTAAAGAAGTTTTATTGTTTAAAACTGGACAAGCTTTTTTATTAAAGGTATTAGACTAAATATCAAAATTCTAGATTATATAAGTGAAACCCACTTTTAAAAGAATACAATAAATACCCTTATTTGGGGTTTTATTTCGTTATAATAAAAAGTTAAAATAAAAAATTGTTTAGCCTTTTATCCAATTAATCGAAAAAACAATCGTCCGATTATTCAATTATCAAAATAATCGTTAGTTGCAGCCGTAATTTATTGTGTATGTCTGAGCATTAACTTCATGTAGCCCACTTTTATTACTTTTTACTCTATTGTTTTATTAGTTTTCAGATTTGTTATTTATCTTTTCAGAATTGTTACACTGTGAAGCAGTGTTTCTGTAAAAGTGTTTATTTAAAAGGAAACCTTTATGCTTCTGTTATGCAAATCTGATTGTCACCTTCACGTGATTTAAAATACAGTATAACTAGAATGACTCCAAAGGTAATATACAACTTGTCTACGGATTTTTTATTTGTTGTGTGTTTTCTATATTGGGGTGGCGGATGGGGGGGCGCCAAAACTGATCTCGCATACCCCTCCGAAAATGTCTAGTTGCGCCCCTGAATTAGGGCTGTGCAAAAATATCGATACATGTAACTATCGCAATATATTTTTTTCGATAGTGTATCGATAGTGATACACCTCTACTACCGATCATTTTTTAAAAATCATGTCATATACATACGGCCAAAAGTAAGTGGAAGCGAGCATGGGGAAAAATATAAGAACGCTTGGAGCTCTCAGAGCTGATGTGTGGGTGTGCTTTGGTTTTCAAAATAAGTAATGGAGTAATTAGTTATATAAAATAATGCTGTTTGTAGGCTTCGCAAGTCATGACACAAGTCACTTAGCTGCTGCAGTGCATTAGACAAAAGGTTTATTAAGAAAAGAAACAATGACATTTATTGTGCTTTCACGGATGTGACACCAGCACATTTACAGCACGGATGAAGCAGGGGTTTTATACTGCCCATGTTCAGTGTTTTAACTGTAAAGCACCACAACAGCCAAGTGACTTGCGTGAGCCACCTTATTCCCCTGTGCTACCCACTTGAGGGGTGCAATCCACAGTTTGAGAACCCAAACCTCTGATCTAAAGGTCCATGCATCGCACATCATGGCCACTCTGCAGAGGTAAGGGATGTTTTTACACTTATCCTTACAGAAAACCCCCGGTGGTGCACAGCATGTTGTATTTCAAGACAATGAATCAAGACAAAAACAAAGAAATTGAATAATGGTCAGAACATAATGACCAAAACAATCGTTTTTTATATTATTTTTGCAATATTTTGACTTTTTTTGGTGTATACTGTGTATATATACAGTACATAATATGCCTTTATGCTTTTAAGAAAGTTTACGAAACTTGTATTATGTTGTGTTAGCAACAGGGGCGGTTCTAAGGTGAGTAGATATGCTGGGCTTAGCCCAGAGACCTCCACATACGTGTTCGAATACAGTGGTGTAGCAAGTCAGGTCGGGGCCTGTATGCAAAAACTTTTAATGGGCCACCTCAGTCTGTTCGCGACCGCGTTGCGCATTACTAGACATCGGTTGTTTACTCGGGTTTGTATTTAAATGTTAATGCGTGTCAATCGTGCTCAAATAGTACAGGCAGACCCCATTTTGAAACAGCAAGGTAAACAAGGAATGTTGTACACTATATAATAATAATAATAATAATAGAGTGTAAATGATTGTGTAGTAAAATTATTACATATGACAACTAGGGGTGGAGCCGAACCCGAATACGGTATTCGGAAAGGCACAAATAGCGTGTTTTTTACGAATACTTATTTCGAACAAATACTTTAAAAATATTTGTATTCGGGAACAAGAAAAACTTTATATCAAAAAGCTGCGTTTTCTCACGAGACCGCAGTGCATGCCCGCATGAGTGAGTGACATTCAGGAGTCGGTGGGGGGGGGGTAAAAGAGGTGACTGACACAGGCTGCTCCACACAGCAACAGAGAAGGCTCGGCTGAGCGAAAAAAGGCTTCACTGCGTGCATCACTATTTTTGTTGAATAGATTTTTGTACCTTAACTGGGTTCCGGAGGCAGTTTATAACTTTCGGGAAGCGGAGTTTGATCGGGAGATTATTCCGTTATGCTTCATTATTGACGTCTGCAGTCGGGTGCTCTCATATTCGCTCTGTTTACGTACACTATAACGTAAATTAGAAGTGTAACGCAAAAAAACTGGATTTTTACACCTATTTTGAATTTTACTCGAATACAAATACAAATACTTTCCCCCCTCAACAAATACAAATACAGATACAAATACCGGCTGCTTTGCACACCCTTAATGACAACTAACAGGGACAAAAAGACCTCTCTACAACCCTTAACCTCACCATACACTTTATTATTAAACACCTGTTAGCCATTTTCATATATTTTCTTCATTTAGTTGAAAATAAATGACTGTATGATCTGATGTGTGATGAGAATGTAGTTTGGTAAAAGGTGGATTCGATCTTGCACTCATATTTGTCAGTATACGCCTCACTACGCAAGAAGCTGCTGGGAAAGTGGCGTTGTTTTTACACTCTAAATTTGTTTACGGAGAAGGACCCACTCACATTTGTCCATGGGTAGATGCGCAAAAGACGCTAAATGTANAAGGGCCCCTAAGTGATTTGTACATGGCATGGTAATAAAACATTCAGTGCTTTACTGAAAACTTTCAGGGCTTCAGCCCCGTTAGCCCACCCCTAGCGATACATTTCAAAATATACTGACAAACCAAACAATTCAAAGCTCTTTTACCACATGACATCACATTATGAAATAACCTTCCCCTGAGTTATTAGTGTTATGTATGCATTTTATTTTGCAGTTATGTTAATTTTTGCATTGCTCTTACCATTTCACTTTTGTGTCGTCTGGAATGTTTATTCCAGCCTATAAGCAGATCATTCCTATTTAAACTGCCAAATACCAGAGATATTTTAGATACTCTGTGGAATCCCACATGCTTTTGGCAATGAAGTAGCTATATCTACAGAATCAATGGATGGCTTTATGATCCGTCCCAGGCACTAACCCCCATAAATCACATGACTAATCATGAATGGGCCTTTATCGTAGGCTTTTTAATTCTTATAATTCATGGTGTTTTTGCTGAACATGTATCTCAGTTTGAGCAAAACACTGATATCTATGTCCGCTGCCAAAGTTGTTTAAAAAAAAATAGAAATTCTGTCATTTACTCACCCTCCACATCTGTATAAATGCATTTGTTCTGATGAACACGGAGAAAGATATTTGGAAGAATGCTTGTAACCAAACAGTTGTTGGCCACCATTGACTACCATAGGAAAAATTACAGTGGTAGTCAATAGTGTTCCAGACTGTTTGCTTTCCAACATTCGTCAAAATATCTTCTTTTGTGTTCAACAGAACAAAGAAATTGATAAAGCCGTTTTTACTACTATGGTAGTCAATGGTGGCCAAGAACTGTTTTGTTACAAAAATTCAAGTTTATTTCTATAGCATGTTTTAAGATTCACATTGTATCAAAGCAGCTGTACAGAAAAACATGTTAAACAAATATACAATAAATATAGCCCCAATAACTATATAAAATCTAGAAAAGGAAATGAAAAAGTATTCTAAAGTATACATACTGCTGGCAGAAATAAATCATCCTCATGTATACAACAGCACCATGTAAACCTGTTGCTTTGTGCTGCTGCTTCCACCGATATAAAGTGAACTAAGCAAACAGGTTGAAGCTAAATGGGAAATTGTGTGTGTATTTAAACTGTCAATCAGTACATTAACATTAATGAGGTCTCATATGTTATACTTCATTTGCTGTGTTGAACCTCCACCATCCTAAAGAGCTGTCTCCATGGATACCCTCATATTGGGAAATGGATATAAATAGCCCTCTGGAACCTGACATCTTGGTAACCAACGTAATTATTGACATGGTATCTGCTGCCCGAAAAACCTGTTGAGAAGCTAAGAGGTCCATTTTGTTAACAGTTTCAATCTCCTTTTGTGTTTCAGGGTATTTTATTTATGACTTCTTCGATATGGTTCTCAATCAGAAGATGGGTCAATCATGGGAGCTTCTTTTCCATCACGTAGTGGTAAGGAGACATATAATGTAGCACAGACGTAATCCACTGGCATAGTTTTGCAAACTGAAAAGAATGAGCCTTTGGCGCTTAACAGTAACATAATTCCAAAAGCAGTTTCTGTTTTATTCACCTGTCACTTGTCTACTAAAACTACACAGACCTGATACGGCACCTTTTTGGTGCATCCAAATAGTCAAACCTGTCTGACCGTCATGTCTTTGAGTGTCAGTTCCTCAGGTTAAAGGCTTTGAAACGTCTGTTGGAAAAAGGTCAGGTGATAACAAAAATTAAGAGGAGGTGAAATAATCTAGATTCTGAAAATAAACAAATCCATAGTCATGCAGCTTTAGCACAGCCCACTGAAACAAATGCATTTCCCTCAGTACACGCACAGGTTATCACAACCTGTATTGGTTGTTCTGTCTCGCAATGGAGTCGTACATCCCTGTCATGTTCAGCAGGTTTTCTGGGCCTCAGTTGATTGTGCTAAATGTGAACTGCAGAGCTGTGGTGCATCCCCAACAGTTTGTCGAGGGAAAGTGGCCAGCTTCATTCTGTGCTGCTGCTGTTGTTGTTATTCCCTCTTTTATTGGGGTCTCATTCACTGAAGTGGCTAAAGAAAATGTGCTGCCAGATTCTTAATGGCAGTGTGAGAAACTGTCAGACCCTTTCCTCTACACCAGTGGTCACCAACCCTGTTCCTGGAGATCGACCGTCCTGCAGACTGCAGCTCCAACCCTGCTTCAGCACACCTGTCTGTCATTATCAAGCAAACCTGAACACCTTGATTAGATATTTCAGGTGTGTTTGATTGGAGTTGAGGCTGAAATTGGAGGCTGAAATCTTCAGGACAGTCGATCTCCAGGAGCAGGGTTGGTGACCACTGCTCTACATGGTCAACCTTTTGGGAAAAACTATAATAGAATACATTTTTATTTTGAGTTGTGCACAAACTTACAATGGAATGTGGCTTGTCAGCAGGTGAATTTTTTTAACGTATTGTCAGTTCTGGTTTTGGTAGTTTTTTATGCTTAGCAGCTTAGATCCTGGACCTACTGGATAAAAGACTCATGGGTGGGGCTTCTTACCCCGCCTTCCAGAAAGTTTGTAGCGTCTCCCTTTTTGAAATAAATGAAGCTTTTTCTGGCCTCCATTAATGGAAAAACTCACAATTTATCCTTTAATTAATATAGTTTATCCAAAAATAAAAATTCTGCTGAACACAAAAGCAGAGATTGAATTCTTTTTTATACAATTAAAATAAGTCACAGTGTGAACATTCTAACATCACTTCTTGGGCCCTCTGCGGTGGAAAAACATGCATGCCATGCATAAATAACACAGGAATGACCATAAACCCCAAGTCAATTCAACAGTGTCAGTGTATATATGTATATATATATATATATGAAGTGAAGGGGAAAACAAAACTGGGTGTTATTCTTGGCTTTTACTTTTGGGAATGCTGAAGTTTCCAGAAGTGGTTCTGGGAAAAGCATTAATCTTACCCAATAACATGTTTTCGTATTTAGACCACCTCAACCCTGCTTCAAATCGGTTTAGATTCACAGAGCACATGTCTCTCATCCCTCGTTCACTTAACAGAATTGAGTTTGCAAATTAAAGTCGGCTGGTCTCAGAAGAGGCAGATACTATCAGTATGTATTAGCACTTGTTCCAGACACACGGCGGTGTGTACGTATCTTAAGGGGTCAATGGTTGGGTCATTTAATCTTAGAAACAAATCGTGTGGTGACTATTTTCTCAATGGCAGCTTTTGCTCAATGACTGAAATGATGCCGTCAAATAGTTATGCGAGAGTTACAGTGTCATGCATATTTTGTAAAACCAGATAATCCAGCTCTGCTGTGGTAATCCAGTGACTTTCCCTGAAAGCTTTTAGTGCCATAGGTGGTAAACAAGTCAATTGTAATAAAAACCCATGGAATTCTGAAAGAAAGGTTGCCTATGAAGTAATTTACTGATACTTATGGACAACTTAAAAATTGAATTCATAGTATTTTTTTGGAAAAAAGCAAATAATTAAGATATTTAAAACTAGTAGGTCGAAGGTTACAAGCGAGCTTTGTTCTGTAAAAAGGGAAAGGAAGAGGTTGAGGGGTAGTGGAGGAGGAAATAATGTGTATGAGAGGGAAAGAATGTGTAAGTGAGGGAAACACTTGGCTCTACACTCCGGTGTATTTGGAGCCTTGCTTCTTTTTCTACATGTGTTCAGCATTTTACACACATTTGGTCCACACATGTTCCACGTGAGCTCCAGGACCCTATAGTAGAAACCCCCATAACAACAAGCCTCTACAAAATCTCCACTAAAACCCAAACCAAGAGCCCACTTACACTTTCTTATACAGACTCCTCCCATGTCACGAGAGATCCTCCATGTGTACTCGCACATTCACCTCCCACACATTTCGAAACAGCATTCTGTCTCATCCGTAACAACCCACTCGTAAATAAGACCTCACTTTTCCTAGTAACAAAAACACATGACATTTATGTCCCTAACTGCTTAGCTTTTTTGAATGGAACTTCCTGAAAGATCTGCCTTTTGATAGCTTTACCTAATGCGTTTATTGTTGTTTCATAAGATTGCTTGAGGTCAGACGTATGGGATGAGGATAGGAATGCCGCAGGCCTGGGAACACCTACAATCAGTGGTGTAGTCTAGTTTTTTGTAGCGAGTATACTCTGATCCCCCCAGCCTACTCACCCATCCAAGATCGACCCCTGAGCACCACAAAGAATGTATAGAGTATGCTTCTGTATGTAATCAAGAGCATTCTGGAAGATGTATTGCAAGCAAGATTTCAATAGCCAATAACAGCTGGGTGGACTTGCTGGTTTTGTTAATCACTGTCTCACAGCCAGTTAAGAGTTACATTTAGCCTTAGATGGTATACTGTATGTATACAATCCCTAAAGCACAGCTTTTATCAGCTGGCAATTTTCAATACACAAAGTCCTGTATTTGTTATATACTATTTCTGCATAGACCCACCCTGATAAAAAAATAGTATTGCATACATTTAAGTGGTTTCCATTAAAATGCCATTATAACATACCACAAATTTACAAATAAATTAAGAAAAAAATGTCCTTGGCAGTAATGGGTATTCCATTGATTCCCATCTTATCTATTGTGTTCTGGGCAGGGTTCTATTTTTTTTTCAGCAGGGCAACCAACATAATGTAAAGAATATCCTGTGAAATTATAATTGTTAGATTTTGACTGACTAAGGCCATGTCAAAGACGTACAGTAAATCATATTGAAATAAATGCACCCGCCAGATCCCTACGTTCTGCAAACGAACAACGTCTTGTGGTGCTATCCCAAAAAGGTAAAAAATCACTCTCACGTACCATCTCTGGATCGGTGCCACATTTATGGAATGATCTGCCCGCTGCTACAAGATCAGCAGATTCTGTAGCCATCTTTAAGAATCGTCTGAAAACACATCTCTTCCGTCAACACCTGACCGATCTCTTTTCTACTTTCAAAAAAAAAAACAAAGCTCTGTATACTGTGGTAAGCTACATGAGACCAGTCTTTTATCGCACTTATGCTTTTTGTTGTCCTTATGTTGTTCCAATTGCTTCCATTGTTTCCCTCATCTGTAAGTCGCTTTGGATAAAAGCGTCTGCTAAAATGACTAAATGTAAATGGTTTAAATCAAACTCTGATGCTTATCATCTAAAACAATGATAAACATTGTAGTATAAGTTATCTCTCCCTTTCTCCCTCATTTCTTGATTAACCACGCAAACTAACGTTTGTGAAGTTGGCTAGTTATATGCAATTTAATATGCCAACAATTCCCTGCATTTATGTTAATAATAACAGATATGCTCATTTTTATTAAAGAATATGCAGTGGTTTTAAAAGTGTGGGGGGGTTATCAGCAGAAAGTATAATACACCGGCGAACAGAGTATTTGATTGCGACCCAGGAACACTATCTCGACGGAGGGGGACCCCGCGAACAGCACAGCATGAGCCACGTCGGGCTCATTTTCTGTAACACCTGCTGCAGTGTCACCCAAAGCACCAGTAGAGTAGTGACAGGCAGGCTTACAAAAACACTGAAATAACTGTGTAAATTGCTTGCCTTTCATGATCTACTTTTGTTTCATATCTCCCGGTTGCACCAATGGTCCAAAAGTCGATGCGTCGCACTTTTGTGACACGAAACGATGTTACGCATCCTCATGCTTTTTTAAGTGGGTATACGGAAATCCTTGATCTTTTCTAGTGGGTATATGGCGTTTACCTGCGTATCACGTAGACTACACCACTGCCTACAATACCATAAAAGGCTTTTGTGATGAAATAAGTAACAAATGCATTTGATTAAAAATTAAGATTTAAACATTTTGACTGATTTGAACCAAATGAATTTATATGTAAAAATAGCATATCATCAAAAATCAGTCATACTGAAACGTAACAAGATCATAATAATTATAATAGTTTACAATTTTGATAAAAATATAATTATAACTCTAAAAGTTACATGAGGGAGACGTTTTGACTTGACTTGACATGATACCCATGTCAGTCGGTACCAACGCTGTACATTATTTTGGAGAATGTGTATACCTGATGCTGTTAGTGCTTTGTGAATTAGGCTATTGATGTTACATTTATTGAACGTTAAAATCCCTTCTCTCCTTTATCACAAAGTGGGTCTTGAGTACAGGCAGTATACTACGCGGTAGCTTTAAGCACACTCATGCAACCGGTTGCCACGGAAACTGTTTTGTGCATGTGCGTATGCACGATGCCAAGCACAGTGCTCAAATGATGAATGCTCGCCTTTATCATTCATCGTTGGTGTGCATGGGGGTTATACCCTTTTAAATATAAATAAATGCAGCTTGGTCTGTTTTAAACCGTTCGGATCAGATTAGATGTTCAGTAGTGTGGGGGCAAGGTTTATTTTTAGCATAAAATCTTGAAAGAATGAAGATGAGGCTTCCTTTGTTTTGTCTTTCAGTCAAAGGATGTAAACCAAGATAAACTCGAGGGAAAATATTACAAGAATATTTGACCAAAGCTGGAAATTTTGGCATCATTTTTCCACGCCTGTGTTTATTTACTTATTTTATTTATTTTAAAGCTCAAAGGAATTCTTGAGTGGGATTTCCAAGCTGGTTTTAATGCATGCAAAATGTCACGTTCAAGTTTATGAATTGAGTTGTTACTATGACGTCTTGCTTCTAGTGTAAACATGACATGGGTCATGTTGTTCTTTTTTATGATGGTTTTACTCACCTTTACTAGTCTTTTCTGGCTTGTTTCAAGTGTAGTTTTTGTGTCGGTTTCTGGACTTTGTCCTGACCATGCCTGGGTAAACATTTCCACCGTGCTTCTCTTTATCATTTATAAAATGGCAGGAAGGAAAAGAGTACGGCGTCACCTACACTTTCAGTTTTCAATCTCTTTGCCATTTTACATTTTCAGCTTCTAATTCAGGAACTTTTCATTAATGCATTGCCCTATTTTTTCATCAGCCTACTGAAGTGCTAACGGTGTTTTTATTAAGCATCTCAGATTGTGATTCTCATATTTGGGTCTAACTGGAATGTTGTCCGTTTGCTTTGTTAGCTTTCAATGCTGGTTGTGATAGATGACATTTGAAGCACGCATGATGTTTTGAAATGTAAGATGTTTATTGTGACCTAATCCCAGACATACTCTGGTTTATATTTAATAAGTTTTTGTTGCTGTGGTGTCTCCACAACAATTTTTGTGGCTGGGTCATTTGTAGTCATAGTGATTTCACATGTTTCTAGAAGAAAACTACTTTGATTCATAATGAAGTACTTCAGATATAGTACTTTTTTTTAACGTTGTGAACAGGAAAGCCAAATAACCATAAACGCAAAACTTCATTCAATTCATGTTTCTTTGTTCTATGACGCCGAAGCTTTACCACACCTCTTGAGTTCGATCAACACCTTCATTTCGCATTTCAACATGCGTAAACCAGCTTCACCACCATCTCCCAGCCCAGTTTCATTCTTTCTCTAGCCCCATCTGCTCCTCCTCTGCCTTCAGTGTCTGTTTTACTGCGATTAGAATCTGGAGGATGTTCTGTACAGGAACGGCAGTGCTCTGTTTGTTTATATAAAAACTACTTCAAGAAATACTTGACCTAGACATTGTATGTCTTTGTTATTTACTCATCTCTGATTAAATTTTTATGCTTTTTCCTGTGTAACTAGAACAGTTCATTTACTCGTAATCTCTTTTCTTACATTTTATTTTCATGCAGTTTATTGTAACCATTAGAGCTGGGCAAAAAAATTGATTAATCGTTTTTTGTTAACAGATCAATTCAATATAGGGCTGCAACTAACGATTGTTATGATAATCGATTAGTTGGTCGATTATTATTTTCGATTAATCGGATAAAATGTAATTACATCTTTTGCTTATAAGTAAATCAGATATGGGAAAAGTATACACAACTGAACTCATTAGCCTTCTCCCAAAATGTTGTGAATGTCTCCATAATTAACACACCTGGTGAGTTGATTCAAGTGTGTCATATTAGAAGCAACTGACAATAGTCTCTCCCAAACGTGGGAGCGAGGGGAGGGTCGGCCAAGGAAATCATTTTTTTGTGCCATGAAAAGTGAGTTATTTGTCACTCAAATGTAGTGAAGTACGGTAAAAAGTAAACAGAAAAAGTAATACTTCAGTACAAATACTCAAAAAGTGTACTTAAGTACAGTACTCAAGTAAATGTACTTCTTACCCACCTCTGAACTAAATAAACCACCAAATCAGGGTATTTAGCCTATTATGTACTTTGCAAAGTGCAAACGCCACAAATTGGGTTTTACTAATATAATCTTTAAAACACCTCTCCCCTTTAAACTTTAAAACTGCGCAGCTTGAAGAGATGCATGCAGAACACGTCTGACTTTAAAACTGCGCAACTTGTGCCGCACGGAGAGACACGTCTAAAACGGTAATTTTAAAAGGGAAGAAGACGCGCTTGATTTATAACTGCGCAGCTAGCAAGTGACGTCACAGACCAACTAATTGATAATGATAAAATCGTTATCGATGTCAACGAATTTCATTGTCGATTATTATCGATTTTATCGATTAGTTGTTGCAGCCCTACTTCAATAACGATTATCAAAAGCTGTGAATCAATTTTTTTTTTCTTTCATATTTACACAAGCACTGAACATTAATTTATGTTAATGTTATTGCTACTACTATCCACTAGATGTCACGTTTCTTTTTACAACGGGTGGATGTTACAGCAGGGAGTATCCTTCATACATTGCTTAATTAACATGGGATCCGGGTGTGTCGTCGAATTTAACATCACCTTCATATAAAAGGCAGCAGTTCACATGATTGCAGCCTCTATTTACAGCTATTTGTGTGAAATTTTGTTTGTTATACTGCATCTTAAATTTAAAATAACTGTTCTGTTTCAATATACCCAAGTGTTTTAAAGTTTAATATACAGATTTGTGGCTCTTCATTTCATTTTTTAATTCACCATTGTAATGTGATATTTACTGATCTTTTTTAGAAATATCTATAGGTTTTGTATTAAATCTATACCCAGATAGCAAGCAACCATTGAATCAATGTTAAAAAAAATAATTTGTCAATGTTAATTGCATTGAATCAATATCACGTTTGCACCTCCAATTTATGTTGAAAAAATGTTGAAATTTCAACAAATCACAATTATATTAATAGAAACGTTTTCTTTAACTGGTCATGTTTAAAAGTAAAGTTTTCAAACCATCTCTTTCTCTATCAATGTATAAGTGCTCTTATTAAAGCACTACTGTAAACATTGAAAGTGGTGAAAGAGTTAATAAAAAATGTCCACATTAATTGCAGGTGCAAAAGTGATATTGATGCAATTAACATTGACAAATCAACTATTTTTTAACATTGATTCAATGGTTGCTTGCTATCTGGGTAATCATTGACTCGAATCGAGAATTGAATCGAATCGAGAGCTTGTGAATCGGAATCGAATCGGAACATCAGAAACGATACCCAGCCCTAGTAACCATGGCTTTCAAGTGAAAAAGACAATAAAACATGCATGAATCATAGCAGTTCTTGTTTAAATATGACTCAAGCTCATGAGCTTCTGAAGCCATGCAGGAGCTTTTTGTAAGGAACCGTTAGGGTTAGGAAATTCACGCAATCTTGCCCTTGTGTCAACATCAAACCTGACTAAATCTGAATTTGACATTAGAATGACGTGTCCGAGCTTTGGTGGAGCGGAATGTTATTAATTCCTCACTTTTGCGTGTGTGTTTGAATGCATCAGAGCATGCGTGTCCTCACTGTTGTCCACCTGTCTACGCTCCTCTGACCCTGAAGCATTGGCATCTCTGCTCTATTTCTCACTGAGCTGCAACATTCATCACAAACCTCACATATGATCTTGCTGGCTAAAGCTGTCGAGTCAATTTCACCTGTAACCAGATTAACTGCTTTAAGAGGTTTCTACTGCTCCCCCCATTGAAGTACCTAGGAGGAATATTTTAATCTCATGCCAATTGCCAGTTCTTTGTCTCTAGGGTTACTGTTTTCCATATAGAAAGCACAGATCTTAGCTGTGATAATTGACCCCGCAGGGAAGTGTTAAGAAAACAAGTTACACAAAGACCTGTATGGTTTTTATTCGGGGTTTGTGCGTTTTCTCATTTTTCACTATAGCCGGCAGAGTTTTTATCATTACTAGGAAATCATGTTCCAGGGGCCAGTTGCATAAACATAGCCGCTATGTTAAGACTGTGTCTTAACAACTATTCTCACAGACTAGCAGTTAGTTAGGACAAATCTGTCTTATTTTTCATATTTCAATTAGACCAATCTACCTTTGTATGTAACTGACTTGAAGAACTTAAGGCCATTCTTGAAGAAAAAAATGAGCTGACAAACTTGTAAGACTAGTCTAAGCAGTTTATGAAACCAGCCTTTGGTCTCCTCTAATGTAATGCTGTTAATACCTCAACTTGTTATGCGTGCTTTTGTTGAAAATACGTCTTTGTTGAAAACAAATATTTAGGTGTGATCGGCACGTGCATTGTTTTATTATTACTCACTCCCATGCTTTGGCTTATAGAGCTTTGTGTGTGTGTTGTGTCTGTGTGAATAGGATTATATCAGCATGGCTGCAGACGGATCACAGGAATAAACTTGCCTATGCAGATTGACTCTGATTTGTCGGCATGCATTAGGCCGGAATGGATTATTGTGCTTTTTATTCTGGCGGTGAGAAATGCCACAGGTGTATGCCTCCTCGTAACATCCAACCTAGCCTCGCCCGGCCAAAATGGGTTTGACGTGGCTTTACAGCATCTGAGACAAAACAAGCAATTTACTGTAATTTACTGCTATTAAAAGTGAAACAACATTGTGTGATGTATATCACATGAAGACTTGGTCTATTCCAGTCAATGATTACTATTTCTTTAAGAGTGAGAAGGAAGTTATAGTATTTTATCTCTTTATTGCAGTTGCCATTCAAATATAACAAATTGAACAATAGTGTTTGTTTTTGATGTCACTGACTTTGTGACACACCGATTTCACCTCAATAGAAAGTCATTAAAGTTAAAATTCCACTTTTGTTAGCAGAGGAACATAATGTGTGCTTTTATGGCTGTTGAATGCATATAAAAGTACACTTCGTATATACATGAATAGATTCTCCCAGCCTTATCTGACTTTTATGATGTTCTTTGTGGTAGTTTGAATTACATTTGGGAGATGTCAATGAGAAACAGGGCTTCAGAAAGATAACAGGTGTAATTGTGATGTTGACCCAGGTCAAAGCTTGTGTAAGGAGCTCTGTTGACCTCACCAAGAGTAAGAGCAAAGGTCATCATCTTTTCTTTTGTAACACCAAGGTGACAAACCTTATTTAATAATCAATCCGGTCCCTGCAATCAGAGAAGATCGGTAAGGTTGTACATAAATCATATTTACATAGCTGGCGATCCCATTAAACTAAGCTGTTATTTATTTTAGTTTGATTGCTTTTAGTTAAAAAGTTACAGTTTAAAGTTACAAATGTTTTTATTCAACCACTGTTTACTAGTCTGTGGTCAGGAAACAGATTGCCACCGCTTTTGTTAGCTGTTTTGTTAGCAAGACCCATGTGGCTGGAGGGTTTGTAATGCTTAGTTTTGGTGCAGTCCTCAAACATATGTGATGCTGTATTTTTGTAAAGAGGAATTTGTTTCGACATTAATAACACCCCCATACATTACATGGCAGCTTGAAACGCATACCACTGGCACACCGAGAGACTGTCTGGAGAAGAGCTCAGGCTGTGCTGTAACCAGAGGGTTGTGTTCATGTGAACTACTGTGACATTGCTGACCGTAAAGATTATAGGCTGCACTATAAATAGTGATTATTCAACAGACTAAGTTGTAAAATTTCAGCCATGGTCTATTTTATTCATGGCTGAATTGATTTAAAAACAGTGTTCGCGCATGAAAAAGTGCAGTTTCCAAATTTATGGCCATTGAAAACAAATGTAAATTCGGTGGGGTAAGTTCTGTGCAAGAGAGGCCTACTAAAATGACAGTTGAGGCACTAGGTGTTTTTCATCAAATTGATGGCCAAGATCTAGAAATTTCTGTCAGTGATTTAAAATGTGATACTTTTTTGCTTATCTTTTGGGACCAGGCATGCTTAATGTGTAAAGGATTCATGTTGCAAATCCAACCAATGAGTTTGTCTTATAGAAGGAGTTATACAAGAGACAATACTGGCTTATTGTACCCACACCTTTGTCCAGCCTCCGCAATTTATCATACCTGACACTTGTATAAAACACTTCAGAAATTATAAAATATTTGATAGATATTGAGATATTGCCATTTACTTATTTTGTGGTTTTGCTGTTTGTCATTTGTTAATACTGCTATACTTACTGTAAGGCTTATTAAAACTAATAAAAGTCAGGAACTAAATGTTTAAAGATGAACGAAATGTAATTTTTGTAGTAAGAGATTTAGACTAATGTGCGTTCATGATAGACACAGACTGCCACCTAGTGGATTTTAATGGAATAAGACTCAGTTTCACTGAAACTCAATTTTTGATGAAATTTAACAAACGAACTTATGATCTTTAATGAAAAGGTACTTCAGATAATGCGAAAGACAACAAAACTCTATTGGTATTAGTATTAGTCTTGAGTAAAGCTACTACTAGGGTTTGTTTAAAGTCTAGAACTTGAGCAGGATTAAAGTCAACACATTGGGATCACTATGGCTATTGTCATGCTGGCTTTAGACTGGATAAACAGAGAAACTTTGTGTTTCTGTCCTTAGTCACTTCCGTTGTTATTAAATGCTACAGAAGACGCATTCATCTGTTTTTGCACATTAGCATTGGAAAGGAGGAGTTGTCTCTGGAATTAAATGGCATAAGAACATAAGAACTGTTTATAGAGCTTTTTTAGCCTATTTAGGACTAACCATTGATGCATTATTTTAAAGCTATTAGTGTAGCGATTGCAATAACAAAAAAAATCCTATATTATAATGTTTTTAATATAATTGTACTATAATATATAATAAGGATTTGGTATTGTTGGAATTGTATCGATTCCAATTCTGCTTATTGATTCCGATTCTTATTAATGGTTTGCAAAAATATATATATTTGTGAGCACCGTTTTGTGTATATACACATAGAAACCATGTTTTGTCCGATTTATTACATAATGAAACTATGGTTATAGTAAAATATGTTTACTTTTCATAAGGGCTTTTACTGAGATATTGTCAGATCACAAGTGCACATTTCTGAAAGTGTGCACTCAGGAATTGATGAGAGGAATTGATATTTATATTTTATATTAAGAACCTTTTGATTCTGACTCCAGAATTGGAATTTATTTTTGATTCCCAACAGTATATATAATATCATTATTTTATATTTATTTAATAATGTTTTTCTATGTGCTCACACACAGTTGATCAGCTAGCATTGCTACCAGACATTCAAAAACTATAGAAATTAAAATGCGGTCATGCATGCTTGTTCAATGTAAAACGGAATATCTTCAAACAACTTTTATACTGTCCTCCAAACTGAGATGTTGCTTTTTTGATGTGGAGAAAACAGAACCGTGACAATGCTCCTCAAATAAATCTAAAAATAAATCTCTTTTGTCCAATATAAGCACATCAAAATACTAAAACAACAAAGGGTCTAAAAATACACGTGAAAAGATAACAAACTATTGATTAAGGTGCAGGTTTTTCACTAGCAGAAGCTTTGTCATGAGAGACGTCTCAATCTTTTTGCAGGTGATCACATGTTTCGGGATCTCAGTGCTGAGCTGTCGGTACGTGGGCTTCGCCGTCGTGGCGCTGCTAGTGGAGATCAATTCCATCTTTCTGCACCTCAGGCAAGTGCTCCGCATGGCCAGCCTGGCCAAAAGTACATTCTACCGTGTGAACAGCATGATTAACTTGGGCACCTACGTGGTGTTTCGCATCAACACTTTGGCCTGGATGACCCGCTGGCTGGTGCTGAACCGTGAGCACATCCCCCTGATCAGCTACACCATCGGCAGCGTGGGTTTGGCCATCATGACTCTCATGAACATTGTGCTGTTTTACCGGCTGATGAGAAGCGACTTTATGAAATCCAGCCGTGAGAAGGAAGTGAAGAAAGAAAAGATGTGAGAGAGGTGTCTTCAACTACTCCCACTAGCTCGAACCAAATCTGCTTCATTGCTACCATTCCTTTGGGTTTACCGTGTCTGATTGGACAGACGTCCATCATTTTATATGGTTAGAAAAACATTATTTATATCGATATCAGCCTGCTGACCTTACTTCTAATATTTACAAGATCAAAAGTAGCCATTATGCCGCCACGTAGACCTCAAACTATGCTACGACATTTATATAGTGGCTGTTGTCACAGGTTTACAGACGTCTAAACAGACAATGCATTTACACGTGCTCAAAATTCATGCATGATTTATACAGCGACTCAAAAGACTGTATGGCCGTCGGTTTTACACATATTATGCTTGTTAGTTGAGAGGAACTGGATTTACTCCTTTATTGATATCACATTATATGCTAATGCTGGTCTGCCCTAATTTATGATACCTTCTATAAATATATATATATATATAAGCAAAAAATAAGATTAGGAACTGCTTGGACAGGATTATAAAACAAAAAAATATATATGCAATATATATTTATCCAAGGGTATCTTGTAAAAGACCATATGTTGGTATATTTATTAAAAATAGCACTAAAGATGTGTTGTCTGGTCTCAATACACCTACACCTGCTACCTCGTGGACTTGACGTGTGGAGCTTGTTTTTATTACTGACTAGGAAATCACAGTTAAATGTACATGTCCATGACCATGTACAGAAAGAACCCAATGTTCAGTAGTGTATGACTAAATGGACAGAATTATTTTTGGTTAATATGCTACTCTTTAAGTGAAGGATATAATCTCAATGCTGGAGCCATCAACATTATCAGACTAAAAACACTCTAACTCATATGCGTGATAATTCAACAACATGTTTTGAGAGTTTAGAAAGCTTCAGCCCAGCTCCAGAGGCAAAAAACTGTCATTGCAGATGTCATGCCTGTAGGTGGCACTACACACACAACAGTGACCTCATTTTAGTTTATGCTAATATTAAGAGATTAATCTATATGAAAGGCAACAGATACAGTATCAGCTACATCGCTTAAAATGTGCAGAATGTTTTTAATAAAGCTTTGCAGTTTGTTTCTTTTTGTACTTTTGTAATTTATTTGAACTTATTGTCATTGATATTAGGCTAGTTATTGTGGTTCAGCAAATACTGAATCCTCTTTTCCTCTTTAAAAACACAGTAAGAAATGACAGAACACTGTATTGTGCTGAATGATGCTGTGATTTTGTTGGTGGTAAAAAAAAATTGCCCGATCCAGATTATGACTCGAATATGCCTGGTTCCATTGAGGTTGTAGACTGAAGCCTTATCCTTCTTTGATTGGGTAAGTGTGGCCTCTCTGTAAAGTGAGAAACACTGTAATCGCATGTAGCTTCACCAACTTGTGCCACAAAGCTATTTCTCTCATAGCACCAAGGTTTATTCATATTGATTTTTCAGCTTCATCTTAATATTATTACAAATTGAAGGATGGGGACCCAAGGAGTTAAAAAACTAATTTTAAATAAATAAAACTTGCAAAGGAACCTAATGAATAAAGAATAGCAAGTAAAAGTGCTGAATAAAGGTTTGCACTGAATCACAGTTGGTTACTATTGGCAGCTTTATATTGAAATTTTGTGCTTCATGAAATAGCAGGAATCTTATGTGTTATTGTAGAAAACCATTTGACAGCTTTGTAGGATCATTTCAGTAATGTGGTTTACTTGACTTAGTGTGTTGTGTTTGGTGGATGACGTCGTGGACAAGAATTTTGAGCACAGTGTTGCAGTGTCAAAAGCCCCATATATGATTAAATTCAAACTTTGGTTATCGTAATAAAACATAATTAATGAAACAATAAAAACGCATTTCCATACCCACATTCAATTTTTTTGTATTTTTCTTTTAGTATCTTTTTGTCTTCATTAGACTCATTTTAGTTTCTGTTTCATACAATCGTGTTCAAATGTAAATAGTAATACTTTTATTTTTATTTGGATGAATTATTGTTTTGTAATTAATAATGAAAACTATGTGACCTATATAGCTGTGGCTATATGACCTTTATATTGTAAATTGTGAAATAAAATGTTAACAGATTCTTATTTGAGGTTTTTCATTTGCAAGATGAAAAAAGTCTTTTGTGAGTTAAAAAAAGTGTTTAAAAATATCAAACAGTTTGTCAGATGAATGTATGTTTTCATGAAGAATGCTCCTTCTCAAGCCTGATCAATTTGGCTTTAATTAGAAGTCAAAATGTTCTTGAACCTACAGATTTTTAAAAAGTACAAACAAATGGTTTGACGCAAAGCTTTCTTGAAGAGATAGTTCACCTAAAAATAAAATTCTGCCATCATTTATTCGCCCTCGTGTTATTCAAAACCTGTATATGACTCTTTCTTCCGTGGAACAAAGAATATATTTTGAGAAATGTCTCTGTGGTTTTGTGTCCATAAATTCGTTCTTTTAATATTGTTTTTTTTTTTGACGAGGTTGAATTGAAGATGTTCATGTTTGGGTAGCCTAGCTAAACTATCGGAGCAAGTAATGCGACACTGTTTATTATATAAATAATGTGTGACATTCTCCTAATTATTCAGCATTTTCATGAAGGCAATAAACTGGGCTGTGCAATGCGTCGGTAAAGAGCATCTCTGTTTCCTCCATCAGTCGCTACCTCGCGCCCGTGCTGTTGTCACGCGTGTTCCGGTCACGATGCTGATGATGCTCTTCTGTATCTTCACAAGAAGCAGAGCACACGAGAGGATGATGCTGCTGCCAGCACAACGGCGGAATACTCGCTTTAATCGAAAGTGACATTGACGGACAAAGCAATCTATAACAGTGGATGTCGTCCATTGCCAAGATTGACATTTTTTACTTTTTGCCAAACCTCTGCAGTTATTCTGGGATAAATCTTTTCCTCGGTTCTTCCTTTAAGATATGTATCGATCTTCTTAAAAGATGTCGTCATCCTATGTTCAGCCGGGGTCCGATCGTTGAAGGGCAGAGATGAGAACATGGTAAAAGCCCATGGTGAAACCTCACGTTTATCGCTTGGATATTAATATAAACTGCGCTAATGGAGAATACGGTGAGTACAGAATGTCTTATTTTGCGCTGTGTTTACCCGATGATTTTATTGTGATCGGGTTTATATGAGAAAGTGTCACAAAGTAGTTTTGTATTATGTATCCGTTGGAAGTCGAAATTCAATTTCTAGCGACCTTGCTGCAGTTTTTCTGTATGTATAAGTTACGTTTATTTATTGAAGATCAAAATCTTAGCGGTTGCTCACTTCAAGTGTTGCAATGTAATAAAAACGCAAATTAATTGGTTTGGTTAATAATTTGATAGTAATGGTAATGATAGTTTTATATAATTTAACCGGGGCTAGTTGTCACACTTTTCAGTCAATGTCATGTTTTTTTTTCCGGATTTTTTTCTGAAGTTTATTTCTGAAAAGTCTTGCCTACAATGACAACAACAACAAACACATTTCTTTGTTATCAGTGAGGGAATCAATTAAGTTTTAGTGTAATACTGTAAAGATAATGTAAAAATATCAAATCATTGTTTTCGTTGCGAATTGTACTTCGTTTGTTTAAAAATGTCCTTGTTCTGGGAACACAGATCTACTTTTGACCCTTATACCTGGGCCATTGTGGATTTATTGGGTTCATTTTGTGGAACTGGAATTTTGACTCAAAATCTGTGATGCATCCCTTGAAATAACCCTGTGTGACACATAGCCCCCGCCTCCTTATATACAGTATTGTATAGGCTGTGTGTGTTTTGGTGAAGGGGTCACAGATGGTGTCGCTGGAGCAGCAGGTGGAGAGTGTGGAGAGGAGCATTGTGTTTCTGAGACAGGAGCAGCTTACCATGCTGCATGGACTACACCTGGAGATTCTGTCTCTCCAGAAACGCTGTACAGGTGTGTATCATGACAACTATACCCCACACCCAAAGACGTTTACTGTTTATTCACAAATGTAAGTACTGGCCTATATAGTGTCATATCTACAAAATAGAATGCTGAGCGACGCATATGTTTTGCTTGAAGGCCTGCTGAGGAGAAAATAAAGTAGAGTGGGAGAGAACCATCACCGTTGTCCTGTATTTATGAGTATGAGCTACATTTCAGGTTTTAACATAAAGGAAGATGTCTGTATTGCCACGCTCTATTCACTTATTACAGTTAGTATTGCTTATGGAACAAATATACAACAGCTTGCATAATCTATTTAAAGCATCATAACCACAGTGAAACTATCAAAAATGTCAATGTTGGCTTTCATTCTAATTATACTGTAATTTTACCTTTCTGTCTCCTGTGCAAAATAAAAGAGGGTTGTGTTGCTCTCTTTGATGGCACAGAGAGAACCACAGGTCAATAGCTTCCTGCCAGTGCGGGGGTTGTGTTCGCCTTCTCAGTATTATAGTACATGGTCTTTATACCTGGGTATTTCTGTAGATGTGCTGAACCAGCTAGGGCACAAAAGGCAGAACACTGCATAATGATCTCTTTGCTTTCCTGCCCTTTAACATTCCAATGTCCACTGCACAGTATGGGGCTTTCTTTTTCTGACCTTTATACATAACAGTAAGAGGGATTTGTTATGTCACCCAAAATACTTTAAAGGAACAGTTCACCCAAAAATGTAAATTCTGTCTTTTACTCACTCTCAGGTTGTTCCAAATCTGTATAAATGTCTTTGTTCTGATGAACACAGAGAACGATATTAGGAAGAATGCTTGTAATCTAACAGTTCTTGGCCACCATTGACTACCAGTAGGAAAAATTGCTTTGTAAATTTCTTTGTTCTGTTGAACACAAAAGAAAATCTTTTGAAGAATGTAGAAAAGCAAACAGTTCTGGGGCACTTTTGACTACCATTGTAATTTTTTCTACTGTGGTTGTCAGTAGTGGCCAATAACTGTTTGGTTACAAGCATTCTTCCAAATATCGTTCTCTGTGTTCATCAGAACAAAGAAATGTAGCTCCAGGGTGAGTAAATGATGACAGAATTTTCATTTTTTGATGAACTGTCCCTTTAAGGTGAATACTTGGAAAACATGGAAAATCACAGTCTGTCTGTCTGTTTACAGAGCTTACACAAGAACTAAACATGAAGCCACCAGGCAGGAGTGAAGCAGGTGAGCACTCTCACACATTTACAGTTATGTTGCGCTTATGTTGCTCATGTCTTTTACACTTTCTCATCCCAATTGTATATAGCGACAAGAATAACATGCAAAGACCTACTTTGTCAAAAATGTCAGAACACAAAAGAAGATATTTTGAAGAATGTGACCAAACAACATTTGCCCCCATTAATGTCTATTGGACACAAAACTCCTGAGACATTTCTCAAAATATCTTCTTTTGTGTTCCATAGTCATATACAGGTTTTGAACGACATAAATGGCGCTATAATTTTTATTTTAGGGTAAACTATCCATTTAAAGTAACCACTATTAGAGTATATAAATATCATGCAATGGAAGTGTTTATGTTGATATCTATAGTTTTGACTGGCAGTTTGACAATCGTGAAAACATCAAGTTGATGCAGATTATGTACTCAGCATTTGTTATCTTTATTTTACACATTATGGGCAAAATGTATGTGATTATAATTAACAAGGCCCAGGCAGTGTTGGTTAAGGACCATTTCGTTTGATTGTGACTATTATTGGACTAAAACCCAAGCCAGAATCACATTAAGACGCCACTCATTGTTAAGCAGAAGACTTCCGCATTTCTGCAGGTCATTCCTCTATCCACCCCAGCACAGCATCAGCCTGCCACAGATTGATCGACCCTGTTTTTTCTCTTGCTGCGCAGTTCCAGTGGGGGTGTACAGTTACAGCATTTTTATTTTTTTGCTGAGACAAAATTGGGCAAGGAGAAAGCGAGAATCAGCTGAAGAGAATAGAAATTAAAATAGAGATTTTATAGTTGTTATGTAATATACATTTTTGGTAAAATGATTAGTCTGAGAATGAGATAAACCAACAGTACGTTTTGTCAGTATGTTTCTTCTAAGAAACCCAATGAGACCCAACAGTCTTGTTTATTTTAAAAGCATATTGCTGGTACAATGCTCTTCATACTTTTAATTTAACACTCCCTATCTGCACACAAGCCACTCAGATATGCCTCTTTCACAATATGGCGGCGGCGACCGGATGTAGGGAAATACTGTTTCCGGCCGCACTGCTGCCATAGCCATTCTTTCAGCTTGTTTTCTCACAGGCATTCATTTTATTTACCAAAAACAAAAATAGCATATGTTGTCCGATTTATTCATGGTTTACTGGGAGATGTAAAAATAGGGAAAACAAACATTACAAAAACATTGTTTTTTGAGCGATTTATTTATTATCAAGGTCTGATATATGTTAGACAAATCAGCATTATATGAGAGCCCACCAGCCGCGACCCAGGAAGCCCCACCCACTGAAACCGTGCAGGTCCGACCTGGTCCCATTCCGCGATCGACAACTGAAATAGGTCTATTGTTGTCAAAATCTTAGTTTCATTAAATGCTCGATTAAGAGTCAGAGAAAGCAAAGAGTGAAGTCAATGGAGAGATCAGATTTAAGCCTCAGATAACCCACCATTTTCTAGTGTCACATTATGAGCTCATCTTGTTTTTGGCGCAATGGGCGACTGATAAGCTGGACAAATCTGGCTGTGAAATCTGGACAATTTGGACAAGATGATTTAGGGGACACTCAAACTATGCACGAGTGAGGGCAATAAAAGGAAGAAGTCTGGAATACAAAGAGAAAATAAAAAGAGGAGAAAATCAGCATGAGGTCATCAAGTTCATGGCTCAGGTGTAGAGTGTCTGACTCTGATCCTGTAACTCATTTTTAGTCTACTTAGCCTATCTCTTGACCGAGACGCTTTAGGCGAGTGTGAAGATAATGACACATGAAAGACGCCATGGACTGGAAAAATACATTAAATCCCTCATTTGTTTGATTGTAATTAAATGCCATGCCATTTGCCAGCTGTTCATTCTGTTTTCTTCTGATCTTATAGTGCACAGCAATAATCTACTCATCACAATAATATAATAGGGAAGGAACGAGGTGATAATTATTTTTCTGCAGATATTTGTCTGAAAGGTTTGAATCCAACCATATTCTTCCAACAGAACTAATATTGGTTTTGTCGTTTACAGTAATGTGGATTTAAATAAAGAATGTACACATATTAAAAAATGTACTCATGCCTTTTCTAATATAATATAATATTTTAAATTTCTATTTATAATTTTGTGGAAATGTGTCCCAGAGGTTGCATGACATGCATTTGTATCTGCATTACTTGTTCTGTGCATTGCGGGCACTGTAATAAAGAAGACTTGGGGAGGTCTTGTCCCATACATTCAATGGTGTCTGATAACCCTGAACAGATGGCACACCCTGCCAGTAGCCAGACCAGAGTTGAGATTAGTTGCTGTGGATTTGCTCAATGAATCTGTAATCCATTGGCACAGAACAGCCTTTTGTCTGCTTTCCTAACTCACCTTTCAGATCTCTGATTTTATGGTTTTAATAGAGGGGCTTGTTTGGTGTCTGCAGTTTAAAGGGATAGTTCACCCAAAAATGAAAATTCTGTCATCCTTTACTCACCCTCATGCCATTTCAAACCCATATGACTTTCTATCTTCTGCAGAACACAAAAGAAGATATTTTGAAGAATGTTGTTGACTGACACCCATTTACTTGCATTGGTTTTGTGCCCATGCAATAGAAGTCAATGGGTACCGCCATTGTTCGGTTACCAATATTCTTCAAAATATCTTCTTTTGTGTTCTCTGCAGAATAAATAAAGTCAAACAGGTTTGAAATGACAAGAGGGCGAGTAAATGATAACAGAATTGTCATTTTTTGGGTGAACTGTCCCTTTAAGAGACTCTGGATGTGCCACGTATAACTATCAGCTAATGGATCATAAAGCGTTTTATTATAATGGCTATTCCTGTCTGTGTGTGTTTCAGACGTGCAGGAGGAAGAGGAACTGCTGAAAGCACATTGTTCGCAGGTTGAAGAACGTCTGCAGGAACAGCAGGAAGTGCAGAGCGAGTTGCGATGGGAGCTCAGCCAGAAGACTGTGCTGGTGGGCACCCTACGTGCCAGTCTGAAGGACAAGGAGCGTCGCTTCCTGGAGGAGCTGAAAAATCGCAGTCACAGGACCACCGCGCTCAACACCGAGCTGCATAAGCAGACGGAGACGGCTGCGTATCTTTCCTTCCAGCTTCATTCTGCAAAGCAGAAACTGCAGCAGCAAAAGCTGCAGCAGCGCAGGAGGCAGGCCCCGCCCGCAGATGAAAAGCCTCCCATCCACCCTCCGCCCCAAGACAGAGCCAGCAGCCCGACTGTGGTCAAACCCAAGCGGCGGAGCTCGAGCCGGCCTACCTCACACCTCCGCACCGAGCGCGCCAGGGAGTGCGTGCCACGCGAGAGGGTGACGGGCCCGGAGGAGCCCATGGCCATGCCTGACCCCGCCCTTTTCCTCTACCCCTACAGACACAGAATGCGGCCCCGCCCACCATATAGACACGCCCTGCAGGAAGTGGAGGGAGGGGAGGAGTCAGACCAGCTTGATCAGGGGGCTTCAGTGAGCAGACTGGCGACGACAGTAGCTAAAGCCACTGCAACTACAGAGAGCAATGTTGAATGAGTTTTTGTATGGTTCACCTCAACGACAACCCGCTTGTTTTTATATTTACCCCTGAATTGCACCTTGAGAGATCCTTGCTTTCTTTATGACAAAAAATGTTTATATTTGCGAAACCGTTTTTTTTTTACACTTTGCACATGCATTTATGAACAATCTGAGGAGAGATTTACGTTCACATTACCGTCGAATGAGAATCGACTCGTGTTTAAGCATTTTCGTAACCAGGTCCCTGATGCCCCCAATACATAAACATAAGATGGTGTCCTTGTTAACTCAGTACTGCTGAGTCTTTGTTCGACTGGGTTTTTTCAATTTGCCAGGTTTGCTGAATGATCTGTTGTCTGTCTAGTGTGACCACAAGTGCACTCTTTCAGCCTTCCAGATGTAGTGGGGATTTTGTCCCATAAACTCTCCTTCGTGGTTCAGTTAAGTAGTAGAATATTGTATGATAGCTGGTGATCCATAGGACATACAACCTGAATAATTTGCTTAAGTGCTTTATCTGGTGTAGTGTATGTACAGAGAGTGTGTTTATATGTAAGCTTGTTGATTAGAAGAGCGAGGGCTCAAGGGTCAACGTACCATTGTTCTGCCATCAAATGAGCTATAGCGATGCCCAAAGGACTGATTCATTTTATGCTGCTTAACTCAAAGTCACTTACTCACATGTTTTAGCCTGGTGTTGCAGATAACATGATTGCATATATCCTTCTTGACCATTAAAATACATTAATAGTCACCCCCACACACTAAAATTAAAGTATAAACACCTCAGGTTATGCCATTTTTATTAACTGAGAGTCAAAAACAAATTCAGAGACAGTGTAACTGTATTTCTTGCTGTCTGGCTGTGGTGTGTAACTTGTCTACCACATAATGTAGCGGAAACATATTTACACTTGTACATTTCTATAAGTTTGCGTTAAATGTTGAATATAGAGTTGTGAAAAATCCAAATAACAAAACCATCCCCTTGATATCAAAAAAGCTTGTATTTGAATGCATTTTCCTAGTAAGCGTAATATTTTATCTCATTTGGCGCCCTACAAAGTGATGTCTGCTTCACTCAGGGACTGACAAACTTAATTTTGTAAATGTACATGTATGCCTGACACTATTTAAAAGGCCTATAACCACTTTTTTGTATTATACCAGTGAAGCGATAGAGAGACTTTAGAACAGTAAGCTAAACCGTGAGATACTGTGACATTGTCTAGTCACATCCACTAGTTAGATAGATGTTGTTCATTTACAATTGAATTGTCTAATTGTTAGGTTGTTAATAATACCATTGTGATGATCCTAACATGTTTCTTACAAAGAGATAAGCAATACTGCCTAACATGAGGACTTCCACATAATCATATTTGAAACATACATTGCAGCAAAATGTGTTAAATTGGAAAAAAGTTTTATTCATTTTTTGTATCGTTTATTTTCAAGTTTTTATGTTGTTTTTGTTTCACTTTCTTATTCTCAAATGTGGAATAACCAGTCTTCCCTTTTACCACTGGGTAGAACAATTTTACTGTTATAAATGTATCAAAGGAAGTTCAAAACTGATTTTCATGGCAAGTATATGTGAGAAACTGAAATATGGAAACACACTGTACATGCATGTTTGGCCAATACCAGACATCAATGTCCTGTTTCACAGACATCTGGAAATTCTTGAAATGTACACAATAATTTTAAGACTGAGTATTCACACATGCAACAATGTCGCAATAAATAATTCACTGTTTACTCTATAACATTTAATTAAAATGGTGACAACCTTTAGTTATACTGTCTTGATTTCAATCATGATTAGAAATTGATGTTGCAAATGTCTTATATGCTACAAATGTTTCCAGTGTTTTGAAAATCGATCTTGATTTTTCCAAGTCAGAGGAAGGAATATAATTTTTGTAAGATTAAAATGAGCAGGCTGAATTTATTTAAATAATTTCCTTATATATATATATATAATATTCATCAATAGTATGTTCAGTAAATTGATAGTTTAATAGCTTTAATACATTTTTATTGAGAACTGTTTGTATTACAATTTTAGGAATGCAGATCAAAGGCTATGAGTACAGACTTCATCTTTATCATCAGTAAGATTTACTTGCTACCTAGAATTGAACTACATTTTCAGTGCGAATGCAAAATATGCTTAGTAACCATATAGTGGGACATACTTAAAGGAACAGTTCACCCAAAAATGAAAATTCTGTCTTCATTTACTCACCCTCTAGTTGTTCCAAATCTGTATAAATGTCTTTGTTCTGATGAACACAGAGAAAGATATTTGGAAGAATGCTTGTAACCAAACAGTTATTGGCCACCATTGACTACCATAGTAGGAAAAAAACTTCTCTGTGAATTTCTATGTTCTGTCAAACACAAAAGAAGATATTTTAAAGAATGTAGGAAAGCAAACAGTTCTGGGGCACTTTTGACTACAATTGTCATTTTTCCTACTATGGTAGTCAATGGTGGCCAAGAACTGTTTGGTTACAAGCATTCTTTCAAATATATTTCCCTGTGTTCATCAGAACAAAGAAATGTATTGATTTGAAACTACCCGAGGGTGAGTAAATGATTACAGAAATGTATTATAAGAATTTATATTATATTAATTAAGTTGTTTGCGGGCCAATCCAGTAGTACACAAATCTAGATTTTTGATCTTTGTATCCCAGTTTTTACAGTGTTTCAGTCTTAAAACTAGTTTACATAACACCAATTAATTGCGTACAACCAAAAGTTCAATCGTTTCAGTAAACGCTCTTCTCAAGAAATGAGGCTGCAGACTTGCCGTAGCCGTTTGTTTGGTGGGCGGGACAAATACAAAGGCAAACAGGTCAAGAGGAGGAGAAACCACGTGTGACAGCCAGGCTGAGTGCTATCCTTCGGAAGTGAAGTTGTTTTTGTAATATCTTTGCATGTAACAGCCAGCCATTCCGTCTAACGGTGAAGGCCATTCAACAGACTTACAGCAAACCCGTCAGCAACGGAAATCTGTTGCTAGCTTCGAAACCGAGTTTAGTCTTGTGGCATACGAATCATGGTTAGCAAGACGGATGACATCCCAGCACCAGTCCCGACCTGTAACACCGTTGATTTGGCCAGAGAAGGCGAAACGGCGAACAGCAAAGAGACCAGCAAGACAGCCTTGCAAGATCCATGTGCATGTGGTATGTGAGCTTAACCCCATTCACAATGACTAGTTGCGTTTTAATTCTATTTCACTCTTAAATGACCGGCGAATGGTAAATCAGTGTTGAAACCTGATTTATGTTTGACTGGATAGAGGTCAAAGTAGGACAAAGACAGACAGTCATGCAGAGGTATTTGCTCTTTACTGGTATAAAGCAACGTTATGATGCTTAGGTAAGTGAATTAATTTACAAATAAGAGCCCGTAATGTTTAAGGATGCTGGCTTAAAACATTCAGCACTAGTTACTGTCAGGGGGAACTTGTTTTATACCTTGGTTAATGTACTGTGGATGTGTATTATACGTTAGATCTGCTCGTTACTTTCATGCAGAAACGCAATAACGATGCATTACGACAGAGTTGTGAATACTTAACATACCAATGTTTCAATTAAATCTGTTCATGCTATGTTACTAGTGCCATGTGCACTGTATTCGTTAATGTTTGAAGACGTGCTGGTTGTAGTTAAAGATCAGGCAAATTGAACAGGCTAATATGATGCTAACTGTAACCAAGGTGAATGAAAGCTGTCTAGTTACTCCCCTCTCATCTGAACTCAAGATTTACACAATATATTTGCTTGCCGAAGGACAACACGTAGCTCTTAAACTCTAAATATAATTTCGATCATTTTTTACATGCTGGTTTTGATCGCTGGCTAGCTTTCGTCTTACATTAATGTAGTGTGTTCTTAGCATCTTGTCCACTAGCCGCCGTAAGATCTTGACGCACATGTTCTGTAACAGCGCGCATGATCACGAAAGAACTGAAGGTCACCTTCAGTGGGACGGAACCATTCGGAGAATAGGGGACAACTGTTTGTTTAACTACACTATGATTATATGAAACTCCTTGTTTAATATTATTTTTGTTTAATATTGTTTTTATCAATTATACTTATTATGTCTGTAGCTATACTTGTTTAATACAGTTGAATTTACTTTATTAGAAGTATAAGGCTTATTTTGAACGCGTGTGTTCGTATCGACCCCTCCTGTTTTCATTCAGCAAGGTGTTTCGCTCCTCGACCGGGAAGCGGAAGTAGTCACACATGGAAAGTCATGGTGCATGTGTACCGATAGAAGGTTATTGCTACCAGTTAAATATAGAGGGATCTGTTAGGTAAGTGTTGGTTTTACATAGTTTGCTTACAACAAAGGATACATCCTATAAAATCAGACTTATTTCCGAGGTACAAAACGAGGAATTATCTGCTGTCAGTAGATTAGCTAAAGAGCAAATGGCCGGTTAATGTGTACAACTGCTAGTTGCTGCATTCTGTGTCATGTTAAAGGAGACCTTGGAAAAGACTTGACACCCGACAGCTTTACTATGGCTCAATTTAATAGCCCATGAAAGTTCGTGATAGTTTGAATTTGATGCCTAAAAATGCCTGTCCTTTGTTCTTAGTTCCATGAGCTGTGACATCAGCTTCAGAAATAAGACTTTGTGTGGATGTGACTTGTAGCCAGTTGCATTATGATGGATGTAATAAATGTTTAATAAATCTATGTCAGAGGCGCACAAGTTGTTTGATTCATTTTTATATACTTATAATATATTCAGATGTGTTCTCGTTATGTAATTTTACTGTAATTTGTGTAGTCTCATTTTACAAATTCAGTAACTGACGAATCGGACTAACGTTATGTGAAAAGTTATCAGCACCTCAGTACCCTCTGTTATATGGTTAAATTAAAAGTAACAGAAATGGCCTTTTGTAGTTTAGTTGTCTGTGAAGCTGTCCTGGCTGTTAATAAAGGATGAGGGGCCTTTGCATGACTTAAGCCAAATGTTGGCAAACATGCTTTCCTAACACATCATTCCATTTTACATGAGGTCTAGAGGATCTGGTCTCACTTGGATCTCAGACCACCATGATCTCAGCTTTAATAATGTCTGGCAGGTTTTCAGGTTGGTGCAACATGCCATAAAAGACACTTTGACAACAAGAATTGCACTTTTTGTACTTTAGCATTATGAGAGTCTGTGACAAAGGTTTTGCATTTAAAAAATTGGAATTGGAGTATGTTGAAGGGAAAACAAGACTTTGCATAGGTTGGGAGTGTAATACTGAATGGACACATTCTTGTGGCACTATTAAGGTTGCTAAAAGAAGAACATTTTCTTACCTGGTTGACTAGAGCACACTGGTGCTGTTTTAACTACTATCGGTGTGCCTTTGAATGATTTACCAGGAAAATCTAGACAAAGTAATCAAGCGGTTGTTTAGTTACTGTTTTCATTTGGACTGTTCCGCGATTATAAAACATAAACACAGCAGGAAGGATGAACCAGAAAAAAAATCACCTGCACCTTGGCTATTAAAGAGAAAAATGAAAATTCTGTAATCGTTTACTCGCCCTCAAGTTGTTCCAAAACTATTAAAATCTTTGTTCTGTTCAACACAAAAGATGATATTTGGAAGAACGTGGGAAACTAAACAGTTCTGGAGCACCATTGTCTACCATAGTTTTTTCCTTACTATAGAAGTCAATAGTGCCCCAGATCTATTTGGTTACTGACATTCTTCGAAACATCTTTCTTTGTGTTCAGCAGAACCACAAAATTTACACAGGTCTGGAACAACTTGAGGGTGAGTAAATGGTGACAGAAAGATTATGGTGTTGAGAGATGTATAAATCAGCAACAGGACAATAAGCGTCCTAGTTCTTAAATTTACTAAATGTGGTGTGCATCTGGACTTCACCCAGTTTTGTGGGAGGGACTATTAAAAGACAAGTCAATTGACTTTGCATTGTGCAGTGTCAAGTAGCAGTCAACTTCATGAAAACTTTGTTTGTATGGTGCAATTCACTGGATTGGCTGGTTTAGGGTGTCGTTGTTCTGTGCAAATTCCGATTTCAGTAATGTATCATGTGCTTCTCAGTTTTGTGATAGAAGAAATAAGACCAAATAATATAGTTTGGAATTCCACATTAAAAGATGTGGTAAATAAAATCTAATTAGAGATGGAACAATATATGTTTTTTTATGTAAATGCCCTGTAGTTTTACTCTGCAAATTAAGAGTTGTCTTTGCCCAAGGGCACAATAGTGGGTATTCCGAAATCTCAGTAAATTACTTGTACATAGTCACTGTGGCCTGGTTTACCAGTCTATCTGTTAGCGGCTCTTCACCCAATTTGGCAACCAGCACTTAATGCTCATGATTAGATTTGCATTGGATAAGGGAAGCTCTGTGACAAACTAAATCAGGATAAATAAATGACAGTGAGCCATATGGTGCGGCTAGGTCTGAGAACAGTTGACTTCGATTAGAATTGAAGAAGGGTGTAGTAGGTAGCTAATTCAACACTGTTTAAATACCTTCCATCAAATGAGAGGCCAATCCACATTCCTTTAAAATCAGTGGAAATAAAGTTTCCCTTTTTTACGCCATGCTATTTACTCTTGATCAGAAGTGCACAATCTATAAATCATGCTTTCAGCGAATTCAAACATAGGGTCATTGTGAAATCTGTTTGATGCCTCTCCCCTGTGGTCCTCTGAGGTCTGTACTGCGAGACCAACTGTTTGTTGCTATAGCCGTGACACTTTTTGAGGAGAGCCAAGGACAAGCAGCAGTTGTCGAAAAGCAAACAGTGTGTTTTACTCTTGCAAGCTGAATTACGGCCGAGACAGCTGCGACTTCAGAAGGGTCCTGAAAACATCTCTGCCGAGACAGGAATTTGTGTTTTGTCACTTCAATATATGCTAAAATGTGCCGGTTCGTGAATCAACCAAAGCCTTCTCAAACAAATGAGTCATATGATATTGCACCACTGGTCAGGCAGCATTCATCCGTAAAGCATGCCAAGAGTGTTTGGCCCCTGAGACCTAGGACTTTAACTGTTGCTGTGGAGATCTCCATGGTAGCTCGCTGTGGGAGCTGTATTGTGTGAAGTGTCACAGGGGCTCAGAAGCTGTCCTGTGAGCTAGTTGGCTGGTAAAAATCCACTAACCTTTATGCAACTCTTACTGCAGGCTAAGCAATACCTACAGCAACGGCGTTAATGGTTAATTCCTGATATAAATTACTACATTGCAAAATAGTTCTTGTGAGTAACATTCTTTGACCGCAACTACACAAGGATTATTTTCATAAGCATCCATTAAACTGATTTATTGACAAGTAACCTACTACTTTTCATTGTAATCAACTTGCAGTAATGTTTTTTTGTTTTTGCTTTGAGGTAGGGCTGGGCAGTATGACCAAAAATGAATGTAACGGTGTTTTCCAGATTTATACCGGTTTCCCGGTACATGGCGGTATTTTAACCACATTTTCTACTGATTGAGAGAGGAAATAGTGCTGTTGATTGACTTAAAATGCCCTTTTATACTGTAATGGTGACAGTATCCCCATAATAACTGCAAAGTTTAGACTTTTTTAACAACTGAATAGCATGCGAAGGTAACTTGCATACATAATATTTAAGCAAATAAATAGAGAACAGGGCTCGAAATTAACTTTTATCCTTGGAAGCACTGGTGCTCCCAACTTCAAGAGTTAGGAGCATCCACCCAAAAATGAATAGTTGAAAACAAAATGGTAACAACTATACCATTAAAACATGCATGTCTGCTGTGTTTTACATAGTCACAATGGCTTCATGATTTCATGAAATCATATTTTTTAATCATAAAACAAAGGCTTAAATTAGATATGTGAGAGGAAAGTGATCGCATCACGCTGTCAATCCATCCTCCTTACTGACCCTTATTTCTCATCATAGCATATAGAGAAACAGTTCAAACTAAGAACACATCATATTATATTCTTATATTGAGCAGATATGAGGGGAACACGGTCGTTTTTTGAAAATGTTTGTCCGTGAGTATATTTAACATAACGTAATGCGAACTTGCAATTACTTGTGCTGCTGTTCAGCCGCGAGGTGCGCGCTCCCATTGCGACGGGAAAGAAATATGTAACGTTACCGCTCATGCGCGAGACGCACACAAACATCCAAACGCCTCCGTTTAGGGCATTGCGATTTATACAGAAAAAATATAATAAAGTAGTGCCACGGCATAGAAAGACGCATTCGGTGTGAAGCCGTGTGAATGGCCGGTCACAGTGCAACAGTGTCGCGTTCCGGTTGTTTAAGCGACATACACCGGTAATATGGTATATACAAAATTCATATCATAACAAAAACACACACCGGTATTCGGTATGAACCGGTGTATCGCCCAGCACTACTTTGAGGTACAGCTTGTAATAGGCATGTCCTAACTGGCAATAAAACTTGTATGTCATTAGAGTTGATCTAAAATCTAAAATGATCTTACGTTTGGTCCTGTGTATTGTGTGCCATTAACCAACTATGATGCCATAATAAAGCATTTTTTTAGTTGTACAGTACAATACGTATGTCAGTTTGATCATTGAATGCTTACTGGCTGTCATTCTAATCGGAAAATGAATGTCTCTATCGTCAGGGCACCGTGGTGACACAGCAGTAATGAACGGGGACAGTGCTCATGATCAAGCCGAGGAGGCCGACTCCAAACAGGACGGCAATGCTGATGCAGACCCCGGAGAGGATGCGAATGAACAAGAAGTGATTGTGATTCAAGACACTGGCTTCACTGTGAAGATCCAAGCACCAGGAACTGAACCTTTTGACCTTCAGGTGAGCGGTGTTCTTACATTAATGGAATTGTCTAATAGAATTTTGAACAAAATGATCTTGTCATTTAATTGAATAAATCGTGTTTTTTTACTCAGGTGTCACCACAAGAAATGGTGCAGGAGATCCACCAAGTGCTGATGGACCGTGAGGACACCTGCCACCGCACCTGCTTCTCTCTGCAGCTCGATGGGAACGTACTCGACAACTTTGCAGAGCTCAAGTCCATCGAGGGCCTACAAGAAGGTTCCCTTCTCAAAGTTGTAGAAGGTATGATGCGAAGTCCTTTTGTTTTAAGTAAACATCTTATTAGAAGGTACTGAGCTTCAGTGTTTCCGCTCTGCAGAACCCTACACGGTGCGTGAAGCTCGCATCCATGTACGCCACATCAGAGACCTCCTGAAGAGCCTTGATCCATCAGACGCTTACAATGGAGTGGACTGCAACTCCCTCTCGTTCCTCAGCGTGTTTACAGATGGAGATCTTGGAGGTGTGTAATGGGAAGAACGTGAGATCTTTGTTAGTGTTTTTAGGTTGGTGTCTTGTATGTGAATGTTTTGTTCTTGCCTGTAGACACTGGGAAACGCAAAAAGAAGGGCAGTGAACTTGAGCAGATTGATTGCACACCACCTGAACACATTCTGCCGGGCAGCAAAGAACGTCCTTTAGTTCCTCTACAGCCACAGAACAAAGACTGGAAGGTGAGCGCAGCCATTTATTAAATAACAATCTTTTGCATGACATTTACTCAGCAGAATTCTTAATCCTTATTTCGTCTTTTATTTGCAGCCAATGCAGTGCCTGAAGGTCTTGACTATGAGTGGCTGGAACCCACCACCCGGCAACCGGAAGATGCACGGTGACCTCATGTACCTGTGCATTGTGACGGTAGAGGATAGACACATCAGCATCACTGCCTCCACCCGTGGATTCTACCTCAATCAGTAAGTGAATAAAGACTCTTCAGCTTCTACAGCCAACATTATATATAATATACATTTATTTTTCTGTCTGAGGAAAGTTTTTAAAGTTACACGTTGACTATTGCAGGTCAACAACATATACCTTCAACCCCAAGCCAGCCAACCCCAGCTTCCTCAGCCACTCTCTGGTGGAACTTCTCAACCAGATTAGCCCCGCCTTCAAGAAGAACTTCAGCGCTCTGCAGAAGAAGAGGTATTACCCTGTCATTACTATTATATTTAAAGGAATAATTCACCCCCAAAAAATTCTCACTTAATTTGCTCAACCTCATCTCAAATGTATGTGGTCACTGTATAAATATACTTGAATTAAAGTAAATTGAATATATCCATGTAAACAAACATACACATCTGCACGCTAAATATGGTGGCACATCGATAACGTAAAATCTTTGTGGTCTTGTGACTAGTTGTCCTATACGTGTTATACGTATACACTTTTTTTAGCTTCAACATTTTTGTTCAAGTATAAGAAGATAACATATCTTTTAATATAAAATTGTCTGTGTTCACCTGAAGAAAGGAAGTTCTATAAATCTGAGATTGATCCTCTCTGATCATATTTCAGGGTTCAGAGACATCCATTTGAGAGAATAGCCACTCCCTTCCAAGTGTACAGCTGGACTGCACCACAGATCGACCATGCCATGGATTGTGTGAGGGCAGAGGATGCCTACACCTCTCGCCTGGGTTATGAGGAACACATACCTGGCCAAGTATGCTTGAAATCATCATCTTTACTGCAAAGATTTCCATAAATTTGAATATTCTTCTGATATTGTTTCTTCTGTCACAGACTAGAGACTGGAATGAGGAGCTCCAGACCACCCGAGAACTTTCTCGTAAGAACCTCCCCGAGCGTCTGCTGAGAGAGAGAGCCATATTCAAGGTGAACATTAACTATGACTTCAAAACAACACGTTTGCATTTCAAACATTGCCCAGCTCACACTTCTGTTCCACAGGTTCATAGCGATTTTGCCGCCGCTTCCACACGTGGCGCAATGGCGGTGATTGACGGCAACGTCATGGCGATCAACCCTGGAGAGGAGACGCGCATGCAGATGTTCATCTGGAACAACATTTTCTTCAGCTTGGGCTTTGATGTACGTGACCACTACAGGGAGCTGGGTGGCGATGCCGCCGCCCATGCCGCCCCCACCAATGACCTGAACGGGGTGAGGGCATACAGTGCTGTAGACGTGGAGGGGCTCTTTACCCTTGGCACGGTGGTGGTGGACTACCGAGGTTACCGTGTAACCGCACAGTCCATCATTCCTGGCATCTTGGAGCGAGAACAAGAGCAGAGCGTCATCTACGGATCCATCGACTTTGGCAAGACTGTAGTGTCTCACCCCAAGTATCTGGAGCTTCTGGAGAAGACTAGTCGCCCGTTGAAAGTGCAGCGACATGCTGTGCTCAACGAGAAAGATACCGCGGTGGAGCTTTCCTCCTCTGTGGAATGTAAAGGTATAATCGGTAACGACGGCCGCCATTACATCCTGGACCTTTTGCGGACCTTTCCTCCTGATCTCAATTTCTTGCCGGTGGAAGGAGAAGAACTTGCTCCGGAGAGTCAGAAACTGGGTTTCCCACGACATCATCGTCATCGCCTGGCTTGTCTGCGCCAGGAACTTATTGAGGCCTTTGTAGAGCATAGGTATGTTTTTATTGGTTAGTTGTGTTTATCATTGTAGTTTTCTGTCATTCCAAACCTTTTGTGGAACATACCAATGGTTGTCAAGTACCTTTGAGGGATAGTTCACCCAAAAATGAAAATTCTGTCATCATTTATTCACCCTCTTGTCAATTTAAACCTGTATAACTTTCTTTCTTCCAGAGAACACAAAAGAAGATATTTTGAAGAATGTCGTTAACCAGCACCCATTCACTTGCATTGGTTTTGTGTTCATACAATAGAAGTGAATAGGTGCCAGCGCTGTTCGGTTACGAACTTTCTTCAAAATATCTTCATTTGTGTTTGAAGTAATTTTTATTTTTGGGTTAACTATCACTTTAAGTCTCATAAGTGATCTCATCTATTCAAATCTTTAAAATAATCTATTTTATTATAAGTTACTTTCTTTTTAATGGCTTGATTTCGTGAAACTGCATCTAACCACGTGAACCTCTCGCACCTCAGATATCTTCTCTTCATGAAGATGGCAGCACTCCAGCTAATGCAGCAAAAGGCAAACAAAGACAATAAAACCGCAGCACTTCAAGACTCAAGCACCGCAGATACACAATCCGATAGCAAACCTCAACCTGCCGAAGCTTCTGACAAGGTTATCGAAACCACAGCACCTCCTCGAACCTCCTCCGATTCCACTCTGGCTACAGAAGAATCAAAAGCAACATCCACGCCTGAAAAGGAGGCCTTAGCCAGTCTGAATGCAACAAACACCAACGGTACTCATGAGCATTCAGCAGAGAGCCACAACGGAGGCTGTGATAGTCTTTTGGAGGGTAAGGACGCTGATGAAAATATACCTGGACTTGCCCAAGCTAAAGAGCTGGCCAAGTCCTTAGCGGCGGAAGATGGATCTGGTATTGGTACGTCGTGCGAGCAGCCAGAAAGAGCGTTAGAGGGAACAAGAGCAAGAGTTGGTGGAGATATGCACATGTGACTGCCACAGTTTACAGCTGCTTCTTCACATAGATCCATCTGGGTTCCCTCAGGGTTTCATTATCACCTCATTAGATATCCTGCTGTTGTCATTTTCATTTGCTTTTTAGTGCATCTCTCATCTGTGCTTTGTGCTTTTGTTCCCTCTGATGCCCATGGGAGGAGAGCATGATCTCCTCAGTTGGTTTTGTAATATCTTGGCTTATATGTGTCAGGATTTCAGTTTATTCACAACAGTCTCGCATCCCACTGTCTAATCTTTTGACATGGTTTGAGCAAACTTGAGATTTTTTTTTCTTTTTTGGAGAGCAAATCAGTTTGTTGTGTGTGGGATTGATTTGGTAACAGAGTTAACTCTTAAAGCCCCAGTGAAATCAAAAGGAAAGGTTTTTTTTCCTTTTATTAAAAATAAGTTAGCCTTAAGGATCAGTCAATAAACTGATATGTTCCTACATGAATTTTCACATGAATTTTAAAAAGAGAATGACCCACATTGATAAACTGTTTACAATAAACGGTGCGATATCTCATAAAAAAAGACATTGTAAGTTTTAATTTCACTGGAACTTTAACTCTTAACTAATAATTTAATACCCAGTTACAGTTATCAGTTAGTAACCTGAATTTCATAACGTGATCTCTTTTATTTACTAACGTTAATATATTAAAAATCATGAATTTATAAGTTGCTTTTAAACCAGAAATAATTTTGCCTTTCACAGACCCCAGAAGCAGAGAGGTGGTCCTCAATGCTTGTAAAGCTGTCGGCTCCATCAGCAACACCTCCTTCGATATTCGTTTCAACCCAGATATCTTCTCTCCAGGTATGCTGGGAGTTTTTGTGGTATAGATCATATTTTGATATGGGCGAGGCTAACCATGTGACATCATCTGTCTTCATTGTAGGAGTGCGTTTCCCAGACTGTAGCTCTGAGGAGGTCCTAAAACAAAAACAACTTCTCAAAGATGGTGCGGCTTTCCTAATATCCTGCCAGATCCCATCTTTTGTGAGTGATCTAATCCACACCCACAGTCTCAGATGGGTTTATTAAAGCAATAAACAATAAACCACAAAAGGCTGTAGGAGGGCAGGCTTATTGCTGTTATAAAGTGGTGTACATAGTGGCGTGATAAATGACAGCAATTTTAAATAAACATAAGCATTTATTAATAATAATAACCAAAATAAACACATTCTTCTGCGTGAGGAAGTTCTCACTAGCCTTAATATTTCCAAGCAATTCACCATTTTGACACAATAAAAGAATGTAATGGTAATACTATTTTACAGCTGCTTTGAACCTGTCATGTTTTTGAATCTTGAATTCTTCAGGCTTAAGTTGATGTTTTTTGTCGTTCTGTAGGTAAAAGACTGTTTAGATCACAGTTCTCTGCCAATGGACGGTGCTTCATTGACAGAAGCTCTTCACCAGCGTGGTATTAACGTGCGCTACCTTGGTACTGTGCTGGACTTTGTGGACAATATGTCTCCAAAAGCACAACTTGAACACATCTATGTAAGTTAAGATGTTTGGTAGCAAAATAAAACTTTTTAAAAACAAGTTTTTAATTGTTTTATTGAAATGTTTTTTGTGTGTTTAGAGAATTGGAATCAGTGAACTCATCACCAGATGTGCTAAACATATCTTCAAGACATATCTTCAGGTAAGCTGGAACCAATATTCACAACATCAGTTTTGATGATAATAGTGATATAAAAAAACTAGATCGATATTGTGGTGAAACGGATTTCTGTTTGAATACATTTAGTCTTTGTGGTTGTTGTTGTTTGAACAGAAGTGCTAACCTGTTCTTGTGTTTGTCATCTACAGGGTGTGGAGCTCTCAGCTCTGTCTGCTGCTGTGAGCCACTTCCTGAACTGCCTCCTGAGCTCTTTCCCAGATGCTGTAGCTCACCTCCCCGCAGATGAGCTGGTGTCGCGCAGGAAGAATCGGAAGAGGCGAAACAGGGTCCCCGGTGGAGGGGACAACACGGCCTGGGCCAGCTTGACTCCCAGTGAGCTGTGGAAGAACATCGCTTCTGAGGCACAGAGCTACTATCACTTCAATCTACAATGGTGAGAACCACAAAGACTCGCCATTTAAAAATAAGTTAGTTGCAATAAAAGCTTATGAAATATTTACAAAAGAGCGTTATGTGCCAATGTTTCAAAAGTATATAAATGCAGATAAGATGTCCAGACTCACAATGTTCTTCTTTCTCAGTGAAAGTGTAGACCAAGCAGTTGAGAAATACGGCTTGCAGAAGATCACCCTGCTGAGGGAAATTTCCATCAAGACAGGCATTCAGGTAAAGCTTTTATCGATTTCTCGCTTCTGACAAGTGTCATCAGACCTGTATTGAAAATGCTTTTCCTTTCCCTGCAGATATTGATAAAGGAGTACAACTTTGACAGCCGCCACAAGCCGACCTTCACCGAGGAAGACATCCTAAACATCTTCCCTGTCGTGAAGCACGTCAACCCTAAAGCCTCAGATGCCTTCCATTTCTTCCAGAGCGGACAGGCCAAGGTTCAGCAAGGTAGTCATGACTTAAAATGCTTATTTGAGCAAATATCTGTGATGCAACATGTAGTTTATAAACACAACTGTCCTATCTTTCTAGGGTTCCTTAAGGATGGCTGTGAACTCATCAATGAGGCCTTGAACCTCTTCAACAATGTGTATGGAGCCATGCATGTGGAGATCTGTGCCTGTCTGCGCCTGCTTGCTCGTCTCAACTATATCATGGGTGATCACGCTGAGGTACGGTGATATTTGAAAGATCAAATCTGTTAATTGAACTGTTTAAGTAATATGTTTTTAAATTAAATGCATGTTTTTGCCAGGCTCTGAGTAACCAGCAGAAAGCTGTTCTTATGAGCGAAAGAGCGCTGGGCATTGAACACCCCAACACTATTCAAGAATATGTAAGTATTTTTAGCATTGTGCCATTTCTTTGGAAAATGGAAACATCTAGTTTGTCTAACTACAAAATAAAATGAGCTCTCCGTGTTCTCTAAATGTTTTATGTGTGTTTCTTCACAGATGCACTTAGCCCTGTATTGCTTTGCCAATGGTCAGCTGTCCACTGCCCTGAAACTATTGTACCGTGCCCGATACCTCATGCTGGTGGTGTGTGGAGAAGACCATCCTGAAATGGCTCTGCTCGATGTAAGCCAGCAGCATTTATTTCCCCCTTTTGCGTTTTCTTCAGCACTGCACATCTCAAGTTTATTGCTTTGAAAAGTTAAGACGACATTTCTGTGTCTGATCATCTAAACAGCTTAATTTGTTCCTGGCTGAAGCCTTGAAGGGTTGAGGCATGGTAATTGAATTTTCTGTGCTCAGGTAAGCTGAGGCTTGTTGAACATCATTTTCTCTGATGTAGAGCAATATTGGTCTGGTGCTTCATGGTGTGATGGAGTATGACCTTTCTCTGCGTTTCCTGGAGAATGCCTTGGCCATCAATTCAAAATACCACGGACCACGTTCTCTCAAAGTAGCCCTCAGGTACATTTGACTTCACACTACATGTAGGTAATTCTTTCATGCATTTAGTATATATTTAGTCAGCATTGAGTCGCATGCAGTCTTCTAGAATGATCTTTATTGTCTGGACATTGTCTGGCTCATAAACATCCATTAATCCTGAATGTTCTGCTGAAACAGTGTTGTCATCTGTAACATTTCACTGTGTTGTGCAGTCATCACCTGGTGGCCAGAGTATATGAAAGTAAGGCCGAGTTCCGCTCTGCATTGCAGCATGAGAAGGAGGGTTACACGATTTACAAGAACCAGGTACAGCAAGCCACACACATGTTCAAGGATTTGAGAAATATATTACTATTAGGGCTGTCAACGTTAACGCATTAACGCATGCGATTAATCTTTTTAAATTAACGCGTGAGAAAATATTTATCGCAATTAACGCAGCATCCGTTTGTTTTGACATCCTTTGTCTAGCGTTACATTATGTAATCACGCTATTATTCGTGTACAGGCTTTTAAACCACTTAAGTGCGATTTGAAACAGTTGCTTTGACGCGTTCAATGAAGATAGACAGCTTCTAAACTGTGGGACGCGGCAAAACGCAACGCGAGGTCCAGTCTGGTGTAAACAGTCACGGGCTGAAGGCTGCGTCGGTGAATCTCTGTCAGACAGCGCATCCGTGTTAAGTTCTCTTTCGTGCTTGAATGGATAAAACCACACAAGATTATGTCAGAAAGCCCATTTTGTCTAGCGTTTTCTTAAGCACAGACTTCAAAGTGTAAAATAAAATCTTAAATGAATGCAAAGAGTTGTGAAAATGGGAGTGCGGTGACGGTCAGATCTGCGTACTGAGACAGCTCTTAAAGGGGCCGCGCTCTTAAACGTGCTGCTGTGACTCCTGTCACTAATGTTAATCAAAGAACAAAAGAAAATAAGAAATCAATGTGATTTTGTAGCTTTAATGAGAATTCTTCTGCATTTAATTTATAATTTAGCATTAAAGACTGTAAAGTGTCCTTCAATTTCTGTATATTTCCTACATGATAGCTCTCAATTATACTGTTGAATGGCTATAATTAATGCTAAAATAATCAATTTAATAAAGACATCAGTTACAGTACTAATATCAAAATGTTAGCTTTCATAAAATTACGCTGTTAAAGAAATATGTTGTTTCTACATCAATTTGAAGATTAAACGTGAAATTATTAAAATGTAAAAGTATATTTTAAAATATTATTGTTATGTGCGATTAATCGTGATTAATCACAGAAAAAATGTGTGATTAATCAGATTAATTTTTTTTAATCGATTGACAGCACTAATTACTGTACATTAATTTCGAGTCTTACAAATCTGTGCAGTGAATGATTATTCATGTTGTTTTTTATGTTGATCAGACATCAGACTCGGAACGACCTCTCAACACATTAGAAAAGCATGTTATTTAGAGACTTTGTACCTTCTGAGACAGCAACATGTGACAAGCTAAAATGGATTCTATATTAGAAAGGTTTTTTATAAAATGTCGCAACATTGTGGCTCGTCTGGTGTGGATGTGGTTTAAAGGGATAGTTCACCCAAAAATGAAAAATCGGTCCTCTTTTACTCGCCCTCAAGTTGTTCCAACCTTGAATAAAGTTTGTTCTGCTTAACACAAAGAAAGATATTTAGAAGTGCCCCAGAACTGTTTGGTTACAAACATTCTTCTGTTCAGCAGAACAAAGAAATTAATACAAGTTTGGAACAACTTGAGGGTTAGTAACTGATGACAACATGTTCATTTTTGGGTGACGTATCCCTTCAAGGGTTGACATAGTCATGGTAAAGTTCAACATAAAACTGGTCCCAACCCCTTTCCTTGTGTAATGTGACTCATTTCAGAGTGAGACTGGATATTTAGTGAGACGATACATGTAAGTCAATGTGAGCCTTCTCACATGATGTGTGGATAGAAGGGTTTGTAAAGTGAGTCAGAGACGAAAATATTATGAAGTCAAACATTTGTCAAATGAAAATGCATCAATAAATTGTTCACAATATTATGTGAAAGGTTTATAAAGAGATATTGTATTGTGATATTTGTGTTTTAAGGTTGGTGAAATACATGAGAAGACTAAAGAGAGCTCAGAGTATCTGAAGTACCTCACTCAGCAGGCGGTGGCGCTGCAGAGAACCATGAATGAGATCTACAAGAATGGGTCCAATGCCAGTATAATGCCACTGAAGGTCAGTCACACCTTTACAAATCTTAAGAGATGCAGTTGAATCATCTTTACTGAAATACTGTGGAAGTTTGGGCAGGACAATTTTCCATTTTATCCCTTATAATAATCCGGTATTCTCTAGTTAATGTTACAGCCCTGAACCATGATTTATATTTGCTCTTGCTAGTTTGACTGGACAGAATATTTCCATATTTTTAGTGAATTTTCTTAGAGGAGAGAGATTGTACATTTTAAATGTGCTAAAATATATAGTTTATGTGCATACACTAGCATATTGATGACCTAGCTAAAAGCCACTGAGCCACAAAACACAAATTTTGATGAGATCTATAACTGATCCTGCAATATTTATGATTTTGTCTTTACAGTTCACTGCGCCAAGCATGGCTAGTGTCCTGGAGCAGCTCAACATAATCAATGGTATCATATTTATTCCTCTCAGGTGAGTGCTACAGTACTGACTCTACTATGGGGTCTCTTGTGTTTCCTTTTTTAAACCTGAACTAAACAAAAATCATTTATTCAGCCAAAAGGACCTAGAGAATCTAAAGGCGGAGGTGCAGAGACGGCAGCTGCTGCAGGTTTCTGGGAAAACCGAGGAACAGCAAGGCAGCCAGTTAGACCTGAACGATGAGCTTCCCGTGGATGATTAACCACCCCCACCCATCTCTCCACATGAGGAGGACACGATGCGGGAACCATCTGTTTGAACCTGTGGACCTGAGAACTGAGCGGTCTAATTTAACCAATCAAATTTGAGCATAATGGGAGGTGGAGGAGCAGGAACAGGTGAAAAATGTGTACAGAATGTAGTTTGTAGATGTGAAGAGAATGAAAGCAGATGTTTAACGTGCAATTCAACAACAAGACCAAGAGACGTGCGTTCTCTGTGATCTTACACGGGAGGCTGGAGGTGGCCATGGATGTCCATGACATTTTTAACCAGAGCCTTATCCATCGATCATCTCTCGTATATTTCCATCCGTTACGTTCAAACCTGAGCCTAGAATAACCGCAGTCCGTCCCACATGAACCAGTGAGTGTAGAGAGATCCCTTTCCCACCACACACCCTCCAATACATAGCTTGTCTGAAAACTCAGGTGATTTCTACATTGCACGAGTTGCGACCAGAGATGATCACCGATCAATTCACAGATAGACAATAAGCTTAGGCTTGAAAAATATACACTTATGGTCTAGCCTGAGGATTGATGCAACTTTACACATGGTCACATTCTGTAAAAAATCTTTTTGTAAAAGTTAACGGGAAGGGAAGAAGCCATTAGATCTTGTACGCATTAATTTAAGCCATGTTTGTTTTATAGAAATACATTGAAAGGCTTAAAAAGGCTTAAGCGTAAAGTGTAAAGCTTTATCTGTGGGGTTAGACAGGTACTTGATTCATGTTGATGAAATACTGATTTCAGATGTCCAGCTTGACGTAGATTGTGTTCAAACTATTTTTCACTTTAAGTGTGTGTGTGTTTATGTATGTGTGTAAACCTGTCTTACTATGGTTGTCCATGCTAGTGCAGGGATACAGAAATGGATTCGGAGGAAAGTTGCTGCAACAGAAATAATATTGTGATGATATTTTTTTATATACAGCGTTAATATTGGATGGACTCATGCGTTTGAACATGTGCGATTAAAATAGTGGTTTTTCGAGATCAGATTAGTGTGTATGACAATACAATCAGTTTTGAATCTCTTTGACATCTTGGATGAAAATAATTCAGCACAATATTCGGGATCATGACATTACATGCTCGGCAGTTTAAGAGGTGCTTGTTTGTTTGTTTCCTCTCTAGCAGTATTTATTGCACTTTCCAGTGCTGTTTTGCGTGGTCTCGTACACCACCACCAAATGAGGAATAAAGATCGTCTGCTTCATGTAAGAAACCAAAAAGACTGAGGAAGATGTGTTTGCTTGTATACATGCGTTGTGTGTGTCCTGCAAATGTCAAAATTGTTGCTGTGCTAAAACTGTGTATGAAGCAATATACTGGAAATAAGTGCACCTTGGTTTATGCACATGGATGCAAGAAAACTGCTAGCCTGATTGTATTTTCCATAAAAACAGTAAAGTTGTTTAAAAAAATGAATCGTCTCTGGGAATTGGGGGGGAATAATTTCACATGTGATATTTAATCTGTACTTAACATCATGAATATTTAGTGTGAGATTTGTGCCTATCAATGCTCTGTCCTGTTAAAAGATAGGACAAAATTTGTGGCGGTGGAATAGGAACTCGAAATCTGTCTTTCATTGGAAAAGTTGAACCTCCGCTGCAGTACCCCAAGGTGCCACATGGGTATGCTGTAGTCAACACGTTAATACTGATTGTTAATAGGCAAAACTTCACCTATTGCGTTAAAAATGCGAGATGGATTGATTGAATCAATACAATACGTATTTACAATCGTATATATGTCCTTGAGCAAGGTACTTGCCTTGTTGCTCTTGGGCCATGGTTCAGCTTCCTGCAAAGAGTAAGCATTTTGGATAAAAAAATAATCTATCCTGATCTTCTTGAATTAATTGAAATGTTAAAGCTGATCTTAAATACTTTCAAGAGTGTAGTTACACATTTTCTGAACAAAATTAAATTTAACTGCGAAGATCATTGAAATGACATATCTTAAAGAAATGTGTGAAGTGTTCATGTTATGTACCAACATTAATTCAATTCAGTATACCATAACTGCTTGCATGACAAACCAATTTGATGTAATATAGACATAGTATTTTAAGAACATTTTGGGAAATTAAACAAAAGAGCAATTTACTCTTTTAATTAGAATGCTAAATTTAAAGCATATTATGTGTTTTTGTAATATACTTCAGAACACAAATGTTTCTATGTAAAAGCTTGCGGACAAAATTACAAGTTTTTTTGGGGGGGGCCTTTCACCTATCAGTGGAAAAAGACTGTCCCAATAATGCTAAAAAGTGGTCAAAATGCTTTCTCTAGTCAGTCAGTTGGGTTAAGTTACCCAGCAGTTGAGTTCACTTTTTATAAAAAAAATGAAAGTGGTCAAATTTACTTGAGAGGTGTCTTGTTTGATCATAGAGGTTGCTGTACACCAGTCATTTGGGGAAATACTGCAATTACGCCTGCCAACTATCATTTCTTTCTCAATCACTTCTAACATGCCCAATACTAGTCCAATGTTAACTAGAGCAAAAACACCAAAAACTAAATTGTTTATCTGGGATACTATATATAGAGCAAGATACAGTGCTCTAGTTGTCATCACCTCTAGCAGCTTCACATCTTTTTTTCGTTTTTTTAACCGAGGTGGATTTTTATTTGTGTTTGGTTTGGTCTGTTTGTTCTTGACATGAATTTTCATGAAAATTGTGAATTAAAATGTGTGGCTGTTTTGGTTTCTTGAATGATTTTCAGTTGCTCCAAATAACGATCTAATTATTTTTGGGTTAAAGTATCCTTTTGTATTAAAAATGAATAAAAATAGAAAACAACGTGTAAGTACATTCATTTTAATTAATGTATACTGTATCATAGACCTTGTTTTAAATATTTTAGAATTTTTCTAGGTAATTAGAGTGCTTTAATTGATTTATAATATATATATATGTAGATATACAGTATATATAGCCTATATAAAATATGTAAAAGACAGTAACTTTTTATTCATTTTCATATATTTTGTTATTTATATTTCATCTATAAATAGATAAGTATATAGATGGAGATATACGAACTATTTGCAGTTGTAGGTGTCTGAAAAATAAATGTAATATATAATGTTTAATATATTACGGTATACTATATATTATAGGCTTTATATGGTAAACTATGTATAATATGGTAAATTTGTATGGTAAACTGGTGTGTTCACCTGACATGACACTTTGTAGTGGTGTCCGCTTCAGAGCTCAGAACGAGCTAAATGTTCCCAAGATTAGGTATTATACTGGGGTATGTGAGAAATAATGGTATGTGGTTCATCTTTTGAAGTTCTCTGCAGTAAAATCGATACGGTAGGTGATGAGCTGAATATGTATTAAAGTAACGCCCACAGTAGATGTTTGAGAGGAGGGCGTGAGATTGAAGGGCGTGCGCGCCTCCGCTTGCTGAAGTCAGCCCATACATGCGCGCTCCCGTGCCATGTAGAGGCGAATGCGGCGCTGCAAGGAGGCAGACCCCGAGACTCGAGCCCCTCTTTTCAACACGAAAATAACATTCATTTCGTCCTTTACGCGCGTCTTCCGATTATAAACATTCAGCACTGACGCTGTATGGTAAGAACACCCTGTTTGTATATCTCTTTGCGGTTATGGTAGAGAAAAAACGCCGGTCAAAGAGCTGTTGTGGAGATAATTTTGCGCCTCCTTTTCTCAGTGTCTCAAAATGGCGGACGCGGCCGTTGGAGAAATAGTTCAGCTTCTGTTTTTTCTTCACTAGTCTTGAATATTTCGGCAAGTCTATTAGTCCGTGTTGTGTGATTGTTATGGCTGTATTTGAACTTATTTATCGTAGTCGTGTTTGCAATTTAGGCGGCTCATTAGAGATGTATGTAGTCGGCGGATCAACACGTCGTTTCATCAATGTCACGTTAGCTAGCAACAGTTGGCTAACGCCCGTGTCAACAGATATCTGTTTCTATCGTTTTTAACCACTGAAATTAATGTTGACCTTGCCGTGTCCCTTACTGTCTTGGCAAGTGCAATAAAATGAAATTCGTCAAGTGGTCATGTTTGCTGCGCAGTTGGTGAGAATACGGTGGTCAGGGTTGTTTCTTCAAACATAGATTTTAGTCCCTAGACTGCATTTTGACAATTATTAGGGTGCGTCCGACTCGATAACTTACACACTTGACATGCTGTGCAAGTGAGCTTCAAAATACCCCGGCTGTATCTCATAACCAGGTGACCTGTCCTACCTAGACAGCATTTGGACTCGTTTAATTCGAGGTTATGAAACTGAAGCGTTTGACATTTACTAATCTCACTTGCATACAAGTCGCGCGTTTATTTGTAACTGTCACAAAATCTGGACCAGTTTAGGACGAGTTGTCCCATCACAAATATAGGTCAGATGATTAAATGCATGCAGACCAGGAAGATACTGCTGTGTTTATTGGGATGTTTGGTCTTCATACAAACACGTTGTGAAGTGGCCTGTACACCTGCACTTAAGTGTTTGGGTACTCTTAATTCCAGTCATTTAATAGAAGTTAGATCTGCTAGGGTGTGGGAACAGTAGCGTCATGGCCAACTGTACTCATCAAATAAATGCACTGATGTAATGTCTGCATATTATGTATCAATAGCAACCACAAGTTGATGTAGGGTTAATGCAGTGATTTAAAGATAGATTAGTGTAATGGTTTCGTTTTGCAGAGGAGGGTGCCTGTGTATTGCTCTTTTTTTCTAAGAAACGTTTTTGATGTGGGTGAGGCAAGTATGAGCATGTTTATCAAGATCTGGATGTTATGAACCAGTGTGGTACCTGTACCTCATGTGCTTTTAAACTGCTCGGTTCATTATGTTAAGTTGTTGTACCAAGTTAGGTGTACTCTCTCCCTGTAGATGTTTGGCAGGTGTCTTGGATCATAATTAATTGCTAGCATGTTCACAGCGGTAGTCTGTATGTTTATTGGTTAAAGAGTGGTTACACAATATAAATGGTGATTTTTAAAACATTTCATATCGGTTGAAAAAATATTTTTTCATCACTATGTAAGAAAATTAATCTTTAAATGTCTTTGACATGTGGTCTCAAGATGGTGCCCATCTTTGGACTCTCTCTCTGTGCCAGTCAGGGCTGCTACTCAGCACTCCCTCAGCGGAAATGTACTGTGATCCAGTAATCTTGGCAATTCTATCAAGAGACCGACAGAAGTGGTTATTACTTCAAGCTTTATTGGCCAGCTATCTTTGCCAGCTTGCACAATTACACTAAGAGGCTTGTTTCGGTTTGCCATTGGTCTTAACATCTTGAATAAGCTTGAGGAAACAACGCCAGCAGACTGCACTGTTTTGGGGTTTGAGATGCTAGCGGATTTTACTCTTCTCTTAAAGAGGTGATATGACATGGCTGAAACAAATATTATTGTTTGTTTTAGATGTAATGCAATGTGTCTACATGATTTAAGGTTGAAAAATGCTGTATTTCCCACATACCATGCATGTTTGTATCTCCTCTTTGCCCCGCCTCTCTGAAACGTGCAGATTTTTTACAAAGCTCATCGCTCTGAAAAGCGAGGTGTGCTATGATTGGCCAGTTCACCAGTGCATAGTGATTGGTCGAATACTGCAAGCGTGTGATAGAAATGTAACGCCACTTACCATATTTGGAACATCATGTTCTAAAGACAGGTGTGCCCAGCTTACTTGCGTATACATTTTGGCGGTCTTAGACAAAACAGAGCACGAAGTGGCGTAGATTTGTGAGGGTGTGGTTACACAAGGCGTTTCAGGCAGGTCTGGGTGAGCATTCGCTTTTACATTGAAAGTGTTGGAACAAAAGATTAATTCTTTTTTTGCAATTTGACGTGTCTAATACATGCATGGGCAACTGATAACACACCAAAGACACAGAAAAACACATTCGCGCCATATGACACCTTTAAAAATAAATTGGATTTTATTACCTGTGTCCCTGTTGAATATCTGCATCATCTAACATATTTGCACTTATAAACAGTAGGGATGCACTGATACCAGTATCGTTATCGGGCCCGATACTAAGCTCATGTACTCGTAAAAATGCACCAAAAGACATATACCTCATGTGACATAACTGACTGAAATTTGTTGTTAAATTTGCTTTGAAAGATTGTGACAAGCACATACAATTATAATTTTTTTAAGTGAGCTTCAAAATAACCCGGCTGTACCTCATAACCAGGTGACCTGTCCTACCTAGAGAGCATTTGGACGCGTTTAATTCGAGGTTATGAAACTGAGGCGTTTGACATTTACTAATCTCACTTGCATACAAATCGCGGTTTATTTGTAAGCGTCACAAAATCTTTAGGACGAGTTTATTAATTTTTTCATATATGTTTAAGGTGGAGTTGTTTGTAATTATGAAGCCATTCTATTTTTATTAGTCTCACTGTGTTGTGAAAAGGTACTCTTACTCGGTCTTTAAAAAATGGTATTGGTGTAGGGCTGAAACGATTCCTCGAGTAATTCGAGTACAGAAAACATCCAGGAAATTTTTGTTGCCTCAGCCTCGTTTAGTCCATTTAACTACAGTACACACGGAGCGCTGCGTTTCCCCACGGACCGTTATTACTAACGCACAGCCTGCTAAACTCTGTTCATGTAACAGGGCTCTCAAGTCTCCCGCATTCAAAGTGAGACACACGAATTTTAGTCTGTTCACACGTATTTCTCATGCTGATAAATAAGTGATAGCTTATTGAAATGGTGAACTGCTATTTTACTTAGCTTTAGTCTATTTTGCGAGTGAAACTTGTTTTACGGCTGCATTGAATCCATAAAACTAGATTCGGACTAGTGGATGCCGAATCCTGTTATTTACACATGCCATGGACTAGTGGATGCCGAATCCTGTTATTTACACATGCCATCTGTCTGTTCTGCGTGCCTGAGTAGATAAAATGCACAGTTTAACGTGCTACACGCGTGAGGACATGAACACATGAACTTCATCTCCAGAGTTGCTCTGAGAGTTTATTTCACAAACATTTTATTGTTTGAGTGAAGCTAACACACTAAAAAATAAGCGTCTTCCGACGACCTGCCAAAATAAAAGTCCGGTTAACTCGGTATTTTTATGTGGACTATTTAATAGTAAAAAAAAAGAAACAAACTAATTTAGATAAACTAAATGCATCATGTATAAGCTGAAGTTAGTTGTATACCTTTGAAATTATTCTTTCTATTTTTATTAATGTTTCTTATTTATACATTTGTATTAGACCAATATTGCATTTTGAATGTAATATGGCAATGGAATGTAATACATGGGTTTAGTTTTCACAGATATTAATGTATGCAATATCAGCAATAAATATGTTAATTTTTCTAAAAAGGAAACAAATTAGTTGTTCATTTTAAGATACTTGTCTTATTTTCTCTTGTATATTTAGTATTGCTCTTTAATAAAGAAAAAGTACTTATTATCCGAATACCCGATTAATCGATGGAAAATCAGTAGAATACTCAATTACTAAAATAATTGATAGCTGCAGCCCTATATTGGTGCATCCTTAATAAACAGTGATGAGCAAACATGTGGGAGATGCAAGATTCTTTTGTTTCTTTCTTTGTCTCAATCGCATGCCTGTCATTGTTGGTCTTTTTATAGCAGTAACGGATAATCGCTACTGGACTCTGTTGCCTGAGCTTTGTGGTTCTGCTACACACAGACAGTTGCTAAGAGACCCATCCAAGCCCTTGGCTGAAATAATGCCATGCACAGGCTAGTGTAATTGTACGTTGGTGAATTCCAACAGGCAGTTTGTAACATCCGCGATGATGATGGCAGGGCAAGATCTACTGTGTTGCAATACTTTTTATTAAAATGATGGGTTTGCTTTGCTTACTGGTTGTGCATATTATGATTCTTAATGGTCGCCAAGAAAAGAACATGATGCATTTTGGTGCCAATGGGGATCAGTAATGTGTTCACCATGGCAACTAAAAGCTCTGGTGTTTGTCTGATGTGTGATATGTAAATTTTAAGATGGGGGTAATAATCGTCTGTATCAATAGTATTGTATTAATGTTTTATGTGATGGTTGAATTCTGTTATATGCTAAAAAAAGCCATTGTTCTAAGTTAAACGGCTAGTTTTGGTTTGTTTAAGTGTGGCTTAGGCTAGGAATGAATAAACTCATAAATGTAAGTGCTGATTATGCTTTTTGTAGGCCTATAGCTTTTATACCGTAATCTAATTTTTAGACATTACAGGTTGCGTTGGTTTACAGAAGTCCCGTATGACTCCCACTGTCCCACATACTGGTATTGTGCTTAGGTCTGTTGAAGCAACAAAGTAAAACCTCAGGCTGAGTTGTTTGCTTGATTTGGATTCCTCTCTGTACCCTCAGCTCTCTTTAATGTTTAGTATGGCAAAGGGCTAAGTGAAAGAGCTGCCATGTCATTACAGGTCCCATTTCAATAGAGCAGTGAAATTGAAAAGGACGAGATGAAGAATTAAGAGCCCTTCTTGCTCTTTGCATATCTAATTCACATTCCAATCCTCGCATGATCTCCTGCTGCCATCACCGTTCACGCATTCAGTTTAAAGGGTGGGTTTTTGTACAGAAAGGAGAACACTTACAAGCCTGTTAAGGTTGTCATTACATAATTTTTTGATTCTCTGTTATTTTTCTATGATTGTCTAGCAGTTGTGGTGACAGGTCTGTGAATAAAAGTAGCATGTCACAGCCTCTCTAATCGTACATGGCTCTATTGGCGCTTAATATCTGGCAATTTATCAGCCTGAGATCAACTCAACATACCCAATACTGATAAAGGCTGTTCTCTGATTTTATGATTATTACTAGTAGGTTTGAAAGTGCGTAATTTATACCTGTCTATGACTAAGTGCTGAACCTTTCAGATTTATGTGTTGGAAATGTGGAATGATTTTGAGTGTTACATGTTTTTCCTGTATTCTTGGGTAAGGAATGTTGTGTTCTGACCTCTTGTTTGTATTTAGTAATACCGTAGACTAGACATATGCCCGGTTAACCGAAAATATATATCACGTGATTTATGCACAATTTGTGAGTGAAGTACGGTAAAATGCTGCTGCATCCGAAAGCCAGAGGGCGCTCTCGTGCAGAAACTCCAAATACGCACTGCAGAAGAAGACCATAACGCAAGTAGTTCTTGGAAATGCGTAAGGACATGTTTTTATCACTGATCCTCAAGTCTCCTCAGGTATTTTCATGGTAATAAAGTATATTTATAATGAGCATGTTTGACGGGTGTTGCTTTTTTAAATGCACGTTATAAGCGACTCAAACTCGCACTGCTTTTAGATCGAGCAGCATTTCCTACTGATCCCAGAGCCGTACTTCACGGACAAGCGACGCATCTATAAAATAATCGATATTTTGCATTATCGCAGCCAACTCGGTTTCATCAGGATTTAGTGGTAACCGCGGTTAACCGGGCACATGCCTACCGTAGACCCCCTTGAGCTAGATTTAGGGCTCTAACTTCAATCCAGGTCTGGACTAAGATGCTTACAGTGTTTCCCCTTCCTGCGTTTTGAAGGGTGCGCCTGAATTAACCCTTTAATAGTCAAGCTGTTTGTTTACAGGAATATCTAAAAATGATTCGATTTTTCATTCAGGTTCTGAGATCTGCTTGTTGCTGTCAAGCTGTTTATCTCACTGGTGTGCAGAAATAGGTTGATGTTAAAATCTGGGTCATTGGTCCCTTTTACACGTGTTTAGAGTTCCTTACAGGAGCAGCAGGAGTCCATAACAAAACGCTCCACATGGCAGCAGATAGAGTAGATGGGGAGCAAACTAGAGTTTAATGTGTACTGCGGGAAATAGAGCAGATTGAACACCTGATGAAAAATGTGTTAACCCTTTTGTCATATGAGAAACAAATTCGGTAATATTATTGCCTTAAAGGGATAGTTCACCCAAAAATGAAAGTTATGTCATCATTTACTCACCCTTAGATTGTTCCAAACCTGTATAAATATCTTTGTTCCGATAAACACAAAGGAAGATATTTGGAAGAATATCAGTAACCAAACGGATCTCATCCCCCATTGACTCCCATAGTATTTATTTTCCCTACTATGGCAGTAAATGAGCATGAGATCTGTTTGTTTACTGACATTCTTCCAAATATCTTTCCTTGTGTTTAGGAGAACAAAGATATTTAAACAGGTTTGGAACAATCTGAGGGTGAATAAATGATGAATGAAATTATTTTTTTCTCTTTAAGCCTAGGTGACCACTACTCTGCTCATAATTACATTCTTAATTGGACCTGTAGGTCTGTCATTATTGTATATGTGTCTATATCATGACATTCTCCTCCAGGCTGATCGAATGACAAATGTGTCTTGTTCCTCCACAGATGCAGTGACCGTCTGGTCTGTAGATGCCTGCAGGCTGTCAATGCGTGGTGTTCCAGGAGCCAGTCTTTTAAGGAGACTTGTTTTGGTGTGAGCTGCTGACCACCCTGCAAGGCGGACCCTGCATCCTATATCTGCCAGGGAGACAGCAGTTGCTGCACGAGCTTCACCTGAGCCCCGCCCCATCCCCTCTTCCACTATGGTGCTGTCACAGAGGCAACGTGACGAGCTGTAAGTTCACAAACCTTCTGAACTCTTCTCACAGAGCGAAATGTGATAGCGCTGCACTGAAAATAAAGTTAACTGCATATGAAGTGACTCTAAACAAACAGCAGCAATGAAATGTATGGGAAAATGTGCAAATGTGTGGCCGATATCATAATCACAACCCCCTCACAAGAGCTAATGTTTTATTAAACTTTTGACCGCATTGAAGGAAGGTATAGATTTGCCAAGGAAAAGATCATCGGTTTGCTGTCCTGAGGAATCAATGAGCAGGTCACTACAGGAGGTCCAGACAAAGCCTGGACATCATCATCCTCTTTGTTTCCCATCAGGTGCCCACACGCTTTTTTTTTTAAATTCAGAACTCCACAGAAAGCTCTCCACGTTTCTACAAAGTTGGATTGCATCCATACAGTTCCGCATGTGCCCCACTCCTTGCGAATGATTTTGGCTACCATGTTTTTACAGTAGTACCATGTTAAAATCCATTCTGCTGATATTAACTCTGAATCAGCACTGCAAATTCACTGACTCCAGATGTGTTGTTTTAATATTCTCACCCTGTGTGGTTTGGGCTGGTTATTGGTTTTTGGCTAAAGATAGATTCTGTGACTTGTATGTATATGAGGAAAGATTCTGCCTGAGGTCTTGCACACAGTATAATTAACCTCTGAATGTGGATGCACTCGGATAGATAAGAGCTTTTAATCAGCTCTATGGTTGGAGGTATAAGGTAATGAAGTTTAAAATGAGCTGAGACTAGCCTGCTTTCCAGTAAATAAGATAATCTTTAGTGATCTTGACCAATATAAATATACATAATGTGGCTTTCATTCTGATTCTTAATGGATTAAATTATGAGTCTGTTAATACTACTTAATCGATTAGTGTGTGAAAATGTAATGTTACTATATTTTAAAAAGAGAAATGAGTTCAGTAATGCATCTTTTTTTTTTGCCTGCCAAAAGGAACGTCTTTTGTGAATCCTGGTTGAAAACCGGGGGCATTTTGATGCATTTATGTCGGATTCATTAGGACAATAGGGAAGGGGAAATTGGAGACAGTGACATGCTGACTGCCTCCCTCAGTTTATTTTCTTCCATTGAATAGATTTCTCAGAAAGAATACATGAATAGAATGTGTTATTTAGGCCATTCTCAATACATAGAGCTCAGCTGCTGGCCACATAGAAATGATACTTCAACCCTTTCAAAATCGTTTCTAGGTCACGCAAAGACAAGTTTGTGCACTGTAGGGTTTTATCACGCTTTTTACATACGGTTAATTTTTGCATTTTTTTTGCCCAGCTTTTCTAGCCCTTTTTGTCCCCTGACTGACTGTAATTAGATTTGCTCACTCATTTGTTATGCGTTATCTAACGTCATCACATGTAGTAGAAGTATACAAGTGGTGTCTGTTTATTTTGTCAGGATTCTAGGAAATATTTATATTGCTCATATGGTTGCACATCATCATAAAAGAAAGGTTAAATTTAGTTACAAATAATTAGGCTAAGTGATGAAATCACTTGTATAATAACACATTGTTTTTCTGCACTGAAAGCTTGGCAGATTGAAGACTAGGAGGAATTGTTTTATAAATAAACAGTGCTGAGTGTTGAGGCGAAGGTATCTATAATGGAGAATCATTTTCTCATGTTAACAGTCAGAAGTAGGGTTGTCATGGCACCATAAACATATCTCGAGATACTATACCAGATTAAGTATCATGATGCTGCGCCATGTTCATTGTGGAAATCTACAAAATAAACCAAATTTCCTTCATACCCAGATCTAAATGAAACATTTTGTATTTACTACAGTGAACTGTATTATATAGTACACTTTGTAGGGGTGTCGAAATAAATAGTTTTTACGATGCATCGCGATGCAAACGAGGACGATTCGGTATCAGTTCAGTAACAGACCATAACCGGTTATAACGAATTTATGTTTTTCTGACGTCATGTCGCATACGTGCCTTTACTGCTTTAGCATACAATGGCTGAGGTAGGCGAGATGCGAGTAATTAAAAATGCTCCAACTACTTTAATAGCCGACATCTGGGCACATTTTGGCTTTTATGAAAAACCTGGTAAACACGACCTGGACAGGACACATGCTGTGTGTAAATTTTGTCACGCACAAATAAAATGTGCAGGGGGTAATGTCACTAACTTGAGAAACCACGTCAGCCGTTTTCACCCTGAGCTGTTAACGCCTGTCAGTGCCACTGCTGTCTGTGCTCATCGAGTTGCAATAACATGCGATTCCTGGACTTCGGTCGCGACAGAGTCGTATGTGACAATAACGGCACATTACATTAGCGTGGACTGGGAGATTACTACGTTCACACTGTAATGTATTGGGTAACTGTTGTTTGGGGATGTTTCTTTAAGAGAGCTGAATGGGGGTAGGGAAGTAGGGGGTGTGTTCTTGATACCAAAAAACGAGGCAGTTCAGCCAGGGAGTAATGGATGTAGCTATAACAGCCACATGTACTGTTGATGTATGTTCAGTAAAGGTTCTTAAATGTTACCTGTCTACCTCCATCATTGAAGAATCTTACACATACTACAAGCGTTAATGCTCAATTCAGATTTTTTGCTCAGATCTGGTTTTTTGTTCGGCTGTTCACACTATTTTTAAAATGTGGCCAATATCAGATTCCAGTGTGAACTCGTGATGGTTATAAACTGAATCGTATGCGCAAAACAACAATAACACGTAACACGCAGCACGCTTTCATACAGAATTAAGCAAGGGTCTAGTAGTCAGCGGGTGTGTTTGACTTTATGTGGTGCTGAGCGGATTGATCTCACGGCGCAATTTTAGAGCATTCCTGGACAGTGGAAGGGCTTATGTTTATAATCTGATGCTTAATGTTTGGCAACCGAGCTGTAAAGTGCACTTCCGTCAACAGAATAGCGCGTGAAGCTTTAAATTAGCGCAGAATTATGACGCAAGTCGATCTACAATGATGCAAAAGTCACATGAATTCCGATTATGACCGTTCAGACTGAGGTCGCATTGCGAAACATCAGACCTGTATCTGATTTAGGACCACATATGGAAGTGGCTCAGATCAGATTAAAAAAGATCAGATTCCATGTGGTTTGTCCTGTTCACACTGTCATGCAGTAAACAGATCTGGGTCGCATATGAGCAAAAAATCGGATTTTGGTGGCGGTGTGAACGCAAACAAGAGCAGTTTATGAGTCTCACATGGGTGCGACTACAGTAGTGCAGAGCTACTGTCTCATGCCGTTATCGGATAAAGATGTAGTGCTTGTGACAGATAATGTTTGATGTTTGATACATCGAAGAAGAGCAGGTAAAATTAAAGGTTCAGTTCATATATCTGACTGCTTGTATTTATTGACAAAATTGTATACATGTGATTGTGAACTAGTAAAATTGAAATTTGAGGATGCAGTGCATCGTAATATCGAATTGAACCGAATCGATGACCTGATAATCGTAACCGAACCGTGACACTAGTGTAGGTTCACACCTCTAACACTTTGTACTATTTTGTAGTATTAACTATATTTATTACATAAATTGTAGCAAATACTTTTAACGTTTAGTTTAGTAAGACTCAAAAATACTAGTGACTAGGAATTTTAGGAAAGTTTACTGTAAATACTAAAGTACACTAGAACATTTTTCAGCATCAGCAATGTTAATAAAGGGAAATGTTCCTTACTTTAAACGCGAGTCTGTGAATCATCCAACCAACTCATTCAAAATAACTGATTTATTCAAGAATGAAGCAAGTGTCTTGATGAATGAATCATTATATCATCCGAGTCGTTCAAAATTCCGATTCATTTAGGAGAGAAACACAGTTAAAGTGATACTTCACCCAAAAATGTTAATTCTGTCATCATTTACTCACCTTCCAGTTGTTCCAAATGTGTATAAATTTCTTTGTTCTGATGAACCCAGAGAAAGATATTTAGAATAATGCTTCTAACCAAAAAGATCTCAACACCCATTGACTCCCATAGTTCACTTATATTTTCGGTTGCCGAACATTCGGTGCATCCCTTATCGCAATGCCTACCGTATCACCGGTACACCGTGCAGCCCTTCTCAGAAGCCTGCGCTTAGTTTAACTCCGTTCGTAGGTGAGATAATGTTATATGAGCCAAATATAATATAATATAATATATCATGTTATGTTACTATTGCAAGTAAGATGAAATTTGGTCCCAGCTTGCTGCATTCAATAGTGGTGCTTGTATCTTGTTAATAGATCTTGCCTTTTATAACTTCTGGGCTTTTATTCTAATTAAAAAGATTTGCTGGTTAATTGAGGAATGTGTTATCTTCATGTTATTGTCTTGTTAAACACTTTCTAAAATCATAGCCCACCCAGCAACCTCAAAAATGCCTTCGCTAGGGGCTTTCTTGCTTATTTGATAGAATCTCATTGAAGTAGGACAACTAGTGCATTACACATTTGAATACCACTCACCTATTGTCATTCAAATGCATACATTTAGACAAATTCAGGTTCTAGGTTCACTTTTTCACATTCATGTAATTCCAAACATTTTAGCCATTATGCTGAAAGCGTTTCTCTACATTTGCAATGAGGGCATACTTTTATGTGTGGAATACTGAAAATAATTGGAATATCAGCATTGTTTTGTGCTGTAGGTGTGGCAGGAGTGGGCAGGCCTGGGCTCTGGGGACCACCTCTCTGAGCGGAGCTGTTATTGCCAGCCCCTGGCGAGCTCTGATGAAGCTGCCGCCAGCCAATCAGCAGGGTTCCCATCAGCAGTATGGATTTAATCTGCAGACTGGCACACGGAAGAGGCAGTGGCCCTTCTGCTGCTTAAAGGGCTTCATCCGTCAGCCTGGTTGCTACCTCAGCATCCCTAGAGTCAGTCTAGACCCCAGACTGAGGTTTAATATGTCATTGTGGGCAGCTAAAATAAGCTAATTGAAATAGCAAAAATGTAGAGAGATGATAAAAATGGTTATGGATGACTGTAGGTGGAGCTTGCATGACAATTTTTGTAAGGTTTGTGGTTTAATATGTTTACAAAACAACTGAAATTCCCGTGGAGGACCCGAGCAATGCTTCACAAACATAATACATGCATTAGTGTCACATGCGGCGTGAGATAACTGTGTCATGAATGTGTAATTTAAAGCTTCCTCTTTCAAGAATGTGGAAATTACTCTGCTGCAGCCTGTGTGTGCATGTATATGTGGGATTATGCTGTGGCTCAGGTTTTAATTCAAGTAACTACAATAACACCGCTTTAGTGGTAAGACCCTTCTCGGCTAGTCATCTTAAAGGGGTGTGGCCTCTGCGGTACAGCCCAAATCTCGTTAACGCTGTTGTCAAAGGGGCTTCTAGTGTGTGCATGAGACAGCTGGCACAACACTCCCATGCTGCGCACACATACACATCCAATTCTGAGTGCCCTCAACACACCAATTCAAGCCCTGCTGTCTCTGAACTACAAGAACATATGTAGCTTTTGCAATTAAGCTAGATTTAAATCACTAAAATAAGATTTTGAGTGTTATTTCTTTCTCCTCTCTACTAGTTTTAAATTTTGGGGCATTTTGTGTTCTTTTCGTTCTGATTTTAAATATCACGCATGACAGATCTATCTCAATGTTCATTGTTGTTGTTAGGGTTGTGTGTGGCAGCTTACCGGTCCAAACCTATCATTTCCAGTCCCTATGGTTTGGGCCCCCTCTTTTCAGTAAAAACGTGTTTGTTCTGGTCGGAGGTTGAATGAAAGCATTTGTGTCACTGGCTTTTCTTGGAAACCTGTGTAAATTCCTCTTGGCTGCTTAAAAAACACCATGTGTGCGCTTACTCAGCGGAGACATGTCGACCTCCGCTCAGGTACTTTTTGTCAAGGGATAATCATCTCTTCTGCTGAATCCCTGGATAGAGCTGCGTATAGACAGTGCTGGGTTCGATGAAAGCCTTTTAATGCCAGCCATGTTGTTTCATTTACAGGCTAGCTGCAGGGGAGATCAGACTTTACCTCTGTTTGCAGAAAGGTCATAGTCTCCCAAATACCGCTAAGGGACTCTTTTTGCAGTCCTGTGATGCTGCGTTCTGATCCATGATGGCAGCTTGATAATAAGCAAGCAAATCCACATGCCAGAGGCGGTCATAAAACAAGATCTACCCAGAGGGGCTCATGGGAGTCCCTCATGATAAGGCTGCGTTTGTTTACTGAGGAGAGATGGATTGGGTGTGGGGAGTCGGGATGGGAGGGGTGTGGGATGTCATCTGGCAGTGGTGATGTGGATGCGGAAGCGAGCGCAGAGCGGAAATGATACGAGCAAGATGACGCGCCTCAAGAAGCAGTGAGGTAATGCTGCCCCTATCTTCTGCAGCACACTTTAATGTGATCGCTTGCACCTCTTGCTCACTTAGACACACTACACAGCCCCTCTAAATGTGATTTATATTTGATGTTTGCGAAGAACTGCTTCTTGAGTTACAGATCGAGTCGCATGGTTTTGAAAGCTGTTTTCTCCTCCCTCCAGTGTACTAAAAAATAATAGTCACGTGTCTCTGTACATTAGTCATTAGATATTTTATAGAATACATGTTGACATTTTTTACAGATTTTCACAGATTTCAAAAACCATGTGAGTTTCTCCAAACATTCAAATGTGCCTATGTCGCCCAAAGATGCTGTCTAGCCATTGTGCATATGCTCTCATATAGTCTGATAAAATGAGTGTCTTTTGTTCCCCGTCTTCAGCATCTCTGCCCACTCATGTTCGTCATTACAGCTTTTCCTCCTCGGTTTCCATGGATACCTGCCCAATGGTGTGAGCACTCATTTGTTTGTTCACTGTTTTTTTGCCATCTCCAGTATTTTCTGTCCTTTTAAACTGTTTGGAGAGTTGAAGGGACTTTTGTACCTCATGTTTTACCACTTTTATTTTTCCATTTGGTTTGTGGCAGACAGTACAACTAGCAGTATTGTAAAATAGCTCTTGTGCATGGCTGTAATTTGCATCTTGAGCTTCGATAGGGGTCAGATACAGGCAGGTATATGAAGACTAGCACAAAATGCATCGGGGGTTTCTCAAGAAATGGAAATATGTACAACTTTCTGAATGGTAGACATCCCCATTCAATGGAAATCAACTTTGGGCTTGGTACCTGATCTTTGTTACTTGTCTCCCCATCATCAATGAAAGATAAACTGAAACATCATATGCCTAACTTATTGATATTCTAAACACATTTTTTATAAGATGAACTAAATATTGGACACAAAGGTCACATTACTAGTTTTGTTTTAAGGTGCTCTGTTCTAAGTCAAAGAAGCATTGTTGCTCTGTTAAATCTCTGGCTAAGGTGTCTGTTGAACATATCCCACCCTACAAAGACAACAAAGCAAAGACCAGACACGCACACAGATGCCCTCCAGAATAATGCAGAGCGTAGATCCTTTCGGCTGCCTGTCACATGAGAGATAACCCTGTCCTGACCTCGACTTTAATCAGAAAACCCTCATTCTCACAAGCTGCAGTGAATCTGCTGGTAGAGCTTCGTTATATCAGCATCTTCCTATAAAACTCACCAGGATTCATCCTGCAAACCCGTGTCAGCCTTCACCACTGACTGTTTGTATAATCATATCATACGTAAATAACTGTGCCGCACCCAAAGTTTCGTTCCTCTCTGTGTGTTTGCTTTTGGTCTCTTTGTTGTCTGGTCTATGGCTATAATAATTTTGGTTGTCTGTCTTGGATCTTATCTTGATTTTAAGCGTATATGTGCACAATGTGGCTTTCCTCATGGTTGTGGATTCTTCTGACATCACAATGCCAGGAAGATTTCGGACAACGGAGTGGCGTCTCAGACAGCTGTCTTTTGTCTTCAATATGTTTTAACACACTCACAGAATGTGTTAAAACTGAGGTGGAGGCTTGCTGCTTAAGATTAACACATTCTTTCAATGTGAAAGTAAATGTATTTTTTGCGATTTGCTTGTTTTGTTTTGGCCGTATCTGGATGTGATGTTTTTTCAAGCACATGATAAAATATGAAATTTTTGCTTCGGTCAGATCCATAGAGAAAAAGGCGAGAAGCATCTCATCCATTTGACAACCTGCATGCTTTTAATGTCAGACTCCAGGCAGATGCTCATATGGTGGAAGCATTGACATTCTGTTCAACATTGTATGTTGACTACTGATTCATTGTGACCTACTAATGTCTCTTAAAGTTGATTTTTATAAATACCCAAACTTAAATTATGTAGTCAGGCTTCATATGTGTGTATGCTCAGAAAAGCATGTTCTCTTAGTTGTGTGAAAAGCTCATAAAAGCCATTTTTTCCACAGTCAGTAAAGGCTTGTTATCAAGAGAACTAATTAAGCTTTTTTGTTGTTTTTCAGAAACCGAGCGATAGCCGATTATCTTCGTTCCAATGGATATGAAGAGGCATATTCAGTTTTCAAAAAGGAGGCGGAATTAGACATGGTGAGTGTGGGAACCCCCCTTGCTTTAAACACCAGCCAGGCCGATATTTCTTAATTTGAAGTATTCCCCGTTTAATTTGCGCCTTTGTACGAGGTTGTGACTGACAGCACACGTGCCAAATTAAAGCAGTGCCGACTCTGCAGAGATAATTATGATGTGTGGCAGATGTAAAAACCCTCTTCTGTCTCAGCGATGGCTCACGCTGATATGGGGATGTACTGAATAGTGAATCTCTATTATCACAGGGTAGACCAGAAGAATTACTGAGATTCAGCAGAAAATGCTTTGGCATAGTAAGCGCAAAGATGCTTTGGCACATACAAACACTCCTGGTTACATAAATAAACATTTAAAGAAGGAAAGAGGATGAGTTATTGATCAGATTTGTGGATGGAGAGGTGGGCTGTGGGTGATGGTGTGATGCTAAAAGCTTACTTTAATTAAATGGGATGCTATTAACACAAATTCATTTGGCGGAAGAAAGCTCATCATCGATCCGTCCAGCTGTTCTGGGATGTGGCAGGGGTTTGTGACTTAAGGCATAACTGTGGAGGAAGGGAGGCTCTCGGAGGGCTGAAGCGAGCCGATGGGCTGTCAGGCCGCAGTGATTAGTGGCTGGCAATGCTGATGGGCTCGTATTTAGCCGTTGGCTGCCACAGCGGCAGAGGGTCCAGACAGATGGTGGCTCAGACCTCGGCAAGGGCTTGAAATGCCCCTCTCCCTCAGAGACGCACAATATTGCCCCTCTCATTCTTCTCGCCACTGAGAAAGCACCTGTTCTGCTGGAAACCTTTCAGTCCACCTCACTCAGACATGTAACGTGCTAGATTTCAGGAAAAGGACTGTAGACAAAATATGTAGATATTCTCACATCATTAACAACACATTACAAGAAAAAATTAATGCTTGGTTGAGTTTCAAATCTGCTTATATTTAGACAGTGGACATGCTTTACATTTTGAACTGAGAGCTGATTGTGAGAATTAATGTTAGTGCCAGGCACCCTGAAGTTATTTTTTCACGGTGCAGTGTTTACGCAAGTGTAATCTTGGTAATCGCTCTTTGTCTGCGGGAGATTTACCAATGCAAAGGGATTTAGAGACAATTTATTGTTGACATCAGGTGTATGCCTCCTGTTTTGCTGTAGGTTATGTGTAATTCCTGTCATTTTTTTAATGCTTGGGTATAATGCTTCTGTCATCGTTTGTTACCAGAATGAGGAATTGGATAAGAAATATGCAGGCCTTTTGGAAAAGAAATGGACTTCAGTCATCAGATTACAGAAAAAGGTTTGTGCATTTCATATTTAATACAAATCCTATTAAAGAGCAGGTTTCATGAATCTCATAAAATTACCAGCATTTCAGTGTGTAACGTAGCTTTCCTTCAATTTTGACGATCTGCAAAGTTGTTATTCCAAAAAGTCCATGATAAATTAAGATATTGGCTTCCAAAGTAAGGAGTCGACTCCAAACAAATCGTTAGGCTTTCGAATCTTTTGAGTGTAACATCGATACGTCACAGTGTATGCATCAGCACAATCCCCGCCTTCCCGCGAAAGAGGAACACTCTGACCTGCCCACTAGCACTTCAGGTAGTGTTGCGTATACAACATGTCAAGGGGACGCTGTGTTTTGTGCTGTGAACGCAAATGTACTTTGTTTTCGCTGCCAAAGGATGACGATGTGAAGGATCAGTTGTTACATTTTTTTTTCCACGATACCACTGCAGTACAATTCCAACCTTGTGTTATGTCATTTTACCGACGACTGCTTCTCAAATTTTGGCGAGTTCAACGTGGCATTTGCCAGCCGCTAGACCCTTAAAGATAAGTCAATACCAACTTTATTTGGACTAACAAGTGTCTCAGAACCACAAGCTGTAAGTATGATAAATACGTTATGTGTACATGTTAAATTGAGTGCTTACAATATACGTTAAAGTAATTGTGCTAATCCGTGTTGTATATTTAGTACAGCTGTAGGTTTCCAGGTAAACAACGTATAAGTTAACTGTGTTACAGTTTTAATAATCCAACTCTTACCTAATAATGTGGCGGTTATTGTAGACTGTTGTCGTTCTACATGTCGTAGTATTGTACAAACTGTATCCCTTTATCGTTTAGTCACGGTAGCACTTTGCTAACGTGTCTCACATTATGGTTTTGTCAAGTGTGCAAAGTTTAGCTGTGGTCACGATCCCCTTCAAACAAAACGGTTTGCTTGTCATTATTTTAAAATCGGACTGCAGCACTATATCGTTTTTATTATTATGTAAAGATGTGTGCATTATGTTTGGAAGCTCTCGCTAACTTGCTCAGTTACTCCTCTCTGTATAATCAAAGTAATGATCAACTTTTGGATAGAGCCTAGGGCTGAAACGATTCCTCGAGTAACTCGAGTTATTCGAATACAAAAAATCATCGAGGCAATTTTTGCTGCCTCGAAGCCTCGTTTAATCCATTTAACTACAGTACACACGGAGCACTGCGTTTCCCCACGGACCGTTATTACTGACGCACAGCCCGCTAAACTCTATTCATGTTACAGTCTCATGCATTCACCGTGAGACACACGCATTTTAGTATGTTCACACGCTCACACGTGTTTCTCATGCTGATAAATAACTGATAGCTTATAGGGCTGTGACGGTTGCCGTAACAACCGCACCACCGCGATGGTAAAGTGCCATGACGGTGAACTGCCACCGGCGGTAGTGCACGTCACTCTGACAAATATAGGTGTAATAAATATGAGAGTTGCGATAACGATTGCTAGTTGTAGCCTTTCAGTTGTGGTGGTTTTATTTAAAAGATTTTAAATTAACAGAAATTATTGGCATACGTGTCCGTTGGTGCGTTCGAGCGCAGGCCTGCACGGCAAAACCCAGGTTATTCTGCGGCTTCTGCAATGGATCTTGTTGTGAAATGAACAGATACGTAAAATCAAAACTGGCTATGACCCGCTTGCTTAGTGTCGGAGCGCGCGCAGGTTTTGCCGCGGTTGCGGAGAGACATCTATTCATTTGCGCTCCTGTGCACATCTTCTGAACGCGCATTTAGTGCAGCTGTACACATTTTAATCTGGACAATGTCAACAAGTAAGTTTCACATCAACGAGTCGGAAAAAGTAAAGTTTTTATGGCAATCTGAATAGGAAAGCCAATGTAGGTTTAAACAGTTTGTTTCAAATGGAATTGTTAAGGACTGTAAGGGTTAATACGCCACTGACTGAAGTTACTGCAACAAGAGCTTTTTTATTTAGTATTTAGCTTTCTTATATCATTTAAGTTTTCATTATTTACTGATGTTTATTTCAATGTTTTATATGCTGTAGTGTGCCGTTTCACTGATGGATTTGCGCGTTAAACATTGACGGATGTTTCATCCTCATTTATTTCAGATATCATATTTCAATTATTTAACAATTTCAAGTATTTAAATAAGGTCTATATTTCTCTTCCACTCGTCATGTGGTTGCTACACGCAAATATAATAATATAAATATTATTTATATAAATAATATATATTTCTCAACCACCGCACCACCGCGGTCGATTTGTCTATTACCACCGCGGTGGTAAAAAACTGCCACCGTCACAGCCCTAATAGCTTATTGAAATGGTGAACTGATATTTTACTTAGTTTTAGTCTATTTTACGAGTGAAACTTGTTTTCCGGCTGCATTGAGTCCATCAAACTAGATGCGGACTAGTGGACACCGAATCCTGTTATTTACACATGTCATCTGTCTGTTCTGCGTGTCTGAGTGAATGAACTGCACAGTTTAACGTGCTACACGCGTGATGCTCATGAATTTGTCTGCGTCTGCGCTGAATGAGGACATGAACTTCACCTCCAGAGTTGCTCTGAGAGTTTATTTCACAAACATGTTATTGTTTGAGTGAAGAAACAGACATGCTAAAAAATAAGGGTCTTCTGACAACCTGCCAAAATAAAAGTCATAGGCTATTGTTTGAAATTATTAGTTCCATTTTTATTCATGTTTCTTATTTATATATTTGTATTATATTGCATTTTAATTTAATATGGCAATGGAATGTACTAAATGGGTTTAGTTTTCGCAGATATTAATGTATGCTATTTCAGCAATAAAAACTAATTGTTCTAAAAAGGAAACAAATTAGTTGTTTTACTCATTTTAAGAGACCTGTCTTATTTTCTCTTGTATATTTAGTATTGCTTTTTAATAAAGAAAAAGTACTTATTATCCGAATACCCGATTAATCGATGGAAAATCAGTAGAATACTCGATTAGTAAAAGAATCGATAGCTGCAGCCCTATAGAGCCGTTGTTGTTCTCCCACAGCTATGACGAAAAAAGATCAACAGAAAACAATAGTCTGAATGGTTTATGAAGATAAGTTTATGAAGATAAAAACTTGTGAAATGGTAATGCTGATGCCATTTTTACACACAGCGTCTTAGTTTACAAAAATCTTCCTGAGATAAGAACTGTGGTAATGGGCGTTTCGTTTCTGACACGCAGTGTATGAAGAAAGACCAATCACAACTGATTGGGCCAGTTGGCCAATCGGAGCACTCTGGACTCGCGGTAGGGAGGAGCTTAGAGAAGCGAAACATTTGAACCGCTTCGGAGGAATCGTTTAGGGATCTTTGAGAAATGGATAGATACTAAATGCTTATTTTAAGAAAATAGCACCGTTTTTACCTTTGATGCATTTGAACATGTTGTTGGGTCTCTAATACAACATTAGGACACTTACAAAAACCTTGAAACCTGCTCTTTAAGGAACATTGAGGTGGTCTTGACTCATTAACTATTCATACTCTGAGATTTATGAATTGAGTGGTTAGAAACACTTACTATATAATCACAGCAGCTTTAATGAGTTGGTTTAGCTCTTTATTTTATTTCAATATATTATGTTTTTGCATACTGTGATTATGCATTTTTAATCATTATAACTAGCCAGCATGTTAAATGACTAACAAACAAGCAAACTGTACACAGGTGATGGAATTAGAATCAAAACTGAATGAGGCGAAAGAGGAGATCACTTTAGGTGGGCCAATTGGACAGAAGCGAGACCCCAAAGAATGGATCCCCCGTCCCCCTGAGAGATACGCCCTGAGCGGCCACAGGAGTCCTGTCACCAGAGTCATTTTCCATCCTGTCTTCAGTGTCATAGTTTCTGCCTCAGAGGATGCAACAATAAAGGTTAGTCAGTCTTCTGTATCTTCTGTGATGTGGTGTGTTTGCATAGCATAACATTAGCCCTTCATTTCTGTTTGTAAAAATGATAAGGTTAACCTACCCTGCTGGATGACATTAATGCGTTTTTTGGGTTGAATGAGCTGGACATTTGCCTGCGAGCATTTACTGTCCTCTCTCTTTGCTTGGCTCATACAAAGACCCTTGAGACACATTACATACACAGGTCTGCACAAGCAGTATAGCATTCCCATGGCAGTAGCACCGCTTCCAGACATGCCCCATTTCTGCCTGTCTGCTCTCTATATTAGAGTCTAGCACATTCTCTAAAAACTCAGTGATGTCTCCTAATGGATGGTCACATCATATTGAGCTTAAATTGTTTAAACGGCCACTTATTTATTTATTTAAAACCCGGATGGGTTTTCCATTTTTGTTCAGCCTTTAAGTCGTATGATGTATGCAAAGCACTCCCTCCTCAACATTTTATTCTGAATCGCCCCTACAAAGGATTCCTCTGCTCTTGTTTTACAAGCAATTCATCCTTCACATCACTGCCGGCAGCTATGGGTACCAACCTGAGCCTGGCAAGACTGGGCTGTGACCCCCTCCTACTGTGTCCTAGTTTCATACAGCGTGCTATTAAATCCTTCCCTAAAAATCCCCAGCCCTCTCCATTTTAACATGGGCTGCCCTCAGCCAGACAGCCAGAGCGAGTCCAAATATATTCTCCCCCATTCCCTACATCGACATATTCATAGCTGGTTGTCACGGAGCCCTGAAGCTGAGCAACCGTGTGCGTTTCTACCTCACTTCTGCCCAGTGTAATGTGGATGTGGTTAGACCACAGTTATTTGCCCTATTTTTTTCTTGTTGTCAATCAGATCATGTTTGACAGATTTTTCTTTTTGGCACTTGACAAGACTTTTACTGGGTCTTACACAGTCGGCTAAATGGCTTGTAGATTAGTTTCACGCAGGAGGTTATTTCAGACTTTGAGATTTTATACATGTGCATGAACACATGACTGCTCGAATAGTTTAAGCTTTATCTGAAATGTCAAGAAAATAAGCTCTCTTTCCTCATGCTAAACTGCATAGTTGATTTTAGCATGGCCTTTTATTTTTCGTTCCCTTGCTGTACACCCTTAGTTACACACTGGGTCAAACGCCAACAGATGTAGTATAATAGGACTTCAGTTTCAGCTGCATGATTGGTGCATGCTCTTCCTGCTTGACTAACCAAGGTGTGCCACATCAGGTTTTTGTGTGCATGTTTAATATAAGCACACGGCTGGGTTGGGCATTTTGGAAGCGGGAGGCAGATAAGCAGGTGGAGGGGCTTCTGTCAGCAGCCCCCTGCGCAGCAGACAGAGCTTATCCCTGTGTGTCTGCAGCCTGAAACTGCTGAAACTTGATCATCACATTAAGCCCTGAGGCTGTTTATCATACTGCTGCATCCAGGCGAACAAGCAGATAACATTCACACCACTTCACCATGCTTTGATGATAAAGTAAAAATGATGAAAGCTGAATTTTAGGAGGAACGCAATGTCAAAATATTTTGCTTGGTGTGTAGAGGGTTCTATAAGGTTAATGCTGGATGAGATTATGTTGACATATTCTTGTGGCTAACAAACATTCACATCATAGGTTGTATCCAGAGGGCACTCTGTTACATTTATTGGTGCTAAAATGCTGCATGTCATATGTTAGTAACACGTGATTAAAATGTAACATTTACATTTGTTGCATTAGGTGTCATACATGAATTATTTAACCTGTTAAAAATGTATTGGTTTATCTATAAATTATTAAACGATGTGAAGGTGTTCTTTATTTCATGCTGCAAGTTGCATTAAATAATGTTAATGAATTGAATCTCATAGTAAAGTGTTACCCAGGTGGTTTATTAGAAATATAATAGCAGCCGCAAGCCCAAACCTGCCTTTTATGCTTTAACTTGTTTGGAATCTTATAATCACAAAGTAATGGGTTTTGTCATTGAAATGATGCCATGTCAGCATGAATGAGTTGGGTTATAACACAGTCTGTGTCTGTTTCAGGTATGGGACTATGAAACAGGAGATTTTGAGCGCACTCTTAAGGGCCACACAGACTCTGTGCAGGACATCTCTTTTGACCATACTGGAAAGCTGCTAGCCTCCTGTTCAGCAGACATGACCATTAAGCTCTGGGATTTCCAGGGTTTTGAGTGCATCAGGACCATGCATGGTGAGCATAGCATGTAGTATCAGATGTTTTCATTGGTTCTGGCAACTGGTAGGAGCGGACGGCTGTCTTGAGGGGGAATAGAGTGTCAGGAGGCAGGTGTTGAATGCAGCTCATTAAAGTGCCAGCTTGCCAACAAATGCATAAGAGAGAGACTGTCTATTATAGGAGCTGCCTGTGACACATTTCTTAACCTATTACTGGGTTATTTTACTTTTCCTTTTAGAGGTATGCTTTGAGATGTAAGCGAGTAAAGCATGTTTTTTCCTGTTTTTCTTTTTCCTTTCTTTCGAATGAGAGTGAGGCTTGGCAAGTCATACCTTAGGCTGTGTTCTTGTTTAAAATCCTAATTGCTTGGTAAATTTTAATAGCTTTCCTAGAAATCTGAGCCTTCAGGCTTATGGGACATCACACCAGAAGAGAATTAGCATTTAGACTTATGGGTTTTGCATTTTTTTCCTCACCCATGCTGGAAATCTAACACTCAAAATTCCCAACTGATGTTGTCAGTTTCCCTTCAGTAATTTGTAATCCGCATCAAGAATTTGTAAACCCTGACTGGTAATAATCCAAATAACGTGTGCACCAGCTTGTAATGTGCTCAAATCCAAATGCTTGTAATTTACACTCATCACTGCAACTGGCATATTGCCCTGAGACTAGGGTAGACTAACAGATTCGAAGAGGCGGAAAAGGGACCCCCTTCCTTCTGTTTGCAAGTCTGCCTAGTCTCCTCTCTCTCTCTCTCTCTCTCTCTCTCTCTCTCTCTCTCTCTCTCTCTCTCTCTCTCTCTCTCTCTCTATTTTTCATGTTTGATGATCTAAGTTGAGATGCTGTTTAAAGAGTTCTGATAAGAGAGGTCTTTTGTAAGACCTGTTAAGGCCTGCAGGTGAGTCTAAATGACCTTTTATTCCATAAGTCTGTGTGATATACGTTCAGAAGAATAACATGCCATTCTGATGAATGCTCAAGTGAATGTGAAAATGAGATGTGAGCCATTCGTTTGTGCTGAGCTATATTGAAAATGTAGTCACTGCGGATTACTCTAGTCTGGAACGGCCCACCTAGACAGGAAGAGCGTCTGACTTGACATGCGAAGCAACCAGTCACTCTTTGTTTTGGTTTTAATGTGCCTTTTAGAAGTTGGTTGAAATACATTATACCATAACAATAGACCTGCATGCAACAATGAATTTCAATCTTTCACAGTAGTGCTTGTTTTAGCCCCGTCTGTCAACCTTTTAAAGGAATAGTTCGCCCAAAAATGAAAATGACTCATTTACTCACCTCAAATTGTTCCAAATCTGTTTAAATTTAGTTGTACTATGGTAGTCAATGGTGCCCCAGAACTGTTTGGTTTCCCACATTCTTCTAAATATATTTTTTGTGCTCAGCAGAAAGAAAAAAATAAGTGTATACAGAGTTGGAACACCTTGAGGGTAAATACATTTGGACAGAACTTTCCCTTTAGTCACAATTTGGTTGCCTGGTTAACCAATAGAAAAAAACTGTGTGCCCTTATTCCTGGAAAAGCATAAAGCCAGTCAATCAGATTAGATCTTGCCAATTCATCAAAGTAATTTATAGTTTTGCTTGCAGGATGCATCAAATGGTCAATAAGAGAATTATGGGTGGTTTCCATGAGGCAAATGCAGCATCCACACAAGAGGAGAGAGACAGCCTCACGCTCCGAGAGAAAGTTGTAGAAGTTGTCGAACAGATGTTTCGGAAGATCATGAATAGTAACAAATGTTTTTGGCACTGATGGATCAGTGTTCTCATTTTAGCTGAGCTGCATTATCAGCGGAGAGCAGAACTTAAGACTGTTACCAGCTAGTGCTCCGGGATTTCCCAGTTTACACTGACACCGCTTCGCATTTTCACTCGAGGCAAAATTATTCCGCAATTATATAAACTCATTTTCCAACACACATACAGAAAGAAGTACGCTAATATATGCCTTCACCTCCAGCCAGTGTTTTATATGCTAATGCAAGTTAGTTTGCAGCGAAAAGAGGAGGTGTTTTATCACAAGGGCTCTTGACTGGGCCTGAAAACCAATCCGTAGAATTCGATTAGAAACAATGGGAATCTCACAAGAGCAGCCTGGACTGAAGCTTGATACAGTGCAGCAGTAGGTGCAGTTCTCACCTCTCCGCCGGTTTGTTGTGTGAGCCGCAGCAGTGTTTGTCTGAGCCATAATGAACTCTAATAAGCAGAATAAATCATACTGACGTGTTGAGCTCTAAAGGTACACGTTGGCATTGATGGAGGGCCCAACCGCTGGGGATAGTTTGTGTGAGGAACAGGACAACAGACAGTAGAAATACAACCCTGCTGTTTATTTTCTTCGTTATGCTTCCAGGTAGATGTTACAATAATGGAGGATTTGTTTCTGGTGTAGCAGAACTGTGTGAGCGTTATGCAGCTACTGTACTATATTCAAATTCTTTGACCAAAATATTTTTAAATGATTGTTCACCCAAAAATGAAAATTCTGTCATCATTTATCTACCCTCATGTAATTTCAAACCTTTCTGACTTTCTTTTTTCCACAGAACACAAAAGAAGATATTTTGAAGAAAGTTGGTAACCGAACAGCACTGGCACCCATTTACTTCTATTGTATGGATACAAAACCTATGCAAGTCAATGGGGGCCAGTTAACAACATTCTTTAAAATATCTTCTTTTGTGTTCTGTGCGGTGTTCAAATTGTGTCAAAGCTCTTGGGGGGTCTTTGACGGAGCTGCCAGTACAAGCATCAATCACATGATAGTTTGGATCATAGTAATTTGATCACATATAATGTATATGTATATATTGTATAATTTGGATCACATTACATGCATATATGGCCTTAAAATGTTGATAATCCATTAAAAGAGATCCACATGAGGCAGAGATCGAAAGATATATTTCTTTATTTTTTGCAGTGACCATGTGATCAATCTTGCTGTTTATTGTTTTTATTTTGCATAGTACATTTTTTTATTCACAAAAACAATTTTCTTAAGATTTTGCCTAGGTTTCATGTCTTTCAGAATCAGAAGGAGCTTTATTTCCAAGTATGTTTACACACACAAGGAATTTGACTTGGCGACAGGAGCTTAGTGCAGAAGAAAGTTTACACATGGTGCAAACATAGTGCAAATAAACATTAAGATAGTAAAAAACTGAATTAAATAAAAACAATAATGCACTACACACAAAAGTGAAAAATATAGACAAAAANTATATATATATATATATATATATTCCTTCCACTGTCTTAGTCTGTTTGTGCCTAGCTTTTGAGGGGCAAAGACTACAGAGAGAACCCATAAAGTAGAGGTGGAGAGTTTGCTTGGTCTATGGGGCTTGTTATATCTGTAGCTTTGTTACATCACTTCTGGAGTGTACTTACCATTCTCTTATTGTGGATTTAGATAACATTTAATGGTCGCATCTAAGAACGTTTCAAATGTTTTGTCTAGAAACCTTTGGGAATAAATCTTTGTACGCTTGTCATGGCACGTCCTACTGAGAAGTACAATCCCAGAGACATGACTTTACACTGTAAGAGAGAATTATGCTTGGCGATTGGAGTAAATTTGTATGCAACTCCTGCATCAAAAAAGCCATTCTGCGTAGTGGGCAGCGAAGGTTTTCCTTTCTTGCCCTGAATCAGAGGTGATCATAGCTTTAGTAAAGATTTTGACCTTGATGGTTGTCTGTCACTCAGGAGCACTTCAAAACTAGAAGCACCTGTAATGTTGCCTCAGCTGAGCACTTGATTTGGCCCTTGACATTTGTAGTTAAAGTACAGCGCCAATGAGCAAGGTTGTCATTTTTTATCCAGGTAAAGATGATACTTCTTTGAGTTGATCTTGATTTGTATTTGATTGTCATGTTAGCTGGGTGTTTCATTCATGTTGCCCCTGTGGCAGTTGTGCTACGACTGAAGTTCAGAAAAGACATTTTAGACTATAATCACAAACCCTCAGTTTGGACCTAAGATACAAAGCATGACAAGGGCTCAAAGTTTCTCTTTTTAGGGGATGTGCAAAAATCTTGAATAATAGAAACTTCTGGGGTTAAGATGAAATGTGAACTGCGATTCTATGGGGAGCTCAATCATATAAACCAACAAATTAATGTGGAGCTACAGACTAATGAAATGCCAGCCTGACCTCTGCTTTGTGGAGAAGACCCTTATATGGTCTTCATACTTCGGGTCATAGAAAAAGCTCTTAGTATATGTCAGGTTCTTGAAGAATTGGTTGCTGGAGATCCTTTGAATATCCCAAACACCACAGGTGCTCAAGCCATTACTCACGCCTGATGAGTGGCATATTCTCTGGTCATCTGTTAATTAATGTGCAAATAAATACACAATGGGAAATGATTTGATAAGTCCTAAACATGGAGATGAATCATTCCATATCTTAAGGAAAAAAACTTGCCTTTGAAATTGTGGTGTGACAAAATGAATCGAGTTAACTTGCACATCCTTGCTGTATATAGATCTTTGGTCCCATCAGACTGAAGGTCTAAGCGATGTAAGACTTGTTAAAAAAATGCATAAACAGATATCATTTTAATTAGCCTTTTCATTCCAATGCAATTATATAATAAAGAATTTCACTGCTTAACCGTGCTATTATCAAGCGATTTCCTGTTTTGTGTGTACTGGATTTACCTGTTGCTGCTGAATATCTGAGATGTGTACCTGTTGACGTAGCACTGCTACATGTAATAGTACTGAGGACTGCGCTGTCTGGTGGGTACGGTTTTCTATGTTTTCTTCAGGCAAGTCAAATATTGCAATTACCATTGCAAAGATAAGGATAATTGTCACATGTGATTTGAAAGGGGAAAAATATACATCTGTTGCTCCTTAAATGTTAAAATGAAGATGGGTCACCCTACCAGATAGGTCAGCTGGCATGCTAACTGTGGACAGCTCAGTGTGTTTGTATGAAGGAAGATGATGACTATTTGTTTTGCTATGGGATTGTGGCAGACTGAGCAACGCAAGGGAGAAGTGCTATTACAGCAAAACACATTTGATGCCTCCTGTAATTTCATCATTTGGAGAGGATTTATATTGGTCCCTCAGTCACTGTGTTGTAACGCTATAAACCTAAACCAAAAATGATGCCAAATCTCAATATTTGATATACAATCATACACACATTTCCACGGTTGATTATTCCCATTTAAGGAAATTCCCCCAAACACTACTCCCTGAAGATGGGCATTCTTCAAGACTTCCAGGGCCTAAGATCTGACACCAAGGACTACATTCAGACTGGACGAGCTTGTTTAAAACAGATACGTTTTTCTTTGTTTGACAGGAAAGAAAAGAACTGCACAGGCGCATCCTGTTTTCATGTCTAGAGGAAAGATCCCAGATTCGCAGGTCCCAAGCAATCCCACTGCTGCGCACACTGGATGGGTTAATATACAGACAGACTTGAGAATCTGTATGTCCATCCTTTAGCAACAGGTGAATCATCAGCTATAACTTTGTGAATAGATAGGAGGCTAAAGACTTCAAAGCTTGAATGGGACTCTTTGCTTTTTATGGTATCACTGTTCACACAGCCAATTGTTAACAATATATCTGGATGTTATTTGCAACATAAAGAAAAATATGAATGATGTGTCTGTTGATAATAGTAATGCTTAAGGATGCTTGAAAGAATGGAGTAAGTTGACGTTTGGTATCCAATGGTTACTATTCCAAGCGAGATTCTTAATATTTCATTATAATAATCATTCCTAATATTTAAAATTTACTCTGATAGACTGTTCCTAAAACTTTATTTCTGAAAAAAAAATTGAACTTGCCTAAAGTATAAAAATACTGAAACTTTAAATGCCACCACTGATTACTTATTAGTAGGAATGGTAGTAAAAAGTGCCCCTGAACTGTTTGCTTTCCTACATTCTTCAAAATATCTTATTTTTTTGCTCTACAGAGCAAAGCATTTATAAAGCAGTTTTTGGTAATCAGTGGTGGCCAAGAACTGTTTGGTTACAAGAATACTTCCAAATATCTTTCTCTGTGTTCATCAAACAAAGAAATTTATACAGATTTGGAACAAGTTGAGGGTGAGTAAATGAAGACATGGATTATGATAATGCAAGATAATGGATTAATTGTTCCTTTAAGTTGTGCATCCAAGTTGCAGCTAGACAAACTGACAAATTGGAAACAGTCATCTGAACAAATAATTTACGAGTAAAGTAACACTTAGTCTGGAAATGTGATTATATGGCTTTTAAAGATCTGAGAGTCTATAGACAAAATCTGATACATAACACTCCAATATATTTTGCTGCAAATTAAAAAGTTGTAGTTCACCCAAAAAATAAAAATGCTGTCATCATTTACTCACCCTCTTGTCATTTTTGCAGAACACAAAATATGATATTTTGAAAAATGTTGTTAAGAGTTACTGGACCCCTTTCACTTGCATTGGTTTTGTGTCCATACAATAGAAGTGAATGGGGTCCAGTGCTGTTCGGTTACCAACCTTCTTCAAAATATCTTCTTTTGTGTTCTGCGGAAGAAAGAAAGTTATACAGGTTTGAAATGACAAGAGGTAAATGATCATAGACTTTTCATTTTTGTGTGAACTATCACTTTAGGTATAGCAGACTGTTATTCAGTGAGATTTAGGATTTTGTTCTTACTGCATTATAAAGCCATAAATACATAGTTAGAAGTGATAAATGACTCTCACCATTTAATTTTTTTTTACATTTTATATATGAAAATACAGTAAAAACAGACCAGACCTCTGACGTCATGTTTGTTCGCCGTCGCACACTTGTGACCCAGGCGGAACAAAGAACTCAACGTTGAGACAACGTGATTTGTCTCTGACAGCGAAGTGTAGTCTGCGATACTAGTGAAGTTTTTATTCGTATTCAATCGTCTGTTCTTCCGATCTTTTGAAACGGTAAAGTGTATTGTGTTCTAACTCAGTTGTTACAGTTGCATGTTTTGCAGTGTGTTTTATAGTAAACATGTTAGCTGTTTGGCTACTTTCTTTGCATAACAAGACAATCAGGCATGAACACTGAAAAAGATTCGTAATGTATATCTACTAATATGACACCTTATAAGTATAAGTGTAACGTTAATATGATTCCTCTATATAGACCCGCTGACACACTACGCCGGCGTTCTCTTTAATGCATGCACATAGATAATAAACCATAATAAATAATTTTGTTTTAAACGGTGTCTTTTGATCTGTATTTTAATGTTATTTTTAATTTGTCTTTGCAGTGTAGTAGAGAGGATGGCGCTGAACAAATCCATGCATCCTCGAAACCGTTATAAAGATAAACCTCCAGACTTTGTCTATCTAGCGTCAAAATATCCAGAATTTCAGAAGCACGTGCATACGACACTGACGGGCAGAGTGACGTAAGTAAAAGTACCATTCTGTTTTTGATTTTTTTAAGTTTCATGACTTGCCTGAAGAATTATGACGTAGTAGGATATAAATGCGTTGGAGTCGTTCGGAGTTTGATCTCTGCCTCAGATGATAAGATTAAGAGCTGTGCATTTTTACAGCCCTGCAGCAAAGTTGCTGTTGTTACTGTTGTATTCGTTCAAATTGCCTTTATACCGTTTTTCAATATAACTTACGACATAATAATATGTATAATTGTTTATCTATATGCATTAAAATCAACATCAAAGTTTATATTTTTAATGCATGTTCAAGGTCTTGCTAGCTATGCACCATTACCACATTTTACATGAAGAAAACTACTACTATTTTTCTTCAAAAATTTGTTTTACTTTTGATACTATAACCACCTTAAATATCATACCCATCTATCTTTTCTGCTTCAATTCTGTAATAGACCCCTCTGGTCTTTGTAAACTTGTTTTAAGCAGACTCTCCCTGGCAATAACTGACAGGAAACTTAAAGCCAGAATATGTAATTATTTTGTTATGAAATATCCAAAAACCACTTGCACAGTGTGATATATTTCATGCAGTTGTGTACTTACATTATCCCGAATGTTCCCAAGTGTGTGCAAATCCAGAGAAATTCCTATTTTAAATAATGGCTCGTCCCTTGTCTCCCTTGTAATTGTCGCATATCAGTGACTTAATATCCGCATCCTCAGTTTCCGGTTGTAGAAACTACGGCAACACGCAAATGCCGAAGTGGCGGTTATGGATCACGATTACTCGTTGGCGAGTAAAGAAATCCTAAAAAACGTAAACGTAGGCCAAATGAAGCAAGCAGGCTTATGGACAAACGTAGGAATAAAACGAGGATTAATATCGGCGTTGTGTTTTCGAAATGGAGAGAGCTTCGCGACCAACTTAGACTCGACAGAGACACTGCGCTCGCATGTGTTTTAAAGGGGTGATATGACACGGCTGAAATGAATATTATAGTTTGTTTTAGATGTAATGCAATGTGTATACACGATTTAAGGTTAAAAAACGATGTATTTTTCCACATACTGTGCATGTTTGTATCTCCTCTTTGCCCCGCCTCTCTGAAACGCACAGATTTTTTACAAAGCTCATCGCTCTGAAAAGCGAGGTGTGCGTTGATTGGCCAGTTAACCAGTGCGTAGTGATTGGTCGAATACTGCAAGCGTGTGACGGAAATGTAACGCCTCTTACCATATTTGGAACATCAGGTTCCAACGCAATTGTACTGACAGGCAGAGGTGGGTAGAGTAGCCAAAATCTTTACTCAAGTAAAAGTACAAGTAACTAGAGAAATTGTTACTCAAGTAAAAGTAAAAGTCACTATTTTAAAATTTACTTGAGTAAAAGTAAAAAAGTATGCAATGAAAAAACTACTCAAGTAGCTAGTTACTTAGTTACTTTGTATCTGATTATATAGGCCTACTACATAAAATTAATATTAACGCCAATATTTTAATATTACATTTTAATCAATATTTTTAATTATCATAAGCAGATATCTTTGCAATATACTAGAGAGACTAAAGAATAGACAGACACAGAAGAGACAAGCATTTCTGTAAATTTCATCTAGTCCGGATGTCAATGTAGTTTACACAACTTATTTAGAATAATAGACCATGTCAAACTAAAGCATTAACTAAACTCAGAGCATTTCCTAAGATGATCTAGAACATCTGCAGTGCTCTCTTAAATGAAATACACATTTTTGAACAAAGCTCATGTTTTCTCGTGTTGTGTCACGTGTGTGTTGTGAAACGCTCTTACTTGTAAACAAACAGTAAACAGTGAACCACACGCCCATCAACAAGTTTTCTTCCTTCTGTTCTACAAATGTATATTTCTGCAAGCCCACGTCTCTGTGTCTGACAGGTAACGCGCATGTTGCGGTGTCTGACGAACAGGATGCGCGGGTGCGCGCATATGGCGGGCATATATCACCGCTGGCAAACAATATGACACATTTGCAGTTTTGATTGTATAGATATAGATTAATATCCACTTCATCCAACGCTCTTTGTGTTCTGCGTGTTCTTAAGATTCGCGCTACGAGGAGTGAGTAATCCTGCTTCAGATGATTCAGATCGTGCTGCGAACTGAACAAATCATTTGAACTGATTCATTAGCCTATTCAAATGGTTTTGCCCATTGTTCAAATAATGCTTTCAAAAGAATCGACTCAAAAGAATCGATCACTCGGGAATGCCCGTAAAAAGAGACGACAACCTTGAAATAAACAACGCGTTTTAAAAAGCATATTTTAAAACGAAGGAACGTCACGCAATGTAAGTTATGTAACGAAGTAAAAGTACAGATTTTCTATTAGAAATTTACTCAAGTAAGAGTAAAAGTACACACTTTTAATTTTACTTAAAAAGTATAAAAAAAATTTCCAAAATGTAACTCAAGTAAATGTAACGAAGTAAATGTAGCGCGTTACTACCCACCTCTGCTGACAGGTACGCCCACCTTACTTGCGTATACATTTGGGCGATCTTAGTCAAATCATACCACGAACTGATGCAGATTTGTGGGGGTGTGGTTACACAAGGCGTTTCGGGCAGGTCTGGGTGAGCATTCGCTTTTAGATGGAACAAAAGATGCATTCTGACACTTTAATTTTTGCAACTTTACGTGTCTAATACATGCATGGGCAACTTATAACACACCAAAGACACAGAAAAACACGTATTCGCGCCATATGACCCCTTTAATATACAGGTAAGCAAATATTTTTTTATTATACAAGAAATAGTCATGCACAGATTATTTGAATAGATATGAATGCAGTTACCCTATGAAATACAGTATATGTCCGTATTTTAGTTATTACTATTGTTATAGGTGTTGTTCGATGACGCAGTATGCAGTCGTGTAATGTTAAAATGTTCTGCACATGCAGGTATATTGTACTTTATTTGTACTTCAGTAACGCTTTTTATCAAGTCTGGTGAACAAGTCTATGGCAGTGTAATTAAATACAGTATGTGTTGCACAAAAATATGTAGCCAGTAACGTTACTTGTAAATACTGTGGGTTCATTCAAATTAACTTTTTAAACGATGACTGTGTGACTGTTTTAAACACGTAAAACTGTCCAGCATTACGCTACCAAATCATTTGACAAAGTCAAATATCAGTGACTGGCTAACGTAGCATTACATTCCATGTTTCTTGCAGCTAATTCGTTACGATGACATAAAATAATGTTATATACATTCATTCATAACCTCGTCCGTGAACATGATGGGCGATCTCCATACGCGTCTGGATGGTGAAAAATACATCACCCATCATCCCACTCTCTTGCGTAACATCATTTATGCTTCGCCTTTGTTGTTGATGTTTCGAAAGTGCACCATCTAGCAGTCCAAATTTACATATGGTGCCTTTAAATCATCTACTTTCCATTTATTTTAGCTGTAGAAGTGTCTTACACTACTAAGCTAACCTGATCCTTCTCTGATGTCACTTTGACAGTGATAATTCATTCCTTTTCATTTGAAAGTAAATGCAGGTTATGGTTGTACCATAAACGTCTGCATTTAGCTTCAAAAGACATCTTTACCAATTCTATTCTGTATTATTGTTGTTTTATATTTTTATTATTATTTAGTTTTTTATACTCTCAGTAGCGTCAGTCACCTCTACAGTGAAAAATTCTTCTCTGACATCTTGTTAGGTTTGTAAAAGGAGATTTATTGATCAATAATCACATCGGAACTGTATTTTAAGCCTGTACTATTGAAGCAGTTACGGTGACTGGATGGGCGTCCTGCTGTGACTGTCGATACACAGCAGCACACTGGGAGCTCCAGGCTGTTGTCAAAAAATAAATTTGACAAGCAGTGCTTTCTCTTTTCTCTGCATTTTGTCCTGTCTAATTTCTTTTCCCGCCTATTTGTGAGATTAGTTTTTGGTCTAATGGGAATCATCTTGTGCAAATGCCTTAAAGTCACATCTGAGGCATCTTGCATTTTTTTTTGCCAAGTCTCAATATTTCCACTCAGTCTCACTTGGTTGTGCATGGTTACTGTTGACCTTGCCAAGAGGTGCATACCTTCTCACTATAGAGTGAAAATCCCCAGTGGTTGTTGAGGTAGCGCATGCAAATCAATCTCTGTGCCTACAGTGTTTTGCAGTTTTCAGTTCGATCCAATCCTGACTAGAGCAAAGATCTCAGCCGCTGGGATTTTAATCTTGAGTTGCCAGAGGGCAATGTTTGATATCACGGGGGTATTCCTATTTTCTGGCTCAGGTTTGTGGAACATCACTATGGTCTTTTCCAAGGTTTAGTTTTAGTAAAGCCTAAGGGTTTGTCTCTTTAAATACATTCTCTTCAACACAAAGTTCTGCGGGCTCAGCCTCCATTATTTTGGGAGTGTTTTGGCTCTGGTTCGGCAGGGAAAGAAAGCCTCCCTCATTATGCATGCATGAGAGGAAGCAGGATTTTCAGATGCTCTGAAACATTTCCTGCCCATGTCTGTAGGAAAGCGCTGCAGATGTGCACTACGGTGCCACAGAGAGGCAGGTGGTAAAGGGGCAAAAAGCACCCTTGAATGGCAGAACGCTTGAAGTGCTTGAAAGGTGGAGGACAGGAGTGTGTAATTGTGGGAAACATAAAAATGCATGAGACATGTCAGGTTGTGTGTGTGGGCACTTCTGATTGTAAAACAAAAAAACAATGTTGTGTTGATTTTCTGGATTTGACGTTTGTTATATGTGCAGCAAGTTATATTGTGTCTGTTTTGTTTGTTTCGTATTATATCACAAAGAGAATTGTAGCTTGTGTGCCTTGTCATGTCCCTCAGTGCCGATGCTGTCGGGTAACGTCACAATTCCCCAGCAGGATAAGTCATTATAGCGTGATATGCGTCCAGCAGAACAAAAGAAAGCTGGGCTATGGTGCCCTGAGTTCACATCTCCAGACTCTGTTGACGTCGGTGCACCTGGAGAGGCTCAGCTGACAGCATTAGTGTCTCTATCTTTTTGCGATCTTTCCTCTCAGGTGTGCTGTCTGGTCTGGCGGTGGAAGCTCTTTTTGATGCAGCTTGAAAAGAGCCCCACGATTCCTCGCCCTGATTCCTGACGATAGCTTCAAATGCAAACGCCCCTGAAGCTATCCGCCTCTGCCGTCTAATTAGGAGGGCTAGCCAGCTTGTCCACCACACACTGTTCTGTCTGTTAGCATCTTTTCTTACTCCATTCTGTAAATCCATCCTTTGTTTTTCAGCTTGTGCATGTTAATCACTAGGTTAGTGTATTCGAAAGAAAGAGAACTATACTAAAGTCAGCACTTCTCCTTCTGCGCTCCAGAAGGGTTGTGCATAAATAAACACCTGATCAGCTTAAAATCCTCTTTTTTCCCCATGACTTATGCATGACTGAATTTAGATCAAACCAGCACTGGCCACGTTTGAAGTCCAGGTCGATTTAGTTGAACACACAGATCTGGGTCAGATTATACTGTTATAAGGACATGTTAAATACCCACACTGGTCTTAAAGGAACACACCACTTTTTTTGGAAATAGACTCATTCTCCAGTTAATAAGTTGAGTTTTACCGTTTTGGAATCTATTCAGCCGATCTCCGGGTCTGGCGATAGCACTTTTAGCATAGCTTAGCATAGATCATTGAATCCAGTTAGACCAGTAGCATCGCGTTCAAAAATGACCAAAGAGTTTCGATATTTTTCCTTTTTAAAACTTGACTCTTCTGTACTTATATCGTGTGCTAAGACCAGGGGAAAATGAAAAGTTGAGATTTTCTAGGCCGATATGATTAGGGACTATACTCCCATTCCCACGTAATAATCAAGGAAGAATTCTGCCGTAACATTAGGGCTGTGTATTGGCAAATGCCTCCCCATTCGATACATATCACGATAGATGGGTCACGATACAATATATTTCTATGTATTTCGATACGATACACATTTGCGATATATTGCAATACTTTAAATAGAAAATGTAAAAAATAGAGCTAGAAATACAACGTGCTGTGCACCACCAGGGGATTTCTGTAAGGATAAGTGTAAAAACATCCCTTACCTCTGCAGAGTGGCCATGATGTGCGATGCATGGACCTTTAGATCAGAGGTTTGGGTTCTCAAACTGTGGATTGCGCCCCTCAAGTGGGTAGCACAGGGGAATAAGGTGGCTCATGCAAGTCACTTGGCTGTTGTGGTGCATTACATGAACATGTAAACAACAACCCCTGGTTCATCCATGCTGTAAATGTGCTGGTGTCACATCCGTGAAAGCACAATAAATGTCATTGTTACTTTTCTTAATAAACTTTTGTCTAATGCACTGCAGCAGCTAAGTGACTTGTGTCATGACTTGCGAAGCCTACAAACAGCATTATTTTATATAACTGATTACTCCATTACTTATTTTGAAAACCAAAGCACACCCACACATCAGCTCTGAGAGCGCCAAGCGTTCTTATATTTTTCCCCATGCTCGCTTCCACTTACTTTTGGCCGTATGTATATGACATGATTTAAAAAAAATATCGATAGTAGAGGTATCACTATCGATACATTATCGGAAAAAAATATAATGCGATAGTTACATGTATCGATATTTTTGCACAGCCCTACGTAACTTGGCCACAGCAGGCGCGGTGATATCACGCAGCGCATGTGGAAATAGGCTAACTTCCGTCAACATATCTAACGTGACCAACTGCTTGCACAAGGAGCGTGATATCACTGCGAATGAGAATATTTCCAAAAAAAGCGGAGTGTTCCTTTAAGGGAAAGTTCACCCATAGATGAAACCCCTGTTGTTGTTTATTCACCAAACCTCAAAAATAAAGTTTTGAAATATGTATGGTAGGAAATTTACAGAATATCTTCATGGAACATGATCTTTACTTAAAGGGGTCATATGACACGGCTAAAACGAATGTAATCGTTTGTTTTAGATGTAATGAATGTGTATACACGATTTAAGGTTCAAAAACGCTGTATTTTCCACATACCGTGCATGTTTGTATCTCCTCTTTTTCCTGCCTCTCTGAAACGTGCAGATTTTTTACAAAGCTCATCGCTCTGAAAAGCAAGGTGTGCTATGATTGGCCAGTTAACCAGTGCGTAGTGATTGGTCGAATACTGCAAGCGTGTGACGGAAATGTAACGCCTCTTACCATATTTGGAACATCAGGTTCCAAAGCAATTGTACTGACAGGTACGCCCACCTTACTTGCGTATACATTTGGGCGGTCTTAGTCAAATCATACCACGAACTGACGTAGATTTGTGGGGGTGTGGTTACATGAGGCGTTTCAGTCAGGCCTGGGTGAGCATTCGCTTTTCGAAAGAATGCATCTTTTGTTCCGACACTTACATTTTTGCAATTTTACGTGTCTAATACATGCATGGGCATCTTATAACACACCAAAGACACAGAAAACACGTATTCGCGCCATATGACCCCTTTAATATTCTAATGATTTTTTGGCATAAAAGAAAAATCTATAATTGTGACCCATACAATGTATTTTTGGCTATTCACAGTAGAATCGCCATTGTTAAAAAGGTCAAATTAACACTCACAGTGTATATATAATCCACACTCTCAACGTGTGGATTATATAAACACTGTGAGAGTTAATTTGACCCTTTTTAACACTGGCGATTTTGCTGTAGGTTTGAACCATCATGAGGATAAGATGATGCCAGAACTTTTATTTTTGGTTGAGCTGTCCCTCTGTGTAAAGAGGCTTTTTTTAGCCGCATGCATGAATTAGTTTACATAAATACAAATACACATTCCTTTTCTTTTCTGTTCATTTGTGTTCCGTTTATACATATGTTGTATGTTAAATTCTGGTTGAGTGAGTCCTGCACAGATATCTGGAATAGTTTCGACTGGAGTTAGATCTCGTGTGTATGTTCTTGTGTCTTTTATGTGGTCTGAAAAATTCTGCAACAACAGCCTGTGTGATGAGGAAATGTCATTGTGTAAATGGAGATGAATTCTGCGGCAGGTGTTAGTGTGTCACACACATTTGCATTTTTTTAAAGAAGTGTGTAAATCCTGCTGCCATCTGCAGCAGGTGTGAGTTACACCACAGTTACCATCAGCCACTGTCTCAGACCACATATGCTTTCTTTATCTAGCATTTTTAGTCTATTTTTGTGCAATGTCTGGTAGCACAGTTAATTATTAATCAAGATGGGGATAGTATCTCCGGTTTATTCATCATTGCCTGCTTTCTCGCTCTCTTTTTTGTGGTGTACTGACATATTTGCATAACATAGAGGTCACTACAGTGGACAGCATACAGTATCTCATGAAACAAAACGCATATGCAAATTTTCAGCAGACATCAGAAAATCTGAAAAAATGTGTAAAAAAAATTCAATCTTGTTTTACATTCTCTAAGGCCAAAAACACAGAAAATCTTGGTTGTCAAATTCATGCATAAAAGGGTTAAAGGAACAAGGGTGTTGTCTAGCGAAACGATAAGTCATTTTCCAAGAAACTAAAAAATGATATACTATTTTAAACATAAATAAGGCTTGCACTGCCTCGGAGTGCTTCCATGTGCACGCGCGTCCACGACTTCACGTACTACGTAATCACGTTGGAAAGGTCATGACGTAAGCGGAAGTTCCGACCCAGTGTTTACAAGTGTGGAGAAAGAAGACTGTCAAAAGTTCTTGGATGTTGAATGACACATTATATGTCTTTGTGGAAGATTCATGTTTAAAGTTGTTAGTTCGTGTGCATATCAGGGATGTTTAAATCTTTTGAAATCTACGTCATGCGTAACCTTTCCAACGTGATTGCGTAATATGGAAGTCGTGGACATGTATTGCGGAGGCAGTGCAAGCCATGTATTTATGTTTAAAAAGTATATATCTATATCGTATATATCGACAACACCCTTATTCATCGTCTGGTGTCGTGTAGAGCCTTTTGAAGCTGCACTGAAACTGAAATTTGGACCTTAAAGATCGGGTAACATGCTACAGCCTAGCAAGAGAACAACATTCTGAATTCTTTACACTGTTGAACGTGCTGTCTTCTCATGCTTAACATGGTCAACTTGTTAAAAAACGAGTTGGACATATGAGGTGGTATTTCTGTGCTTGATACACTCCCCCAGCACTCCAACTTGATTCGGAAAGTTTTTTAAAAGTCTGGATCTTTGTTTCATATTCCTTTATTGGGCAATTCTCCCGGAAACGCACGCCCACGCCAACCAACGAGTGATAGGAAGACCCGCTAATCAAGATTGGCTGCCCTGTGTCAATATTGGCTGCGCTGTAGGCCTGCAGCTCGTTACTCTTGCAATATTGAGAGAAGTTGAGGTGTGTTTGTTGTACACTTCATTTCAGTGATGGATGTTATATAAACGGTGGATGTAACGCTGGATTTGGAGATCGTTTGAAACTGATAGATGGCGCGGTCCCAGTGCTACAAGTAGGGATGGACATTTTTCAATAGTTTCATATTCAAATATTTGAGCTCATAAAAAAGAATATTTGAATATTTGTTTATTTGAATTAAGTTAATAATGACATAATTTGTTACGTTTTTATTTAGTCAAAATTTCACATCAAGCTTATAATTATCAATAAATATTCATAACGCATTAATATTATATCCTGTATATCGTTTTTTAATGTTGAAGAAAAGAAAAAATAGAAGAATACATAAAAACAGCGTGTTACGGTATAATTAAAAAAGAAAACAGACAAAAGAAAACAAACAAAACAAAACGTATATTAACAGTCTGTGATATATGGTTATCGTGTTACATGTTACATGTTCTTGATAAGAAAAACAAGCATATAGGTCTATTTTCCTCTGGTGAAAGTCTGTTCAACAAGCCGACGGTTAACAAGCCGACAGCAGAGAAAACGCGCTGCTCTTCTCTAACTCCCGGTAACAAAACCCAGATCTGACAAGAATATCTGGCTTTATCGTTTATAATGTTGATAATAAATAAAGTAAACGGGCTTGATACCTCCATGCCGACTGTTAAGATCCTAAAAAATACCCCGCAACAAAGACGGAGCCATATTGCTTGTTTCCCTATTTATTATGTGGCCGTCATCGGAGGAAGATATTTCCTGCTGATCAGCACGCATATAAATATTGTTTTCTTTGTCGTTCACGGCCAGTGTCTGTCTTGTTTAGCTTTGCATTGGATTTGCATCAATAAATAAGATTCAATTAATTATTTCAACTAAGGTAAGGAATCACAGCTCATTTTAAAACAAACAAAAAAAGCATCCGTGAGAATTTATTTACAGGCTGTAACTTGAAGGCGACGACCCTATTTGAACTTCTAGAAGGCAAATTCAGGCTTTTAGGTATGGAAAAATGTGCCAGTCTTATGTTAAGGCCAAATTCATTAAAGGGTAACTCCGGCCCAAAAAGAAAATTCTGCAATTAATTACTCACCCTCAAGTAGTTTAACATCTGTATGACCTCCATTTTTTCCAAAAATGCAAATTAAGGTAGTTTTGGAAGCTTTCTGACTCCTCAGATTGCAACGCAACCAAACACACGAGCCACAGGCTGTACATCAGAACGCGCATGCGTCGACCGATGCTGACACCGGATGCACTGTCTTGTGGCTCTCGGGAACGCGCGCTGAAAACTTAAACTCAAATCAGGAAGTTTTTGAATATAGTCGTTAGTTTTGTTTGTTTGCGCACAAATAGTATCCTCGTCGCATTATATTCATTTATACTGAACCAACGGAGTCGCGTGGACAATTTTACAAGGCACTTTCAGCGCTTTGAAGATTGGTTGCGTGCCAGACATGAACCGCACGCGGTAAGCCAAACTAAGTCATATGTCTGTGTTTTGTTGGCAATCGGCGTGTACGTGCATAATGTAAAAGACACGAAGGGATTAATGCAATGATGTGTTGTGTGCTCGTGCTTTAGTTCCGTCCCACTGCCTGCCTCCAGCAGCGCGTCTTTTTCCGGAAATAATCGTACAGCTGTATGTCTCTTTTATAAATTTGCCCGTTGAAGTCCATTATATGGATAAGAACCCTGTAAAGCTTTCCTCATAAGCCTCAATTGGTTTTCGACAGAAGACATAAACACACGGACAAGCTTGTATGACATGTGGGTGAGTGAGTTATCATGAAATTTTAATTTTATAGGGAACTACTCCTTTAAACCCCACCTGAGCTGCTTTTTAACCAAACTTCACAATTTCATATTTCGGCAGATCCCACATTTTAAGATTAAGTCTTTGCTATATGAATTATCATTAGCTTTTCTCATCATTCCAAATGCCACAGTATGGAGGATAGGGTTAATCTGGAAAGAGCAGATACGGGTATGGAATCCTCTCCTTCCTCCTTCCTCTGCTGCCACAGAAATAAGATATTAAAGAAGAGGAAAGATTTGGGGCGCAGATGTCATCCAGAGAGAGATTGGATTAGAAAGCATGAACTGGAGAAATGACATACATCAGTGGCTTGTGGATGACCTGGGAAGGAACTGAGGGGCATTAAAAATGTATACTACAATGTGACTTTCAATGTTGATTTTGTGGGAGAAGGAGAACGAATAGGATCTTTCAGATGTTTCTTGCTGCAGTACGAGTTACATTAATCTCTGCAGTCTGGCTGGTAGGGAGGTGCATTATTGATGCGGTGGAGGGCTGTCCCGGGTGAGAGCTCTCTGTCTAAATGATGGGCGTAATTGCGGGGTTCAGTCTCAGCTCACTTACAAATGAGATGCGGGGGAATCTCACGATGCACGCTACAGGACTAATCCTAGTTTTAAGATCGTCCTTCCTCCACAAAATAATACATTTGCAGCATTAGCCATCAGTTTGTCTGAATGAAATAGAGCGCTACATGCTAAACCTCAAAGTCATACAAATTTGGAATAACAGTATGAAAACGATAGAAGAATGTTATTTTGGGGTGAACTGTCTTTTTATTAGATGATGTGACTCCAATTTGCATTTAGTTTCCACTTGCAGAAGCAATAAAACCCCCTAAAATCTCAAATCTCTGAGGCGTAAGTCCTCAGGATATTCCGTGCACTCATGTTTACCGCAGTGTTGTTAAGTAAAAAAAAAGAACCTGTGCTATTGGAGATTTGTCAGGTTAACAAAACAAAATCAGACAGTTGGTGGAGCGTCAATCCTCGTAATGGCCCTTGGCTCGGTTATCTTATTCTCTGTTATCGTATTAAAACTGCAGTGCAGCGTTCACGGTTTTCACAGAACACAATAAACAGCCGTGGAGTGTGTTGAGCCTCCACGCTTTGCTTGATAATGGCTTGGTTTGGAAGCGGTTTGAGTTCAGGGGATTAAAACGTGGCTAAACTGAGCTGTAGAGGTGACCTTGCCGTGATGATGGGTAGACACATGCTGTGCCCGTGTGTTACTTTGATTAGTTGGTGTTGCTCTGCTATGCTCTTCAGCCTGACTGGAATTTGTTATTGTGTGATTTACTCTCTCTTTCTGTATTTTCTGAATATTTCATATTTAACCATCACATCGCTGCTTGGTAGAGATGTCCAAAGCTCTATACCAGCTAGTTGGTGGTTGTGTAATCCACTACTGGGATGCCACCACCAACCCAATAGTCTGTTTGTGGACAGGGCTTAGATGTTCTTGAGTCAGTTCTGACCCCATAGACAAGCACGCGTCATAAACACCCATCCAGCCACCTCTCACGTCAGCAATCCCGTCTACTCACACACTAACGCAATCCTCCCCAGGGTGGGCGAATCGTTCACGTGCCCGAGAGCCGTTGCCGTGGAAATGGCACGCAACTCTGGGCTGCAGCACTCAGGCTCCGTCCTATGAGTTGAGTGATTCAAATGTAAGGCTAAAAATAGTGCGGGATAACAGCTTGCCGCTTCATCCCGTGCACACTGATAATGACCTGACGGATGCAAGGTCGTCCGGCATCATTTACACACTCTGTAAAGGCTGCATGAACTGCTGGGGCTCCATTATGGGATGTTTTCTTCTCTTTGTAAAGTCCACATCTCAGTCTTAAGGGAACTCTTTGTATACTACATTTGCGCTTTGTAATTGCTTTTATTACTGCAGGTAATTTCAGGTGGTTTCCAGGGGAACCATCTATGACATCCATATTCATATTTAATGCCCAAGGTCACTTTTTCAAAATTAATAGACAGGAATGAAACATTGGATTAATTAGGGATAATGTGTTAATAAATTATAAAGGTAATCTAAAGAAGTATATTGGATTTTTCACATGAATGGATACCACAAAAATGTTTCCTCTTTTGTGTCAGGTTCATGTTTGCGTAGTCAGCATTATTCGGTTTATGTGAAATAAAGAAGGATGTAGAGCACTGATGTGGGATTGTAGATGGTTGGTATCAAGAGAGCAGATGGACCTATCAAATACATATAAAATACGCTTGTTTATGCTGCTGTTTTTCTACGCAGTAAAAGTGAATGGAGACCATGGACTGTTAACATCCAAAACTGTGAAACAATGTATGTTTTGTCAGTGATGGTAAATGTCACCCATTCTCTTGTTTCTCATAACAGATTGTGAAGTTTAAAAATGATTTTAAAAAAATTGCACTACGTCAGGAGCAGTGTTAATTTTGACAGCAAATTTTGATTTAGTTTTAGTCATAGTCTTTTGACGAAAATGCAATTTAGTCTTAGTCACATTTTAGTCAACCCCATCATTTTAGTTTTAGTCTAGTTTTAGTCGACGAAATATGAAAAACATTTTAGTCGAATAAATATACATTATATTTAGTCTACTAAAATCTAAATGGTTTAAATCATTTACTTGGTGTAATTAAATGTTCCATACAAAGATTCAACTGTTTTGACATAATTTACTTCACCTTAGAATGAAATTAAACCAGGTCATTACCTTTATTTTTCAGAAAAGTTCAGTAACTAGATTGCATTGTTGGAACCAGATATTAGACCATGAACGACATGTTCCAGTTCTTCAATCCCATTTGACTCAATTGACTCGTTAAGTAGGGCGTATTCATTCAGTTCATTCAACCAATGAAACGCTCTGACAGGGCTCACACTCAAAGGCTATTGGCTCATGGCATGCCTCTTTGAAGAAAGAGCTGCACTGTCTTTGCTTGAGACAGCAATGAATGAGAATAGCTTTCAAAAAGACATATTATATAAATTGCATTACATTTCTTTAGTCATGCAAACATGTTACATATTTGGTTGGAATGTACAGTTTGACTCACTTCATCACTTCTATAATCAGTAGAGGACAGCGCTGGTTTCTTTTGGCTGACTTTATGTTGCATTTCACGTTATGCAGCAGCTCGTGTTAAGTTAACATTGGCATATAAAAACCTTTGAGCTTGCCTTCGTAATGTGTTTCGGGTAACTCGCCTGCAGTCGCGCTTCAAGTTTGCGGCGTTTTACTGGCGATCGTGAAGGAAAATAAGACGCTTTGTAAACCGCGTGAGACACAGAATACATGTGCGTGCTTCCGCTTCTCCCAGAGACTTCTCTCTGCCGTTTATATGAGATAAGCAGCACGTGCGCGCAAACTGATGTCCGCCAGGTGGGACAAGAATATTTTCGTCTCGTTTTTATTAGTTGACGAAAATGTCAGTATTTTTATTACAGTTTTCGTTATAATGCATTCATTTTTATTTAGTTATCGTCTCGTTTTCGTCAGTGAAAACATGTCGTTAACGAATACTTTTCGTCATAGTTTTCGTTAACGAAATTAACACTGGTCAGGAGAGATTTTTGTGAACAATGACATCTATTCCTGTCTATTCAACACATTTCTGGCACTTCTGACAGAAATTGTAACATACAGCATGATATATATATTATACCACGGGGCTGTTGAATGCTTCATTCTGATTGGCTGACGAACGTTCGACGGGTGTGCATTATTTTTCAGTTAAACGCACACCTATGAAGGTGTTCCAGGTCTGCTGACCGCATTACAGTCTCCATATCACTTCGCCAAGTTTAGCCTACTGTCCACCAGTGAATATGTATTTAACAACAGACAAAGTGACAGGCAAATTCCATTGTCTGAGAAGAAATAACTATTAATATTTATGGACAGCATGAACATTTGAACAACAATGGCGAGAGCACTGTACAGGACTGTTCAGATGAAAAACTAAAGCATATATCAAAGGTAACGGCAAACTACATGACACAATCAGCGGGTTAAAGATAAAACACGAAGCACAAAAATAACAACAACAACATGTTAAATTCGTCTGTGGAATGGGTAAACGGGACTTAAAACACACAGCAGGAAGCTTTCTATGCCACTGAGAGAACCGCAGCTGGCGCAGAAACCTCCGAGTCACTTTTTTCTCTTAATACTTTTCTTATACGACAGGGGTGTTAAATACGACGAAAACAAATCAAATATAGATACTTGTCTTTTCACTCTCAGTGAAGCAAACGCGTGTGCACGTGCGCTGTCTGTCTTCCTCTCGCTCTCGGAAAACTGCATATGCAGCTCAAGCAACGTCTTCAGATGAGATGCGTAAGAAATTAGTCCTACCAGCAAGTGCATTCCGGGACAAATACCATACAAATGTCTTGAGATAAAACATCGTAACAACGTCTTGTGGTATCGGAACAACGTCTTGTGGTGTTGTGACCGTGGTATAAGCGGAATAATTGACTCCGGTCCGTTCAATTATCGAAAGTTAATGCACACCCGAGGTGTAACGGCCACTCCGCTTCGCGTCGTGGCCGCATTACCACCTCGGGGTGTGCATTAACTTTCGATAATTGAACGGCCCGTCGTCAATTATTCCTTACATATTGGTCTGTCAGTAGTTTTAGGTTGTCCCACGTGTCTTGAGCTTCATACTTGTGTCATTTCAACGTCATTTCATTTCATTTACACTGTGTTGTTAGCGTCCACCTAACACCAGACAATTGTTTTCTTCAAGCATCATTATTTTAATAAGTTTTATTAATATTTAAAATTAGCTTGATTTTTTGTTTTTATGTTAATTGTAATGAAAGTTTGAGAAAAATAACAAGTTTGGTATTCTTTTGTCATTTTATAATATATTTCTTTATTTTTTATGTTGCTAATTAATTTTTATTTTAGTTTTTGTTTATTATAATTGTAATGCTTTAAACTTATTTCAGTTTATTTTTGAGGCAACATTTCCATTTTTATTTAGTTCAAGTTTTTCCAATAATTTTTAGGTCAATATTTTATTTAATTTCAATGAAAAGAAACGTTTTCAAAGTTTTAATTGTAGTAAACTAAAATAACTTGGCCCAAACTTAACTTTCGGTAGACCTCAGCAAAGAATCAATAACTGTTGAATAGTTTCATACAGTTAATATAGAATATAGAATAAGATATTAATATGAACTAATATTAATATAAATTAAATATAAAATAAATTGTTATATTATAGCCACTAGCTAGACCGATAACCAAACACAGACCGGAAGGTAACTTCGGGCCAGGAAGGCATGAAACGGTCTATATTAGAATAAACCCATAACCACCTTGTGGTTTGCTTTTTGCCAAATAATTTTAAAGGAGCTGTATGTAACATTGACACCTAGCGGTTGAGCTTGGTGTCACAGTCCAAATTCAAAATATTGGCGATGCTCGCAGGAGTTGCCAGACACTTACAGGAGTGTAATGAAAAGCATCAACTCTTACACTGTATGTTTATCTGATCATTTATACGTTTGCAGTGGTTTTGTTGTTTGCAAATATAACTCAATCAGCAGCTTGTTTCAGAGGTTGCATCCTCTGGAGGCCGCATTTACGGGCCATATTGCTGTGTCGTTTAAATAACTGTAGTAAAATTGTATATTACTCGTAAGTTGTAAAGTAATATAGTAATTCTTTATAAATTTGCAGCGTAATAGTACCGGAAAGGGTGGAATCTGCTATCTCTGACCCACAATTGTTTGTTTGCTGCAATATGCTGTGATTGTCGCCAACTGGCAACCGAGCTGTCGAAATATGTGGGTAAATCGTTAGTGGGCGGGGTCACATTCTGGCACCGAACGCACATTTCAGAGTGAAATAACTGGCTATAGCATTGGTTTTTTGGACAAACCATTATATGAACTTAGCATGTTTCCTAAATGTCTACGAACATATTAAGGTATTGTTTTGATTTAATACAGTGAAATTATTACATACAGCTCCTTTAATTAAATCCAATAAATACCTTAAAAGTTTTAGTGTTTTGTCCATCTTGTACCTTATACCTCATATATTGATGGCTTAATTTAACCTGAGGGGGTAGTAAAAACAAATATTCCTCACCTCGACATCACTTTTGGCCACCACTATACAAACACGTGCAGTCCAATCATCTGTGATTCACTGGGGTTATGGGTAAGACCAGACCTCACTGAGCATTGATATCAAAATGCATCTCTTACATCTTAAATGGAATATAACAGAAAATGGAAGCATTAGCTTGTTTGAAGTATTTCCGTCTTTTGCACGTTTATGCAAACATGACCATTTCAGCCCATTACACCCATTATTTGGAGAGCACATGCTCTCTCGCTAATGTCAAAAAGCCCTTTTGTGATGGAGGGCTCTTATGCTTAGGGTGGGGTGCAGGTGTTTTTAAGCGCTCTGCAAAATAGCATTTCACACACCATGGCTTCATTCCACGGCACCATAGTTGCTTCCCTATCGGAGGTGCCAGACAGCATGGAGCGTTTAATTACATCTATAGAAGTGTGAATGTACAAAGACACCCTAATTACGCCCCAGAAACGTGACTTTACTGCTGCAGGATGCTTTAGGAGCATTGACGATTTCTTTGGAGGGGGGTATTTGGGCCGTTGCTAATAAGGCCATTCCTTCCGTTTAATAAATCTTTGCAAACGTGGCAGCTGGACATTTATTGCACTAGAGAGAGGGTATGTGGTGTTTTTATAAAATGTCTATTAGCTGAGGCTTCCCTTTTATTATTTCACTATTATCCCCTTATCAACGCTCATCGAAACCTTGTCCCTACCGCAGGCTGAACTTCAAGGACCCGGAGGCTGTCCGAGCCCTCACCTGCACCCTACTCAAAGAGGACTTCGGCCTGACCATCGAGATCCCCCTAGAACGACTCATCCCCACTGTCCCACTCCGCCTTAACTACATCCACTGGGTGGAGGACCTGATTGGGGGCCAGGGGAACCCACGGAGAGGCATCGACATTGGTATGCCAGCTGACACTTGCTGGTATTATCCTGTTAAAGCTGCATCCCGTCCCTGGGGCTGGTGGCGCACGGTTTGGCAGTGCCGCTCTGTGCTTTACACATACACACGCCGGTGGATTGTTGAGACAGTGTGTTGGCAGTCATACACCATCAATACCTCTGGATTTGAGCACGCTGTCCCGCTCCACCAATGTCATGAGAATCCATTCTAAGCTAGGGAACCCTTCCTTGAATACAGATGGATCTTTGTCCTTTCTGTCTCGAAGGAAACTCTTAAGTACTTCAGCAATCGTTTGTGTTTACCGTAGAGTGCGTGAGCGATATAGTTGTGGCGCTGCTGATTGGATCAGATTGTAGATTGAAGACCTTTGCCAGCTCTGGGATGAGATTAGCTGCATTAGTGTCATGCCCATGATAAATAGCTTTAAATCTCCGCTTGAATGCGGTCTGTGTGAGGATCATCTTTGTTTAGTTCTGCGAAATTTCCGACGGTTTTTAAAGCTGGCTGACTGGATAATGGATGACCGTAGATGTCTTGCTGAAGTCTAACCATATTATAAAAGCCGTACGTCAATGTGTCAGGCAGTCGGCTGCACTTCAGGTTATCATAGTAATATTTGCTTACAGAGTCCCAATGTTTGTTTGTATAAATGTATAAATTGGGGCTATTAAATAATGAATCGCATTCTGAATAATTGTTTGTGTTAACGTAACATATGTCTGTGCACTGATTTTTATCAAAATCAAAACATTTAAATTGTATATAAATATACAAGTCAAATATTTTCTAAATATTTACATGTATGCGTTTATAAATACAAAATAAATATGCACAGTACACAGACATATATTATGTAAACTTTTATTCTGGATGCGATAATTGCAATTCATTGTTTAAATTAGTATAAATTTAGTATTAACTTTTTTTTATTTTATTTTTAATTTAGCGTATTTTGTTAAAATACATTTTCTGCATGGCAGGTCAAATGATAATTTATGTCCAGGGCAGGCTAAATTATTAAAACATATCATTCAATGACCAATAAAACATTTGGCTAAATTATTTGGCTAAAGATCAATACTTCCAAAACACAATATTCATGATTCTTTAAACCCTGCTGTTGTCTTAAAGTGTTGCATCTCACTGCATGACACTATGTGTATGTTAAAGGGATAGAAAATTGAGTCATCGTTTATTCATCCTCATGTCATTCCAAACCTGTATGCTTTTTTTCTGCAAAACACAAAGGACATTTTGAAGGACATTGGTAACCAAACAACCTTAGCTCCCATTGACTTCCATTATATGACCACAAAACCACTGAGACAATTTTCAAAATATCTTCTTTTGTGTTCCACAGAGTCATATATAGATTTTGAACAACATGAGACTGAATAAATAACTGAATTTTTATTTTTGGGGGAACTAGCCGTTTACAGCTTGTTTTAGAAATGGAGGCACAACACATTTTATTTGTATTTAAACACTGTCGTCTCACGATGTGATGTGACAGGTTTTTGCTGTGTGCAGGTACCGGTGCCTCCTGTATTTACCCCCTCCTGGGAGCCACTATGAACGGCTGGTTCTTCCTCGCCACAGAGGTAGATGACATCTGCTTTAATTATGCAAAGAAGAACGTTGAGCAAAACCACCTGGCAGAGCTCATAAAAGGTGTGTGTGTGTGTGTGTGTGCGTGTGCGCGTGCGCGTGTGTGTGTGTGTGTGTGTGTGTGTGTGTGTGTGTTTTTTTTATGTTATACAGATAGATAGCTTGACAGTAATTTAATATATATGCTATAGCTGACACACCAATGTCGCTGCGTGCGTGCGTGCGTGTGTGTTGCAGTGGTGAAGGTGCCCCAGAAGACTCTGCTAATGGATGCACTTAAGGAAGAGTGTATTGTCTATGATTTCTGCATGTGCAACCCTCCTTTCTTCGCCAACCAGTTAGAAGCAAAGGTACATTGAGCTCTAGTCTTTGAACAGACGCTCGCTGTGTTCAGTCCAAGCAGGAGCTGTAGAGCCCCGGGGCTGTTTTCCAGCAATATCTGTCTCTTTGTGGACATGACAATAGCTGTTATCTGTTTCGCCCAATCTTCTTTGGTTCCTCCATCAGGGGGTGAATTCAAGAAACTCCCGCAGACCTCCGCCCAGCTCCGTCAATACAGGGGGGGTGACTGAGATCATGGCTGAGGGTGGAGAGTTGGAGTTTGTGAAAAATATCATCCACGACAGTCTGCAGCTGAAGAAAAGACTAAGGTCATACACACACTAATACAAATACATAAAAAACCCTAAATGACGTGTTAATTTTGTCATTTTTGAATGAAATTAAATTCACTGAAGTGTAAATTTGAAAGCAGGGAAAGAGTCTGTCACTCTTTAGTTGGTCCATTTGTTTGTCTATTGTAGTCACGCAAAGATGAATATTCTGAACCCGCATGACTTTCTTCTGCAGAACACAAAAGATGATATTTTGAAGAACGTTGTTAACCAAACAACATTGACCTCCATTGTATGAACTAAAAAAACGGACATTTCTCAAAACACCTTCTTTTGTTTCACAATCACAAAACTGCATATCAACCAATAAATCGGTCTGCCACTTGTCAATGCATGAGAATCTGTGATCAGCCTAATGAGAAACATACAGATCTTTATGTGTCCATGTTTGCTCTCTGTAAAGATGGTATTTTGTGCCGAGAGCCACGGAGACAGGGCAGATGGATGCTGGGATGGATCCGTCATCCAGAGTTTGTGTAATTAATTGACAGGCAAAGTAAATAATTACCCCAGGCAGTATCCGGGCCGCCCAACGGGAGCAGCTGTGTGTGTGTCTGGGGCAGACGGCGTGCCCCTCGTGCCAGGGCTGTCAGTAGAGCACTGGAGTGAACCGTGCGGGGAGGGGCAACAAAGCAGCTAACGTTAGGCCTGATTGAACATGTCATGTGATAAACCTCAAGAGGAATCACACGTTGGATTGAGTATGTGCATGTGGATAGAAAAGCTAGTGGGCTGTTTGGAAGGTTGTAATTTTCGTTTTCATTAAAGATGTATTGTGAAATCATTGAGGGGGTTTTGTGTCCTCTGCTTGTGTTGAGGATTGACTGGTTTCCACAGGGGAAGCTGGGCACTGTTCCATCTCGCTGTGTTACCAACTCCTCCATCTCTTGTGGGTTCAGACTACACAAGCAGACCGGTTTCAGTGTGTGCGTACGAGCGAACACTGAGTCGGCAGGTGCCCATAGAGTCAGCCGTGCATTCTGATTGGCCCTCTGAGATCTCCCTTCCTCTCCAGCTCTACAATTAGTGCCAGTCTGTGTCCGGCCCCTCCTCTCTCAGTCTCATCCTAAATACTCTGATTTCTCCTCATGCCAAACAGTCTGCGCTATTGAAATCCTAATTGTTGCTTCTTCCTGCTGCTGGCCTGGTAAATAAAAAGAATGTGTAAATGGCCCCATTTAGGTAGGATGGATACTGGAGCACCCCATTATTAGTTGGGGTGTATAACCTCCCTCCACTCAGCATTGAAGAATGTGTGAATATTAGGGCTGTTTATTTTATATTGTGAAAGGAAATGATTGTCAGTGTCCTGAGGCTCAATATGCAGTTTGACGTGTTTGTTGACACGTTGAGATCTCTCAGGGTTATCTTGACCGTGAACAAAACGGTCAAAACATCAAACAATACCTGATGGATAAAATTATTAAACATCCTGTTTTCTCTGGAAATGTCACATAACAGATTTAAATAGTTCAACTAAAAATGAAAATTCTGTCATCATTTACTCACGTTCTTGTCATTTTAGACCTTTCTTTTTTCTGCAGAACTCAAAAGAAGGTATTTCAGGTTTGAAATGACAAGAGGGTGAGTAAATGATGACAGAATTTTCATTTTTATAAATAAAGATAAATAGATTATTTGAGCAGATAATATCTGCAAATTTAGAAATGCAGAAAAACTGTCAAATTGAGACTTGAGCATCAATCAATTGTACATAGATTTTTCTCTCGCTGTTTCCTCTCCTCTGGGTTCTCACTGACTAATGAGGCCTCATCTTTTTTTGTAATGGCAGATATTCATTGATTTTTGTCTCAAGTGTAACTTCAAAGCTCGTCGTCAAGGTGGGCTTTTCAATTAAACATCCCGCTTCAAATCTTAAAACAGAAAAACAAGTAGCCGCACCGGCTGTTCCCACAGAGCTCTGCCATGTTCAGCTCTTGGGTCTGTAATCCTGCAGTTTATTTGATGTTCTCCCATAGATCTGGTGGTTTCACAAGCCTTTTTATCCGTTTACAGGTGGTACAGTTGCATGCTGGGAAAGAAGTGCAGCCTGGCACCTTTGAAGGATGAGCTGCGGAAACAAGGGGTGAGTTTTGCTTGAGCCAGTGTTACGCGTGTGTTTTCTCAGATCTTGGCAGATAAATGAATGGGCGTTTCCCCATGACTCAAGGTTAATTGATCCTAACGAGTTTTACTAGCGTGGCCTAAAATTGCACCCTGATGGGGAATGCTAATGGAGAAGATTTCATTAGCTCATTAGACATCATTAGTTTCCCCGTCACCCCTTCACCACCAGTCCCTCATCCTGGGTCTGTACAGTCAAAACCCCCTGTTATCTGTGAATGAAAGGCATTCGGATTGCTCACAGGTTATTAGTCTGGTGTCCGTCACTCTGCTCCGATGTGTCATCGTTCTCATCTGAAGGTGTCAGAGTGCTGCCACCCTTCATTAGATTCTTTGCGCTCCTGGCTCGTGTCCAGCAGGCAGGGCTGCTTCCTCTTCTCACCACTGGGGTTGTAATTAATATGCTAATGAGATGCTATCGTTTACATCTGTCCCCTTGCTTTCTCTTTTCTTGTATGTGTTGTTTAAATGCCCTGAGGCTGCAGAGGTCAAACTTGAGTTTTTTTATCCGAAGTGCAGTATATTGGAAGGGTGCACTTGGGACTTCATAGTTCACCTCTGTATCTGTGTTAAGACACATCCCCTGCTGTTTGAATTGCAAGTTTGCATCAATAAAACTGGGAGAGTCTAGTGTCAATTATACACTGAGCACATAGTTTCATGTGTCTCTGTAATCTACCATTAATGTTTTAAACCCTTTATTAAAATAATATTTACTAAACAGGGCAAAATAGCGCAATAGCGCAGATGGGAGTGGAAATTTCTGAGGGTGATTTACTAACAAGGCGCACAGTAAAAAAAGCAATATCTCATTCCCCTAATGACCAATGCAATATACGAAGAGCAGCGCAAATTAGTGCAGGGTTTAAGACATGCTTTTTTGGGGGGTGTTAAATAAAGCGCACATACCAGTACAATGATGAGCGCAAACCTTAGTAAATCACATTCGTTTAAATACTCCCCTCCCATAAATTTGCGTTTGAAGAGGACTCCTACAAGTGCATATGCAATAAGGTCAGTGCAAAAACAGCTGTGTCCACGCCTTTTCGGTGCTAATTGTCACTCCGTGTCTTTAATAAATACTGTCAATGGGTTTTTTTTTACGCCAAAAGAGGTGTTTGCTGTGCCGCAAGCTGTTAGTAAATAAGGCCCTTAATCTCCCAGTTTTCTGTAGCTTGTAACGTAATGTTTTGAATTATTGTAAAGTAGAGTTAAATAAGGTCAATTAAAACGCATCTTAATGTCAAAGTGTGCCAATTTACCTTCCAATTGTCAGTATATAGTTTTGGCCACAAGCGATACCCAGGGGTCATAATTGTACTAAAATTTGCTTTAAAAGCACCCTCAGGTTAGATTAAACCATTAAAATCTAAGGTATTAGATGGTATCAAATCAAAAGTTTTAAAGGGGTCATATGGCGCGAATACGTGTTTTTCTGTGTCTTTGGTGTGTTATAAGTTGCCCATGCATGTATTAGACACGTAAAATTGCAAAAATGTAAGTGTCGGAACAAAAGATGCATTCTATCGAAAAGCGAATGCTCACTCAGACCTGCCCGAAACGCCTCGTGTAACCACACCCCCACAAATCTACGTCAGTTCGTGGTATGATTTGACGAAGACCGCCCAAATGTATACGCAAGTAAGGTGGGCGTACCTGTCAGTACAATTGCTTTGGAACCTGATGTTCCAAATACGGTAAGAGGCGTTACATTTCCATTCACTACGCACTGGTTAACTGGCCAATCATAGCACACCTCGCTTTTCAGAGCGATGGGCTTTGTAAAAATTACGCTCGCTTTAGAGAGGCGGGGCAAAGAGGAGATACAAACATGCACGGTATGTGGAAATTTTCGAACCTTAAATCGTGTATACACATTGCATTACATCTAAAACAAATGATAATATTCATTTTAGCCGTGTCATATGACCCTTTTAAAGTATTTATTCGACAAAAGGCCAACCACAGCTTATCAGTTTTATATTCGAATGTACAATAAAATGCATTGAAAAACAAAAAGCCCACTGGAACTAAAGCATACACTGACTACAGTTTTATCTGTTAATAATATTTTTTCATCCTCTGTTGTAGTTATATTTTGTAGTCATTCTCCTGGGCTGTCTTTATAAACGTAGCACATGTTGTAATTTTTTTTGCCAAGCCTCCTTAAATTCTTCTCAAAACTGAGCTTCAGTTTATACTCCAAACACACCAATGCAACATGCATACAAAATCTTGGATGCATTTTTAATCAAATATTTGAAAAAAGAGCAAATACGTCAATTGTCCAAATTATGCAGATTTTATTCATACATATCGAAATCACTGTTTTATAATATGACATGCATTTGTTTCGACAGCTTTTGTGACTTGTTTTTCCCTATTTTGGGTGCGTGTTACTGAGATAAATCATTGTTATATCCTTCTTTTGGTCTCTTGCAGGTGCCCAAAGTCACACACACAGAGTTCTGTCAAGGTCGGACCATGCGCTGGGCCCTGGCTTGGAGCTTCTATGATGACGTACCTGTGCCTGTAAGATGTGACCTGCCTTAGTTTAGAGTCAGCACAGCGCTTGCCCTAGTTTAGCAATATAGAGTGTCTACCATAGTTTAGAGTTTTGGTAGAGTGCTCGCTTTGGTTTAGAAGCGAGTTTAGAAGAGTGCCTGACTTAGTTTGTAGTCCACCTTAATTTACAGTCAGCAAGTTAGTCCTCATGTAACCCATGTACCCTAGACAGCACAGCCAGTCTGTTTGATGTGTTTGTGTATAGATCCGCACAGGGAAAGCAACACCTCCTGAATATTCACTGGGCTTCTCTTGTAAATAATGCATATTCAGCTCATTCCACCAGACACACTTGACCTGCTTCCAGAGGCACAGCTCATCTCCTTCGGATGGCGTTTCGTAGCAACAGTTGCTCAGACAGAGTGACAGTGCAACACAGTCATGCACTTTTGACGTAAAAAGGACAGGGCAAACGCAAAAGAGGGATAAAGGAAGGAAGGGTTGTGGGATGGATAAAGGGGGCAGTCGGATGATTTGTTAGGGTCTTTTAGGAGATTTCCCCAAGTCCCAGATGCTTTTCTCCTCATGAGCACTTGAGCAGAAAGATTGGCCTACATATCTGTCTGTGTGTCACCCCACCTCCCTCAGTCGGCATACAACAGATATCTCACATGCAAGAGCTGTGCAGACACGTCTAGGTTGCTTTGGTGCCACTTGCGCCGCATCTTTAGCTTTTTTAGTCACTCTCTTTTGTCGTGTCTCTGCTACCTCAGCTCCTTTTGCTTCCTTTGTCCATCTTGTCCCCCTGTATCCAGCTGAGCCCCATTAGCAAAGTGCGTAGAAGCCAGATCAATCTCTTTGACAGTCACATCTTCAATCTAGACATGAAACGTGTGGAGGGAGGGGTGGTTAGACAGAGCTCTCAAAAACAAGGAGGGCTTTTGAAAAGAAGCTTGCTGTACTGAAAGCACGTCTGGGATATAAAGGCTGTTGAAGCAGTGGATTTACAGTGGGGAGCGGAGACTAAGGGGTCAAAGGTCTGGAGGCTCCAGCAGTGACAGGAAGTATAAACCCAGCATCTGCGAATAACCGCTGATCGTTCTTCCACTTATCTCCTTGTGTTCAATAATTGAATAATGACCTTTCAGCTCAGTGTCTACATGGTGTCCCTCGTGATTTTAGCATTTACAACAGGGTGCTCACAAAGAGTGCCGTGTTAAGACCAGAAGCCATTTTATAAATCTACTCAACCTGTTTAAACCGAATGTGTCTCAGACAAATAATGGACAGGGGAGGGGGTTATAATTCAGCGTGACGAGGGGCTGAAAGCGGTGCATTTTTCTGATTAACCTCTGATAGAAATTAATTGAGAGTATAGACCGCCACGTGTCTGCACTCATTATGCGCTCAGCACAAATTCACACAATGGGCAGTGATGCTGTGAGCCTTATTTTTACATGCCTTAGGGTAATCTATAAAACATACTCTGTATGTCCTTGATGATAAACTATACATGCGCATATTCTGATCATATTTTGATTTATCCCATCAATTTGCTCATTTTGCCACAAACCGCAGTATTTAATATTCGCATGGGTGAAGGTGCTTTTGTTCAGAATTTAATTGTTTTGTTAGTCTGAGGTGTGTTTTGTTAGTCTGAGATTTTAGCAGAACATGTGAGGCTCAACGTCTGATAATGGCGCCCTCTTGTGTAAGCAAAATAAAATGCATAGGGAACCGCCTTGATGTTAAACCGTCTTTGAAAGAATTGTTTGGTGCTGGCTGCGGAAGCATTACAAATGTGCAGAACAATCAACTATTTCAAGTTATTTAGCCACCATGTATATTTAGACTCCAACTATGTGTAGTTGACTGTCTCTTAATCACATGTATTAACCTTAAGGATAGATTATGAGTATGCCAAATGTTAAATCGTAACATCTTTCACAACGTTACCTCTATAGCCATTTATGAGAAAATTAACTGTAGATTCATTTAAAAAATTGTAGTGCTTTACAATTAGACTAGACCAAGTTTAATTGGACAGTTTGGGTGCAAATAGCAAGTCCTATTTAAACATGGTGCTAATAGACACTCATATGCTGTGTGCAGTTCACTTTAATCTTGTTAATTCAGGCAGGACAGGAGGAATGGGGTGTTAAGAGAAAACATCTGCGAGTGATGCCAGATTAGCTGTGTGCACTGTCTTGTGTTGACAAGATATTTGACAAGATATGTGTCTGGTTGGTTGTAAATCTAACACCGATGGATGACTCCTGTATTACATTTCAGTAATAGATAATGGATGTGCTCTGTGTTTTTCACTCCGTTGGTTTTGGATGACTCATGTTGTCCACTTATCTGGCCCAACAACAGATGCTCTGTTACAGAAAGAGAGACGTGTGATTGAGAGCTAAGACATTTCTAGCCGTTTCGCTGGACTACCAGAAATGTGTTTTCTTATAAAAATGCTGCAATCTTATAAAAATGTGGCATGTGTGTGACTTGTGCATTACTGGGTTGTGTTGTGGTATGTCGGAGACTCAAATTTGTTTGGACATGTTTATGAATGTGCATATGTGTCCATTCAAACAGAATAAGGCATGTCGCTGTGTTCAGTATTTCATAATTCAAATTATTCATATCTTCAGTTTACATCATCAGAATTGTTTCTGTGACCATGTTCAAAATGTGAAATAGTCAAATATATCTATTGCACCAGATAGATTGTAGGTGGCCAAGTGACCAGTCTCTCTTGAAGTTAATAGTTCACCCAAAAATTGTCATTTCAAACCTTTGACTTGGATATTTTGAAGAAAGTTGGTAACTGAACAGCACTGGACCCCATTCCCTTTTATTGTATGGACACAAAACCAATGCAAGTGAATGGGCGCCAGTTAATAACATTTTCCAAAATATCTTCTTTTGTGTTCTGCGGAAGAAAGAAAGTCATACAGGTTTAAAAATGACAAAAGGGTGAGTAAATTTAATTTTGGGTGAACTATCCCTTTAAATGTGGGTGATATTTCTTTGTGCAATGCTGCCATCTATTGGGCACCTTTAGTAAAGTACGATTTTTATTGAAAATACCTGTCACTGTATTTCCATATATCACATCCATCCATCCATCATAAAACCCAAGTAATCCATATGACTCCATTTGGGTTATTTAATGTCTTCTAAAGCCAAATGATAGGTGTTAATATTTCAAGCTTATTAAGTGAAATGTTAGGTGATCTATTCCTTTGAGAAGTACTAAGACTAAGATCTTTATTGCATGATGTTTTTTAATATTGAAATTAACATGTTTCTAGCATGCAGTATTACAGAGGCGTAAACACTCATTAAACTAATTTCCTTCTGGATCTCCCAGTCTCCGCCATGTAAGAAGAGGAAGCTGGAGAAGGCTCGTAAGCCCCTCACCTTCACTGTACTGAAGCCCACTGTGGCAGAGCTGCAGACCCAAGCCCCCAGTATCGGCTGCACAGACACGAGCCCCACAGAGAGCGTCTCTGTCTGGCTGGAGAAGATACTGACAGACCTGAAGGTGAGCTGAAAGCGAATGGAAAATGTTCATTATTCACTTATTGGTATCCAAAAAGAATTCAGCAACATGGGGTGTTCTGTGTTTCTGCAGGTGCTTCATAAACGTGTACCATGTGGAGAGGCGGAGCTTAGCCTCTTCCTGACAGCGGTGGAGAACACCTGGGTCCATACACGGCAAAAGAGACGAGAACAGCATCGGCATCTCCGTGAGCTCCCTAGAGCGCAACCGGCCTCCACCTGCAGCACGGAAATGGACACTTTAACCCCAGAGGAACCGTCCACAGAAATCAGTGCCGATCCTCAACACAGCAACGGGAAGGAAACAAACGAGCAGCAGCATCCAAAAAAATGTGCAGACGTCCCAATGGAATCACCCACTGAACAGAACGAGGCGCCCATTAGCAGTCCTTCAAACCCAGAGACGGTCCAGCAGTTCCTCTTCAAGTGCTTGGTGAACATGAAGGTGGAGGATAGCGACGTGGTGGTGGAGATGCATTGGGTTGAGGGGCAAAATAAAGATCTGATGAACCAGCTCTGCACATGCTTGAAGAACTCTCTCTTCAGACAGGTAGCCAATCCCACCTAACCCCCCCACACAGGTTTTGTTCTCTCTTTCTTTCAGATAATTTTTTCATCGCATGTAACCCCATCTATTCTGCTGTGATCCATGTGAATGGTAAAGCTGCTAATGTTACAAAACACAAGATGTCATTAATCAATGCTATTCAGCCATGTTTGAAATTTGACCACATTTGTAATAAACAAGTTTTAAATCTATCTCTTTGTTGTCTTTTTGACTTTGGTCTCAGTATTATTACTGTAATTCCCTTCTGATCAGGCATGTTTTTGTGTAAAGGTGCGTGGAAGTGGATCCACTTTTTAAACATTTTACTTTTTAAACATTGTGTGATCAACAGAATCTTAAAAATAAGATATGCATAATTTGCATAAACTGATTGCAACTGTGTTGAAATTTTGTTTAGACTTCTCAAATACCTTTGCATTTTATAGAAATACCTTGAACATTTTTGCCTGTTGAGCCTTGCAATCGAGCAACCCAAACCTTACCTTATAAGCCGAAAGCTTCCTGCTTTTACACATGCTGAACAAAAAACATTTGTGGACAAAAAATATATTGGGAAAGCCACATTCCTTCACTTCAATAATAGGTTGTGTTGTTTCTCTCCCTGGAATGCCTTTCTGGTTGTTTGCAGGAAGTTCGAGTCAGTACAAACTTCCTGTGTCCTGTGTTTAATTGCTCTTCATACCAGGAAGACAACAGCAGTCGGGAGGGGGCACGAAGAGTAAGGTGTGGACTCAGTCACATGAAGTTTTATAAGGGTGAATTGGCTCCCGCTTAATTGGTCTGGGGCAGTTGATAGGACTTTATTTACAATGCATGTGAGAGTCATAAGAAGGTATGAGGATAGAGCAGGTTTATAAGTGTTTGCATGCCCTTTGCCTTGACTTTTTTTTTAAAGAAAGAAATAGAATGAGCTGATGTGCTGTAGACAAAGAAGAACATCTGAATAAGTGAAAGGCTGTTTATTCAAGCAGAAAGCGCCGAATAAAAAAGGTAGATAGTTGGCAACAATGTAATGTTTTCTGGTGGAAATGGCTGAGATTCATTCAACTTTATTTAACAGCTGCAGAGTAACAACGGTGTCATGGGACAGCCGATATCTTCCTTATTCGCACCTCAGCTCAAGGGGGCTTCCTGTCAACACTTGACAGCAAGAATAACCCACCATACCTTAGTTATTAGTATTTTTAATAATTCATTTATCAATATCTTTGCAATATTACAAAGAAAAATATAATTTAAAACTCAGAAACGATTTTTAATTTCCTCAGTTGTTTAATGTGGCAGTGGCTGGTCATGTGACGTTGTTTACTTATAAGTGGTTTCTTTATGCTCAGCTGGAGGCTTTCTAAGGCCCTGGTTTATCAGTAATGCATACACTTCTTCCTTTTTACTTGAGATATAGTTGTGTGAAATACACTCAAATCTTTGCGACACATTCATTATTTTCTTTCCTCCATTGTGTCACCAGACCCTTTCCTGTGACTCCTCAAGACTCCCTACTGTCCTGACACTGCCTCCAGGTTTCCATGGATACAGTCACATGACACCCTTTTATTCAGTCAATGCATGTATTTTATTCAGTCAAGGCAGCAAGGGAAAAGGTTGGGGCTCATATAAAAATGGTGTTCGTTGGTCAACGTTTAATAAGGCTATCAAGTGTCTTTTTAGAGACATATTGGTTGAATTGCTCACAAAAATGTGTATGATATATTACTACTTATTTCTATTTATTTAGCCCTACAGTACCAGTATAAAGGAAAACAACGAATACTAATTAGTTTCTTTAATGGGATCATTTTCACATTACGTTGTTTCTTTAATGGGTTAGTTTTCACGTGACAAAAAGGTTACGTAAATGTTTTGATCCAATGCAAATCATGTTGACAAAGCGCTTTAATGTTGCTGTGGGTTGTTTCTGAGTCACTGAGGACTGTTTGTTAAGTCTTGTTTGAACAGCGACTGGATTACAAACAGCACGTTGGTCTGCAGGTTGCGTTTTCGTTTTGAGTTGGCGTGCGATACGCGCAGAATGACACCCACGTGAGATACCATGCCTTCTGTCTCTGCTTTCCCATTGGCTGCTCTAATCTAATGTTTTATTAATCACGTAGGGGCGTGGCTTTGTAGTTGTATCGCGTAAAAGCTGGATTTGACAACTACATTTTTAGGCGTTTAGGGAGGCGTATTTAAACAGCAAACAAAACGTTGATACCACACGTTTCTCTGAGGTTCTTAAATTTCGCCATTAATCGTGATTTGTCGAATGCAAGCGACCATGAACAACGGGGCATGTCCGTGGTTTAAGAAATTAATACGTGGGCGGGGTTAGGATGAAGGGGCGGGGTCGAACTGTCTGTACAATGGCTCGAAATGTTGACTGAATACCATGAACCGCCATCTTGTCGTGACTCCTCTACGTGCGTGGAAGATTTGAAAGGGGGGTCCAGTCACGTCTTTTCTTTAATTTTATTATTTTTGAATAGGTGTGAAGGTCGGATCCCAAACAGAAGCTTTGAATCCGGCTAGTTAGTGTTTTTAAATTAGTTTCAGCCATTGATTGTGGACCCGACAATACAGCGAACAGAGATGAGCATCGAGACGCTGTTAGAGGCGGCGAAGTTTTTGGAATTGCAAGCCCAGCAACAACAGAAAACACGTGGTAAGAAATTGAAAGATCACGGGACAGTGGGGACGCAAACCTTCACAAATGGTAGTGCGGGACTTGCCAAAACGAACCAGTGTTCTGTAATGTCGTGTCTTGTTAATTTGTATAAAGCTATTTGTTTCATGGGATGTCATAGCCTGCGTAATTAGAATGTTTGGCGGAAGGTGGCAGAAAATATTGGCATAAAAACGTCAAGTTAATGATAACACGACACGTGCTTTTTGCAAACGTTCTTGCTTTGCGCTTATTTTCAAGGTGTATCAAACTATTACTATTCGAAGTGACAGCTATGCACGAAAATGGATGTTACGTATATTTTCTTAGACTGCTGGGAAAGTTCGCGACCTTACTTTTTATTGCAATGCAGTGGGCTTCGGTGCCTGTGTTGGAAAACATAACGTTAACGTTACCTGCTTGCTTGAAAGGGCGGTGGCTTACAAGTACGTGCTCGAGTGCCAGTTGCGCTGTGTAACCGAACGCATTACCGGAAAATCACACTCATTCACATCTGCATTCTGAATGAATATAACGCTTTATTTCACGTTCGTAAGCAAAGTGGTGCATTATTTATCGATTTTAGATAATCTGACTATTCTTTTTCCCTCCCGCGCTCCGTGCGTCTACGACTGGCGCTTTCTCAAGCATTTCAGTCATGTGTCCGATTTAACCACGCCCCAATGACGTGTCGTCTCGATCATGCCTTCTTACAGGATACGCGCGAACGAACCCCTCCCCCTTTTTTCCATGTGCGCGCCAGGCGCTGCTTGCGGCAAGAGGGAAAGTAGGACAGAAACCCACTGCTTTCTTTTCAAAAATGTTAGTTATATAACACACTTTACAAATTTGAATAATCGTTTTGCACTAGTGCATGGAAAGAGCGACATACTTTAGAAGAACGTCATTCACGAGCTTATTTGTAAGCTTTTTGTATCGCACAACATTATAGAACATAAGTAGTCAGTAATTTTACTATTTCAACAAATGATGGCAATGTTCCCAAGCGGTTTCATTTTATTTTCCATTTTTGCTGACTTTGTGGCTCAGCATGTGACTCTGTAAAAGCATTTAGTGCACTGCACTCCGGTGCATAGATTTATTCCATGTACAGCCGTGGCCAAAAGTTTTTGAGAATTACACAAATATTAATTTTCACAAAGTCTGCTGCCTCATTTTTTATGATGGCGAATTGCATATACTCCAGAATGTTATGAAGAGTGATCAGATTAATTGAATTTTATTGTAAAGTCCCTCTTTGCCATGAAAATGAACTTAGTCCAAAAAAACCATGTACATTCCGTTTCAACCCTGCCACAAAAAGACCAGCTGACATAATGTCAGTAAGCGCGTTTCCATCACTCTGGTTTTATTCGCATTTTGAAGTTTCGCATCAGAAACGAGTGATGGAAACGCCAAATTTCGAATTAAAAATCCTTAATTTGCAAAAAGTTTTTACGCTCGCTTGAGGTGGTTTTTCATTTTTTCGAAAAAGGGTTAATGCGAATAATGGGAGATGGAAACGCATTTGCCGAATAAATTCATCCAAAAAGTCACGTAAATGAGACGGCGTAACCTGAATAACTAGAGTAATGATCTTGTTACACAGCATCAGAAATGTTGTGATGGTCATTCTTAAATGCCTGAGCAAAGTCGTCAAGTATTTCTGTAATTGCCTCTTAGAACTGTCAGGACTGTGTTTCCCAAACAGCAGGCATCCACAAAAGCACAGCATTTATTGTGTTTCGTAATCGTCTGCTTGCGCAAGTATTACTCTATATGAAAATCATTATATTCAGTGGCTTCTCTTACATTTCTTACTGATATTAGTGGCAGTTTATTAGGAAGTGACGGTTGACTATTTGGATGGAAACGGTGCTTATTCGAAAATGTTTTATGCGATATTCCAATTTTGCGCATAAACTAAATTCGCAACTTTGGATGGAAACCTGGCTAGTGACTCTCTGGTTAACACAGGTGAGAGTGTTGACGAGGACAAGGCTGGAGATCACTCTGTAATGCTGATTGAATAAGAATAACAGACTGGAAGCTTTAAAAGGAGGGTGGTGCTGGAAATCATTGTTCTTCCTCTGTTAACCATGGTTACCTGCAAGGAAACATGTGCAGTCATCATTGCTTTGCACAAAAAGGGATTCACAGGCAAGGCTATTGCTGCTAGTAAGATTGCACCTACATCAACCATTTATTGGATCATCAGAAACTTCAATGAGAGAGGTTCAGTTGTTGTGAAGAAGGCTTCAGGGTGCCCAAGAAAGTCCAGCAAGTGCCAGGATGGTCTTCTACAGTTGATTCAGTTGCGAGATCGGGGCACCACCAGTGCAGAGCTTGCTCAGGAATGGCAGCAGGCAGGTGTGAGTGCATCTGCACGCACAGTGAGGCCAAGACTTTTTGAGGATGGCCTGGTGTCAAGAAGGGCAGCAAAGAAGCCACTTCTCTCTAGGAAAAACAACAGGGACAGACTGATATTCTGCTAAAGGTACAGGGATTGGACTGCTGGGGACTGGGGTAAAGTCATTTTCTCTGATGAATCCCCTTTCCGATTGTTTGGGGCATCCGGAAAAACATTGTCTGGAAAAGAAAAGGTGAGCGCTACAATCAGTCCTGTGTCATGCCAACAGTAAAGCATCCTGAGACCATTCATGTGTGGGGTTGCTTCTCAGCCAAGGGAGTGGGCTCACTCACAATTTTGCCTAAGAAAACCGCCATGAACAAAGAATGGTACAAAAACATCCTCCGAGAGCAACTTCTCCCAACCATCCAAGAACAGTTTGGTGATGAACAATGCCTTTTCCAGCATAATGGAGCACCTTGCCATAAGGCAAAAGTAATAACTAAGTGGCTCGGGGACCAAAACATCAACATTTTGGGTCCATGGCCAGGAAACTCCCCAGACCTTAATCCCATTGAGAACTTGTGGTCAATCCTCAAGAGGCGGGTGGACAAACAAAAACCTACAAATTCTGGCAAACTCCAAGCATTGATTATGCAAGAATGGGCTGCCATCAGTGAGGATGTGGCCCAGAAGTTGATTGACAGCATGCCCGGGCGAATTGCAGAGGTCTTGAAAAAGAAGGGTCAACACTGCGAATATTGAGTCTTTGCGTAAACTTAATGTAATTGTCAATAAAAGCCTTTGACACTTATGAAATGCTTGTAATTATACTTCAGTATACCATAGTAACATCTGACAAAAACATATAAAAATCACTGAAGCACTAGACTTAGTGAAAATTAATATTTGTGTCATTCTCAAAACTTTTGGCCACGACTGTACAGCTATCTTTATATGTTAGTATTAGGAGTGTGACAAGACTGGGTTCACGAGAACATGACGAGACAAGAACTTTTTTAAAGAAATCCTCAATGATGAAATATTTAGGGAAAAATAGTCTTTTATTCACCTTAAAACACAAAATGCAAAAAATGTAGTCATTATAAAATCACCTTGTACTTTATGAAACAAATTAAACTTTATATTTGAATGAATTAGACTATGCAGTAATTGCACAAAAAATATGCTTTGTTTTCTTAATAGGCAAAGCTTTTAGTAAAGAGCTGTGGCTGTTTTCTCTATATGCTTTTGCATAGTGCTCGACTGCCCGTGTTAGCAGAGGTGGCGATCATATCACAATGTCAATCCTTCTTCTTCCGCTGACTGAACCCCCCCATAGCCTTCAGAGAAACGGTTAAAACTACATTAACATATCATGTTTTATGCTTACATTGCACACAAGTAAGAGACGGATGATCTGTTTTTGAAGAGGTTTGCCTGTGAATGTATTTAAAATAACGTAATGTGAACTTGCAATTGCTATACTTGTGGTACAGTCAGCTCATCTGCTGACCAACCGCGCGCTGCGGGAACTGCCGTAAACAATCCTGCTTAAAGTGATACTTCACCCAAAAATGAAAATTCTGTCATTTTTGTTGTTCTGTTGAACACAAAAGAAGACATTTTGAAGAATGTAGGACAGCAAACCGTTCTGGGGCACTTTTGACCACCATTGTTTCTTTCCTACTATGGTAGTAAATGGGTTTTGAGATCTGTTTGGTTATAAGCATTATTCCAAATATCTTTCTCTGTGTTCATCAGAACAAAGAAATTTATACACATTTGGAAAAACTCGAAGGTGAGTAATTGATGACAGAATTTTAATTTTTGTGTGAAGTGGCGCTGCAGACGTGAGAGACGCGCATGAACGTTGAAACCCGTCCGTCTAGCGCGTGTTTACATAACAAAACGGTGGGAAAGTAGCGCTGCGGGATGGAAAAGTACGTTGTCGAATGGCCGGGCCGGTAGTGCGCACATACATTGTACAGTTATTAGCGTGTTCTGTACAATAATGAAAACAGGTCACACCACAACAAAATGTGCACTCACACAAATGCTCCCAAATATATTTTGAGGTCACACAGGTATAGGGAGCATATTGCGATTACCAGTCGGATCTCGTGCCATAGTTAGTATACTAAAATATTTTGATTTGCCTTGATCTTTATTGGCTGCAATAAGTGCATTCTAGATTTATTGTAATGTTTTATTAAACTGTTGTTAAGATAGTCCTGAAGTTAAAAGGAATGCGTGTCTTTAAAGGGACTGAACTGTCACATTTCTGTCATGGTCCCTTCCTCATGTATTCCGCTTCCTTGTGTATTGTGGTAATTGGTTGTTTATTCCACAGTAACTACACATCTATCCCCCACTGCACCTGGTCTATACATCAATAGGATGCTTGCGTTGTTCTCGCATGGTGGAGACCAGTTGGGGGGTGGAATTCTGTATTGCTATTAAGTTTAAGTTGGTGAAGGCGGAGCACTTTAACTCACCCCCCTTTGCTTGACACACATGTGAATCTTAAGTCCCATTATCCCATATGTGCGCATGATTTGCCGGCTTCCATTCTAATGAGATTCGTGCCATCCCACGAACATACAAGCACACGCTCATGTGTTTCTCACTGCACATTATTACTAGGTCACCACAAACACGTGCGTTCTTTATTACTTCTTTGTATTCAGAGGATTTTCATTATTTTAATTACTGTTTTGATTGTTTTATGACACCGCTTCGATGATATGAGGAAGCAATTTGATTCAGTTATTTGTACTACACCCTTACGTTTTTAACAGGTTGCAGTAGTATCTCTTCTTGAGGGTTAAAGGAGTAGTTCACCTTCAAAATGAAAATTCTTTTATCATTTACACGTCATTTCAAACCTGTATGACTTTCTTTCTTCCGCAGAACACAAAATAAAATATTTTGAAGAATGTTGTCAACAGCCCCCATTCACTTGCCCCCTTTACCCCCTTTAAGATGAAATGCTCATCGTCAAAATAACAAAGCAGCACTTGTTTTGGATTGTTTTGTTTAGAATTAAGCATTTCCAGGATAAGTGAGCTGATTGTGGCAGTTGTGGCCTAATGGCTAGAGAGTCGGACTCATGACCAGAAGGTTGCCGGTTCGATTCCCAGGGCCGGCGGGTAACAACTGAGGTGCCCTTGAGCAAGGCACCTTACCCCTACTTGCTCCCCGGGCGCTGCAGTGATAGCTGCCCACTGCTCCGGGGGTACGTGTGTTCACTACTCTCTGGATGGGTTAAATGCAGAGGTCACATTTCGTTGCCTTGTACTTGTACATGTGCAATGACAATAAATTGAATCTAAATCTAATCTGATGTCTAAATGCACTCAATATCTAAATTTAACACTGTTTAAGAGTAGCAAAGATGAAGATTCGATTACCCACACACTTCGTATGTTTTCCTTTAGTCAGACAAACAGGTTATCCCACCCTAAACTCCAGCTATTGGTTGAGCCAGCATTGGCTATGTCCGGCTACTCAAACAAACACAACAATGTAACAAACTGCCACATGGTTTGCCCTCTTGGGGGTAGTCGGTCATAACAAGGTACCCCCTCAACATTATGATAAATTATCTTCTACGTATTTTTATAAAGCAGTGTCAGATTGGGTGCAATAGAATGTCTAATTGATGCCAACAGGTTTGGCAAAGGTCCTGGGACAGAAGGCAGTGTAGAGGTAGGGCGGTCTAGGATCATCACATTTCCAGTCCTGAGAAACTCTAGCCTTAAACCTGTACATGATGTGGTCGGAGTAAACTTTATCCCCAACTGTTAAGCAGAAACACACATTTGTCTGTAAGCACACAAAACGGTCCTTCAGAGGAAATCACTGCGAGGTAGACGCAATCTCTGTTTTGAACCAAGCTGGGCCATTGACCTACATTGATCTGTGGCCGATTTAGATCCATAATATGTCCCAGTTTTATCCCTTCACACATGGTTAAAAACAAAAATGTCCCATTAGTCGCCATTTTAAAAAATGTATGTGTATGTTTTAAGAGCAATTCAAAAAACAGAAAAATTGAGTTTGTCAGAATTTAAGCGTGAAGGATTAAAGGGATGATTTAACGCTGTTTCATGCATTCTGACTTCTTTACAATGTTAAATGTGTGGCTTCTCATGCTTAACATGGTCATCTTGTTAAAAAACGGTTGGATGTATTAGGGATGTGCACAAATATTCGAATATTCGATCCGCAATAACTATTTGAATATTAAAAATGCTATTAGAATATTCCTGTTTTTCATAAGAATAAAACTGCGTCACCACAAGGTTAAGTTTAGGGCTGAAACGATTAAAGTAATTCGAATACAAAAAATCATCGAGGCAAATTTTGTTGCCTCGAAGCTTCGTTTAATCCATTTAACTACAGTACACACGGAGCACTGCGTTTCCCCACGGACCGTTATTACTGACGCACAGCCCGCTAAACTCTATTCATGTAACAGCGCTCTCAAGTCTCCCGCATTCACCGTGAGACACACGCATTTTAGTCTGTTCACACGCTCACGCGTATTTCTTATGCTGATAAATAAGTGAGAGCTTATTGAAATGGTGAACTGCTATTTTACTTGGGTTTAGTCTATTTTGTGAGTGAAACTTGTTTTCCGGCTGCATTGAATCCATAAAACTAGATGCGGACTAGTGGATGCCGAATCATGTTATTTACACACGTCATCTGTCTGTTAAGCAGTGAATGAACTGCACAGTTTAACGTGCTACACGCGTGATGCTCATAAATTTGTCTGCGTCTGCGCTGAATGAGGACATGAACACCTGAACTTCACCTCCAGAGTTGCTCTGAGAGTTTATTTCAGAACATTTTACTGAGTGAAGCTAACACACTAAAAAATAAGCGTCTTCTGACGACCTGCCAAAATAAAAGTCTGGTTAACTCGGTATTTTTATGTGGACAAATATATTACTATTTAATAGTAGAAAAAGAAACTAAAACTAATTTAGATAAACTAAATGCATCATGCACAAGCTGAAGTTAGTTGTTTACCTTTGAAATTATTCCTTCTATTTTTATTAATGTTTCTTATTTATACATTTGTATTAGGCCTATATTGCATTTTGAATGTAATATGGCAATGGAATGTACTAAATGGGATTAGTTTTCACAGATATTAATGTATGCAATTTCAGCAATAAATGTTAATTTTTCTAAAAAGGAAACAAATTAGTTGCTCATTTTAAGAGACCCGTCTTATTTTCTCTTGTATATTTAGAGTTGCTCTTTAATAAAGAAAAAGTACTTATTATCCGAATACCCGATTAATCGATGGAAAACCAGTAGAATACTCGATTGCTAAAATAATCGATAGCTGCAGCCCTAGGTAAGTTACGTTACAGAAGACCTTAGAGTTTGAACCGATTCATTTAAACTATTGAACTTTTCAGTCACTAGCGAATATAAGAGATCCTTGAATCATTTAAAGTGAACCACAGAGAATGCAAGATGTGAATGAGCGTTGCTCATTTAGAAAGACTGGTTAATTCAGTTGGCTATTGTGGGCTGAAAAGTTAGTTGAAATGATAAAAAAGCTTTATTCGATTAAAAAAACATTTCTGTTTGGTTGAATAAAATAAATGTTTTATATAACTTAATAATTGTCATTTTTATCTAATTTTATTAGAACTTTTAATATGTCAAACTCAAAGTCACTTTGGTTAAGCCACTTAAAGGTACGGTAGGCCTACGTGTGTGTGTACAAGATCAGGATGGCACCACCTCCGCCTCATTTTGAGCCAGGAAAAACCCTGTAGGCAGTGCTGTACGAGGAATTACTGTCCCTTTGGCTTTGGGATGTCTTACTCTTGCAACGCAGCAGTAAAATGCAACGATATCCGAAATGACCACATGCTTTTGTAAATCATCTTGAAACAGAGCCCTCTCTTCATCAGAGACGAGATACTTGTGGAAAATCTCTGTACAGTGTGTGTTTGTGTCTGTGTGTGTGTGTGTGTGTGTGCGTGCGTGCGTGTGTGTGCGTGCGTGCGGGAAGGGTGAGTGTGCGTGCGTGTGTTGTATGAATGAACGATCTGAGTTTCTAACAGTGAAAGCAACCTGTGAGCAGAGTAAATCTATTCACAGTCTGGATCAATAACCCTGTAAGTGTAAGAAAACTGAATATGCCTGACAGATTATGACAACGGGTCTAACAATTTTGCATTGAATGACTAAGAGGTTGCACTATTGCCAACAACATGTAATTCTCTCTTTTACATCTCGTTTTCTGTGTTTATTCAACAGAAGAAAATGAGCTTCAGGAAAAGCGACGTCGTGAACAGGAGGCTGAGAAACGGAGAGTCGAAGTGAACTCTTATACTCACCCTGTACGAATTAACCACATGACCCGGGTGGAGGAATCCGGTCCTGAGCATCGCTATATAACCGCACCGGCCCCGCCTCCTCCCCCCACTGTGCCCATCACTGTCATCCCCATCCCAGTGGTATCCTCCACTCCCACGGCACTCCCTACATCTATCAGCCCCTCGACAGCACCCCGTCTGACTTCGCCCAAAAAAGATGTCCACTCTCTGCCAAAGCAGCAGGCGCTTCACCAGCACCCCCTCATCTCGTCTCAGGTGAAAGCCGAGCCCATATCACTATTTCAGTTCAACGGCACCAAACCACACCCACCCCAGCAGCTCCAGCCTTACCCAGGCTCCATAATCACAACTACCCCGCATGCACTTCTCTCCCAGCCTGGACTTCCTTTGACCCAACCCAGCCCTGCAGCCAGAGGCAGCCCACCCGATGACCACCGTAATATAGATGGGAAGAAAAGACCTGGAGGGTGAGTCAGGAAGCGGTGGTATATGACCGTGTGAACTACTGTATAAACGTTTACTTTTATAGATGGTTTATGGCTGTGTGTTTGAGTTTGGGGTTTGTGAACCGACTGGAGTGTAAAAGACCTTGTGACCTGTGTTTACAGGGCAGGAACAAGAGAAGTACACAACAAACTTGAAAAGAACAGGTAAGTTGATCTTTTTGCCCATGGTCACCTTGTTTGTATTTTCCCTGTGGGAACAAAATCACGTGTAATATTGTGGTCATCTAAACGTTTAGTAAAAATAAATTGTCTAGTTGGTACACTACCAGTGAAAATTTTAGGATAACTTGATTTCTCATTATCTTGAAAATCTTTTAATCTCAAGGTTGTATAGCCACGGGAAAAAATAAGACCATTTAAAAATTATTTTCTGTTTTTCTGAATTTACTATTTATAGGTATGTGTTTAGGTAAAATTATCATTTTTGTTTCATTCTGTGACCTACTAACCATTTCTTCTAAATTTTAAATAAAAATATTGTTTCTATTGGCAGATAGAAACAGGTCAAAATAACAGAAAATATGCTTTGTATCTTTTTAGACCTCAAATACTGCAAAGAAATCAAGATCACTTTTAAGCAATTCAAAAGTACAGTAAAATATGTACTGTATTTAGGAAAAGTTCAAAATCATATTTTATGTGATAACCTTGATTTTTATCACAGTTTGTATGTGTCTTGTCATACTGTCAGTCTTTTGAAATTCAACAGACACTGGACTGGAATGACCACAAAGCATCTTGAAATGCTGATTAAATTAGAAATTGGAATGGTCTCTTATTTTTTTCCACGGCTGTATGTTTCAATGTTTGAAATCACCTCTGTAGACAAAAACATAATTGTGCCAACATATTAATTTCTTTATTAAAAAATATTTGAAATGGATAGAAATTTCATCAGTACTGTTTTGTGATGACGATTTGTTCGTTGTAGTCATCACTTGTATGCCAACCATGAGGTTTGTGTGATTTGCCACTATTGTTTGCAGACTTAAACCTTTCTTGGAATGTTTGTGATTATGGGTTTCTGTAATTTCATAGATTTTTAATTTATGTTTTGGTAATAAGTTTTGGGTACTGTGTTGTTATATTAAATGAGAATCTAGCCAATGTACATCTTCTAATATTAGGTATGTTGTTCACTGATAGGTGCACATGTTGGTGATCAATGTTAGACTATTTTACATCAATAGTTCCTATAAGCAAAATTCAAACACGCAGAGACCAGTTGAAGATTATAAATGATTTATTTTGAAGCATATTGTATAGGTAAATAAGGAATCTTACATGCCATGTGGCATTCTCACCACTTCCTGGATTGGTACCTCCTGTTAACAGGGTCACATTTATTCTTATGGGTCATACCATATTGCAATATGGGGCCAAATAATATATTTTAGGATTAAGGTTGTGACCAAGTGTTCTCAAAGCTGTTTAAAGAGGTGAATACTCGATAATGAGACATGTAATTTGAAGAATTTTCTGCATTGATTTTATTGTTTAAAGGTTATATGTTGTGTATGTGCATTGTGAGATTTTGGCACCCCCATAGTTGGTAGGGTTCTTCTATTAGGGAGGCTGGCCAAGGTTATTTAAGACAGTCTAGTTGTAACCTTAGGGGAGGTGGTCCTTGCGATGTGTATTGTCTTGCTGCCTAAAGTAACTATTTTCTTTGTTCAAGTTGCGACATAGTATGCACTGAGTCTAGTGCTATTATGTTTGTGAACTCGTGATTAGAATTTAGATTTTTTCCCTTTTTTTGTACTTTATATCTAGGGTGTCCATGTTTCATCTAAATTTTGCCCTCCATTAAACACTTTTTGGGATTATAATCAGTGTCTTCTGAGCCTTCCTACCACCTCCCCTTAACCAACTCGGGACACACTACGACATGTTTGAAAAGCTTCCCAGGTTGAGACCTCAAGAAGCTGAAAGATAAAATGCCAGGTGTTCGAGATTTTGCAAATTTTAGGCAAAGGGTGACAACTTTGAAGATGCTAAAACATAACATTGTTTAAATTTATTTTAGATGCTTTTAATCGCAACATAATTCCCAGTTACAACTATTCCATGGTTTTGATGGGATTACTATTATTCTAAAATGTAGAAAAAACCTAAATAAAGATTGAGTGAGTGGTCCTAAACTTTTGACCAGTAGTCTATAAGCATTTGAAATAATTTATAATCTTTTCTTAAAAATGTGGATGGATTATTTGGGAAATACAGGTGTACGCCAAATGTTTTTCTTTCTTTTTTTCAGACGGGCTCATTTAAAGGAGTGTTTCGAGACCCTTAAGAAGAATATCCCTAATGTTGATGAAAAGAAGACCTCTAATCTGAGCGTTTTAAGAAGTGCACTGAGATACATTCAGGTAAGAAAAACGTGTGTTAATAACTTTATGTATGTATACAATGGGCAGGATGGTCTATTTGTCATTCTCTGAGATTTCTCTAAATTTTTGCAATAGTTTAGCTTTAACATTTTATTAGTGCCTGTTTTTTAAAGAGCATAAATGTGAGGATGGGATTTTGAAGATGAGTAATACATTTGATTTGAGTTTTGACTGCTGATCATAGTTGTCCCCCTGCAGTGAGAGTAGAGCACCTTCTCTTAACCATCACCCTCATTTGTCTCGTGTAAACTGAGATTATAAACCACATCCAGTGCCACTTTCACACACATGCGAGCAGACCCTTCATAAGAAAAATCTAATCAAAGTATTCGTTTCAGCTAGGGCTGCAGCTATCGATTATTTTAGTAATCGAGTATTCTACTGATTTTCCATCGATTAATCAGGTATTCGGATAAGTACTTTTTCTTTATTAAAGAGCAACTCTAAATATACAAGAGAAAATAAGACGGGTCTCTTAAAACGAACAACTAATTTGTTTCCTTTTTAGAAAAATTAACATTTATTGCTGAAATTGCATACATTAATATCTGTGAAAACTAAACCCATTTAGTACATTCCATTGCCATATTACATTCAAAATGCAATATAGGCATAATACAAATGTATAAATAAGAAACATTAATAAAAATAGAAGGAATAATTTCAAAGGTAAACAACTAACTTCAGCTTGTGCATGATGCATTTAGTTTATCTAAATTAGTTTTAGTTTCTTTTTCTACTATTAAATGGTAATATATTTGTCAACATAAAAATACAGAGTTAACCGGACTTTTATTTTGGCAGGTCGTCGGAAGACGCTTATTTTTTAGTGTGTTAGCTTCACTCAGTAAAATGTTCTGAAATAAACTCTCAGTGCAACTCTGGAGGTGAAGTTCGTGTGTTCATGTCCTCATTCAGCGCAGACGCAGACAAATTTATGAGCATCACGCGTGTAGCACGTTAAACTGTGCAGTTCATTCACTCAGACACGCAGAACAGACAGATGACGTGTGTAAATAACAGGATTCGCATTCCACTGGTCCGCATCTAGTTTGATGGACTCAATGCAGCCGGAAAACAAGTTTCACTCGCAAAATAGACTAAAACTAAGTAAAATAGCAGTTCACCATTTCAATAAGCTATCACTTATTTATCAGCATAAGAAACACGTGTGAGCGTGTGAACAGACTAAAATGCGTGTGTCTCACGGTGAATGCGAGAGACCCCTGTAACATGAATAGAGTTTAGCGGGCTGTGCGTCAGTAATAACGGTCCGTGGGGAAACGCAGCGCTCCGTGTGTACTGTAGTTAAATGGATTAAACGAGGCTTCGAGGCAACAAAAATTGCCTCGATGATTTTTTGTATTCAAATTACTCGAGTTACTCGAGGAATAGTTTCAGACCGAGCTCAGGGAGCTGGGGAAACAGAACTTGTGTCACGGGATTGCTTCACCCTCCTTCCTCCGTTCCCCCTCCTGTAATTTAAGCAGCTTGTTTCTAGTATCTGTTTGAATTCACTAGAGCGGCCCAGCCTACATCATTATCTCTCTTTTCCTCTTTCTGCTGTCTGTTGCTCAAGCAGGCTTACGGTGTATTTATTTAAAGCACACTGCCTGTCAGAAACAGCTTTGACTTCTCCAGAGAGTTGTGAGTGTACTGGGAAGTGCAGGATCCGATTTAATCAGAATTGAAAATGCAATTCTATGTTGCGTTTGTTTGTCTTCTCTGGAAAACCATGTTTGTGATGAGATTGTAAATATACATACGTAAATGAAACTTTTATTAAAACAATCAAAAACATAGTGGCAGAATATTTCACTACAAAGTACAAGCCGTAAAACGCTTTACAAAGTTTACGATGAATTTGTGAATCTTTAAAAATTAACTGGTTTGTTTAAATGATTCATCATAATAAAATGATAGACTTAAATAAGTGGTCACCAACCTTTTTGAGCCCAACCGGTTGGCGACCACTGACTTAAATTCAGGACATTTTAGGAGAGTGTGTAAATCACACAACAATCATACTTGTTACTGAAAAGATACACGACTGAAAACTTACGTCACACTGGTTGAGAATGTGGTTAGTGTTGTTCCTACTTTGTTACTTCCCAGTAATGGACACAATCAGTAATCATTGTTGACATTAACATCAACATTGTTTCTAGTATGACGGGTTCGTGGAAAGATTTTGTAGTCTCCTTAGAATTCATGTTGAATAGTTGGTGTATTTGAGCCGTTTTCTTTTAGTCTGTTCTTTAATAATAATCTCTCTCTTTCTCTCTATCTCTCTCTCTCTCTCTCTCTCTCTCTCTCTCTCTCTCTCTCTCTCTCTTTGTTGTGTTGTGTTCCTGCTTAAAAACTTGCGTTTGTGCTTGTAGGTCACCGGGCTTCTCTTAATGTTGTGTTTTGCAACAGAGCCAGCAGGGTCACACCGTGTGTCCAGGTTCACCGGGCCATGGGCGGAGGCAGGCACGCGTGATTCACCTCCACGCGTTTGCCCCTGCATGCGCTCAGGTCCACAGCCCCTCCCACTATCCCCTCGCCAACCAATTAGCTTTTCCAGGGACTCCATAAGAGGATTTTTTGATGAGATTACTTTTCGTTTTATTTATCTTTATGGCACCCGATTTACCTGTGACATCACCGCTGTTGTGTCCATTGTGAGTCCCAAGTGAATTAATAGATAAGTATATTTGTTATCGCGACGTTTAATGGAAAGAAAGATTGACAGATTATGTATTAAGGTTGATCTGTTTACTCCTACGTTGGGGAAAACAAAAGCTCCGTTTCATTAAAAGCAAGTTTGCTTATCGAGGAAACAGACGAACTCATTGCACCACAGTACATTGCTTTGAACATTGTACTGCTAAAAAAACAGTCTCCGGAGTTTCCCTGCAGTACTGGCTGTGTCATTTCTTCTAGTCAAAGCTCCTCCTCCACTCCTCCCCCTGCGCTTGTTTCCTGCTACACTCCTCTCTCTCTCCACTCGCTCGACGTGTTCCCTGCCACATGAGTAGCGAGCACATGGCTACACAGAGCCGCGTGACGTCACCTCCCGTGACGGCCCCATCCTGGCTCAGTGCCCCACTGCTGTTCTTACCAGAGCACGGCACATCACGCTCGTACTAGAGCGAAATCTTAGCTTAACCACATCCCCAAAACTCTCGCATTAGCTGCTGACCTTTTTTTAGGAAGTTTAGCAAGTTGTTGTGACACTTTTTTGTTATTTTAAAGGTGAATTCCAGACTAGTGGATTGTTCTCTCCTAGGTCGTTTTTGTGCGGAGTGCAGAAACGAGATGATCAATTTTGGTTCTTTACTTTAGTCCAAGAGTTAAACTAATACTATTCAGTGTTTCTTTGACATTGACATCAGCCCTGATGTGGCATTATCACCAAGGTTGTGATAGATCATATCACCAGGATTTTAAAGCCAGAGTCACGTGATATGCCTGATTCATTTCCTGTCTTTGTGCAGTGATGTGTGTCAGCAGTAAAGAAAGGGTCAGTTGGTCATCCACATCATACTCCTCAGAGACCAGTGTCTTGTCTTTTTGCGTAGGATCACACGCTTCCTGCTTTGTAGTGGCATGCAACACATGTCATATACAGTATACACGTGAACATTCTGGCCAATGAGAATAAAGTGTGTCAGTGTGTCATCATAAAGGCTTTCGCAGCCGATTTTGAGCAACTGCAGCGCATGACCTAGGTGGCTGGTCTCGTTTTGCTCTCCTGGTACTTTAATGGCACATGTGATCGTAAGGCGGCTGTAGCGCCGATCAAAATCGGACAAAGTTTCTAACCAGAATGCATTGCTGTTGTCAGGCGGCTGCAGATTCTTGCGGCGCCACATGAAGTCGAACAAGCCTTATGCATTTTTCCCATAGATTTTTGGAAGATCGCAAAAAATAAGCTCTGTGATTAACAAAGGTTTATGATGTTTACACGTTTTGTCTATCAAGATAATCTTTACAAATTAACACCACATGTGTTACTTTTGAAGCCGAAATACAATCGGCAGAAGTAAAAAGCTAGCAGGATGCTATAAACAGACTACACTTAAGGTCGCTCGATATCAACGTCACCACCACCAAGCCTCCGACAACTCTTTCAAACATTATTAAAAATATGTTCCCTGGTAAGTAATTACTCCGTGAAGGAATCTGCATCTACGTTTTAAGAGATTTGTGCCCATGTTGCATTATTTGTGAGCTTTATATGCGCGTTGACGTCTAACGTCCCCGCCAAAGGAAGTAGTCGCTTTTAGCAACTTGTTAGCAACCGTCCGTTTTAAGACACAATAAGTGACAAACGGGTTATAATTGGTGTGTTTTATGTCATAGAATAAAAAAATGTGAAAATATTTAGAGCTTTTGTTTACAACAGACCTTAATTCGGGCGATTTACCAAAAACCCATTCAAAAAATCCATAGACTTTGGAGCGATGGAACCGGAAGTCCTAAAATGCTTATTCGCTTCTGGGTTTTGCATACAAAAATACGTCATCTCTGAGCCTTTCTATTTTCCAATAATCTATATTTCAGTAGACTAAAATAATAATGTGCCTAATTTTTACAGTCTCTAGTAGAGAGATTTAAGCCTCCTAAAAACTTGAGTTGCAAAGATTGACAGTTAAAACGAAATGCATGTTGTTGGTTGAGCTATCTCTGTGCTCATACTGACGCTGCAAACCAGAGACCCAGCTGTGCTCGAATAGACAGTTACCGAGTCACGGGATATCCTTCACAGCAGGCTTGTTTATGAGCAAGAGCATGGGTGCAACGTGGCCGACTATCTCTCGCTCTCGCTCTCTCTCTCTCTCTCTCTCTCTCTCGCTCTCTCGCTCTCTCGCTCTCTCTCTCTCTCTCTCTCTCTCTCTCTCTCTCTCTCTCTCTCTCTCTCTCTCTCTCTCTCTCTCTCTCTCAATATGACATTGTCTAGTTTTTTATGGTAACACTTTACAATAAGGTTGTATTGTTAACAATTAGTTAATGCATTAGCTAACATTTACAGTGAACAATCATTCTACAGCATTTATTATTTTTAGTTTGTTCATTTCAGCATTTACTTATATATTATTAAAATCAAACATTGTAACTGTTTAGATTAGTTAATGCACTGTGAACACGAATGATTGAATTGACATTAACTAACAAGAATTAATGCATGCTGAAAAACTATATTGTGGTGACAAACGATGACAAACTGAGGGTGAACATCATGTGCTTCATGTGGACACAGGCTGCGTCCTCCAGAGGTCTCATTCGAAGGCTGCTACGTCATCAAGGCTGTGTCGTTTCATAAAATCAGGTAGTACTCTCCGGAGGCACCCTTCAAATGCGACCTTGTTTGACAGGAATTCTTAGGACACATAAGCTGTATCCTTTGTTGCTAGAGATAACCCACAATTCTTTGCGTCGGCCAACTTCTGTTATTTGAATAAACAGCAACAGCTGCACATTCAATCAAATATGTGGTGTTTAAATGTTAGCAGTGTACAATTTGTGTCACTTTTTTTAATCTTAGCAGGCATATGTAGTAAATAGGTTTACAAGTGTTTAGTGATTTTTAAACGTTTTGAAACAGTAAGGCCAACTTTAACCAACTTTTTACCTCTTAAATCATGTAGAAATCATTTTAATTAATTTGACAGGTGTGGGAGTGCAACGTGTTGTCATAGCAACGTGGTACTTCCTGTTTCTTTTTCTGCCAGTATGTCCTACGAAGGATGTCTCGTTTAATTCTAAGATGAGAATCCTCCATATACCGCATCCTTTAGATGATGATACCTCTGGAGGACACAAGGACGCAACCTTACGAAACGAGACACAGCTACTGACTACAGAGACTCATTAGAAGTGTCTTAACTCAGCCCTTTGCCAGGCACTGTGTTAACAAAAAGCTTATTCAAAAGTAAAACTTGACCTAATTAATCTCCATATAGTAGGCACATTTTCATTGACTCTATCAATCATTAATACATATTTATGCTTTAATGTAAAAAAGTGAATGTGTGTCACATTCATATTATCTTTGTTGTTGTTTTTACATAACATTCAATCAATCATGATTCAGACAAGCTTACTTTAACAATACACGGTTTTCTTAGAAAAATTAAATAAACAATACATATCAATAAAAGTCGACTGTTTAGTGCAGACCGGGTCCTCATCCACATCCTTTTGCTCCTCAAAGCTGCTTTAGGCTATAGCAGGAGACGAAGGGATGGAGGCTCTGCTCTGCTAAACAGGAGTTCACTGGGTTTGGGTGTTTGTGGAGCAGCCCAAGCTGTGTGTGTGTGTGTGTGACTAATAGTGGTAGGCACGCACAGCTGTGGGCTGGAGCTGAGCCTGGTACAGCACACAGAGCAGAAGAGCTGTCAACAGGTCCCATCAGTGGTGGGGGTTGGGTCGGCGAGGGGCTGGTGTAGACAGCCAGGAAGGAATGCGCCTGCCCCCCAAGGAAAGGAGGGCTCACTTGTGGAAAAAAAGACAAGATGGCTCTTTTGTAACTGTCTTTAACAGGCAGACAAGAGGAAACGCTTCTATTAATATTTAGGGTTAGATATAGATGTGGGTACACACACACAAATATATAAAGAGGTACTCAATCAAACAGGCTTTTATACTACTGCCCAATGCAGGCTGCACACACGGTCGCATTCAGTTGCACGCGCTCCGTTACCGTGGCAACAGTGACGTTTCTTTGACTGTTGTCTTGGCGACGGTAGTATTTCCCAGCATCTCATTTGTTGAGACAAAGGCACTGACACCTCAGAGAGGAAGCGGGGCTTTCTCAGCCTTCTCTAGGAAGTGCCTTGTATCGATTGGTTCCTCGAGCTGTCGTATCCACGAAGACACGAGATGCAGACGGCTGACCTTATCGAAGCCAAGCTGCACTTCCTTCTTAATCTTCGCGCACCTGCACCCATATCGAATGACCAGCCTGGATCTGCATTCTAGGCTGTTATTATTTCTGCAGAGCCTTGCTTGTCAGGCGCACGTGGTGTGAGAAAACGATGAGCTGTGTGTGCGTGCAGTTTGACCAGTTTGTGTGCCATGAGTGGGTTGCCGTAAATGTGTATTCATTCTGATTTGAAGGGTATAGTCTGTCTCTGAGCTTCTGACAAGCTGAAAGCTTGAAAAATGGTCCGTGAAATGTGAATAACCTTAGGAAATCTTCATGACAGCATCTAGCGGAGAAACTAAATGTGCCATTTACCTTGTTTTCAAAGCATCTGTTTGTTTTTTATTAACTTTAGACTTCAGAAGTAAGGTCAAAAGTGTAGCCCGTGGTACTCAGACCTGCTTCTGGAGATCTGCCATCATGCAGTTTTGGGTTCCATCCCTCTTCAAACACACCTGCCTATAATTTTTATACGAACCCGAAGGCCTTGAATATCTGGTTCAGGTGTGTTTCATTGGGGTTGGTGCTGACCTCTGGAGGAGAGTAGATAACCTCTGCTGTGTTGTGTTGTGTGTATAGGCCTCAGCTCATATTTAGGAGTTTTCGACATCTCCAAAACTCAAGTGGCATTGGATTTATGGTAGATGAATGCTGGGGTTGGGCGATGTCTACCAAATTGGCATCGGACGATGGCTGCAGTGAAACGATGACATCGCCTTGCAGCGTTATAAAGTGAGGCCCGTCTGGCACGAGCTGCGCAGAGACACATATTCTTTATACAGCGCGAGCTGGGCAGTTATCAATTCAGGCGTGTGTCATCTGTACAGCGCAAGCTTCATGGTTATAAAGTGAGGCTTGATTGTATTGTCATTCTGATGTTATATTCAATAAAAGGGTTGTAAAGTGAGGTGCGTCCTCTTTATACAGCGCAAGCTCCACAGTTATAAAGTCAGACTAGTCTGATCTGTACAGTGCAAGGTTTTATGCCCCTTAGTCTTGTTCATATTTCTTTACAACGTAATTTGCAGCCCGTAGTACAGAGCAGCACGTGACGAAAGTGAAACATTTGTTGGAATCACGATGCTGGCTCAACATCGCCATGTCTATCAGCCATCGCCGATGGACGATGGCATCGTCTATTGGCCCAACCCTAGCTGCCACATATCTGTCTTGCAGTGAGAAGTCTTTAATTGGTTAAAAAATATTGTGCCAAGGACTAATGGGTGTTAGTAAAAAAAATTGTAATTATAATTGTTGATTTTCTATTTTGTTCATTCACATTGAACAAAAACAATTGAAAAAAAAAAGAAAATAGAAAAAAAACAATTGTAAATTGTTGATGAATGATAGCTATGAAGCATGCTAGACGATATTACTCATTTAGCAAGTTTATAAGACAACAGGCTTGTGCAACAAAACTGTTTCTCATGAAAATAATAAAATATACAAAATTCAGCTAGCCCGTCCACATAGAGACGCATTTAGCTGTATACGTAAAACTTATGTATCGTTTCGGCGTTTCGTTCAGACGGATCCGACGTTTTGGGAGCCTGAAATTGCTTTTTTTATTTTACCGGGTTGCAGAACGGATAAATCTGAAACAACACCCTTGCGTTTTCGTGTGTACAGCAAATCTGTATATTTTCTGAAACGATGATGTCATCACCCCACGTCGTGCAAGGGTTATGCGCATGCCTTCACGTATCGCAAGTCATCTTCTCTGTTTTAAGTGTATCTCTGTGGCAGAATTACAGCGCCACATACTGGTCTGGCATGTATACTACATCGTTTTGAGTTGGTTTCAGTGGTTTTGTGTGTACACTGAAATTTCTTGAGACCACTCTGTGTTTACGGAATTTTTTTTTGGCTGAGGAAAAAATTGAATGGGGAAAGCTCTGGGTTTGTGTGGATGTGGCCTAATGTGCATCATTTTAACCAAATTCATTTTGAAATTATGAGTTTGTTCTCGCGATGTTTAAAGTCATCTGTCCACATACAGTACATTCTGTCATTGTCGTTGGCACACAAATTTGAAATGGTTTAACGCAAAACCTGAGCAAACCCTTTGAGGTATTGTTGAAAATATTTTGACAGGAAACGTAAAAATAAACCAGAATTTGTGAAGTTTGTCATGGCTGGTTGATAGAAGAATTTGTGCAGTGCTAAATTGTTGCATACATGTGTAAAATATTTAGCAAAGAATATAGCAAGAAATGTATTGTACTATGCAACATTTTTTTCCTGGATAGTGTGTCGACACTTTCCAGACCTGTTTATTTCCACCTATGAAACGTTTCTATGCTTTTAAAGTTATGACCCAAACATTATTATTTGCAGACTATATACTTTATTTTTTGAGCGCAATAGTTTTGTTCATTACCTTCTATAGCACTGTCCAAGAAAATCTCCGAAACATTCAGAATTGAGGGTCAAATGAGTTTGTGCACTGTCTGTGTGTATTGAGCATAGTAGATTCCATCTGTTCCCATGTAATGCATATCACTGAGCAGCATGACTTTCCAGTTACATGGAGTTTATTGTATCGTAGACTTGCATTCTCTCTATATACAGACACTTTAATCTTTCTCCATCCATCTACTTAAGTGTTTTAGCTGCTGTTGTGTCCTTGTGCCTGTGTGTCAGCTGACAGAGAAGAGAAACTGTCGCTTAGATCCAGCCCAGTGTCTTAATCCTCTCTGCTCCTCCCATCTCACTCACCCTGTGTGTCATGTTTGTGAAGTTGGACCAGCATGTGTGTGTTGTGTTTGTGCACATATAAAGATGGTCACCAGTCACTCTCCTTGTTTGCCATGGAAAGTCTCGCTCTGCCCAAATGTCAACTTGTGATTGGCCGATCTCCACTGTTGTAGGCTCCTCCCATCGATCTTACTCTGTCTGTGCGTTCGTGCATACCAAGTGAATGCCTTCCCAGAAGTGGGAGGGGCTGTCATGCCTTGGGTTATCCACATGTTAATGTGTCAGTTAGCAAGAGGGCGGCAGGGTCCTGAAAGCATAACAGACGGTGGGGGAGTAGTGTTCTGGACTGACATGCAGGAAGAAACAGGACCCTGTGCTAGGCTGTTTAACAGATTGCAGGCATATTTATGCAGAAGCACATGACATCTACAGTCCGAGGAATTTTGGTTCACTTCCGTATTCCGTCAGTGTTGGCACTTGTTTATGGTTCGGATGATATGCATTCTCCTTATTTTTTGACAATATTTTTATTTTAAATTTGGTAGAAATTTTGTTTTCTAACTATATATTATGCTGAAAGTATTATTGAAATTATGATTTAAATCATGTATTTTAAAATGACTCATTTTTATTAAAGTTATTAAAGAAAGAGTCACCTCAGTATGTTCCATGGACAACAGTCAAATGTTGAGGCTATTACACAAATATATATGCCACAATTTTACAGTTAGATTTAACCCACAAGCTTCCCTTGGTTTATTTTAAATGTTGCTACAGATTTTTTACAGAGAGCTTCAGGAAATATCCACCATGAGTGCCCGTGGGCATGTTGGTGTTTTTTGTTTTTGTTGCTCACCAGAACATTCATGTGTTTCATCTCTTCCTGTAGACTCTAAAGAGGAAGGAGAAGGACTACGAGCATGAGATGGAGCGTTTGGCACGGGAGAAGATCGCTTTGCAACAGAGATTGGCCGAGTTGAAGAATGAACTGAGTCAGCGATTGGACGTTATGGAGATTGATTGTGTTCTCCGACAGACTGTCCAACCTGATGATGACCAGGCCTCTACCTCCACTGCCTCAGGTAGTATCTACCAAGTGCCTTGTTTGCTGTTGAGCGTAGAGTTGAGCGTAATGTGTACTTTTAATTAAAGTCATTTATAGCAAATGCATAACTCTGATTTTTCTCCACAGAAGGTGAAGACAACATTGATGAAGACATTGAAGACGAGAGCTTGTCAGCTACGCCCAATGCCTTACCCAAAGTGCCTCCTGCGCCTCATCCAGAGTTTAAAAAATCCCGGCCTGCTTCTTCCCTCATAACACAGCACGTTTCTATTCCACAGAAGCTATGTACGACTTTACCCCCCGTTCCCTCGGCTCAGCTATCCCCTGTCGTCGTCGCCGCCCCAATCACAGCTCCAGCTCTGTCCCCGACACCAGCACAGGCTCCCAACGGCCCCGCCTTCGTTTCAGCCATCCAGCAGCCGCATGCAGTGGTGACCCCGCAGACCCTACCTCCAGCCCACACTCGCATAATGACTGCATCCAGCCTCCAACCCACCGTCATCGCTCACGCCGGATCGGCATCGCACGCCTCCGTCATCCATACCGTCAACCATGTCATCCAGTCGGGCTCCAAGCATGTGGCCCATATTGCCCCCTCCAGTTCTGTACAGCTGGCTTCCGGACCTCAATCTATCAGCCATATCACGGTACACCCGGTGGCCCACCTTCCTACAATCTACCCTCAGCCTGTGGCGGTCACGCAAACCACCGTCATGGGCCACATCGCACACACGTTCTCGCACGGCCAGTTGAATGGCACGCCGGCCACCATGGTGGGCAAGCAGACGGCGATAGGTGCTCAGATGGTCACCCATCACCCTCATTTAGTCGGACAGACCGTCCTTAACCCGGTCACCATGGTGACCATGCCCTCCTTCCCAGTCAGCACGCTAAAGTTGGCCTGAAGCGATACTGATGCCTGGATAGAATACAGACACAGAGTGGTCAAAAGGTGATGCCCCCACCCATCCCACAACAATGCTGCATTGCAATCAAAATGAATTATTGAGCTACAGTACATTCCAAATGACAAGAAAGTATTAAAAAAAAACTTTATAAAGACTCAAATCTAAAACAGAGAAATTTATTGAATGTCTATTGCTATATAATGATATATAATAACAGAAGAAAAAGAGAATTTCTATCTTTATGTGTGGGATAAGGCAGAGTTTGATGTTTAGAGTGCTCATGTGCTACTCGGTGTATGTTTTAGGCCCTATAGTGGAATGAATAATGATGGAAATGTGATGGTCTGATCAGTTGAAATCGACTCTCGATCTGACTGCTTACTAATGGTTTGATACCTCACACTTTTTACACCTCATAGACTTTTTAGGCAAACCAGGTATACAGTTTTGTCTGTCACAAATCTCAACCAAAACCTCCTAAAGTCCCTACAGTTCTGTCTTAAAGGAACAGTTCACTCAAAAATTCAAATTTGCCATTTACTCTCCTTCATGTTGTTTCAAACATGTATTCTAAATATTGTATGAATCTTCTCTATATCCACCACTGATCCATATGACATCCAAACTACTGCACATTTAAGAGCCACGACAAAGATGAGCATTTGCATTTTGGTCAGTTCTGTAGCTTTAGAAGACTGCACACTACATTTATGGTGCTTTTATTTACATTTTATGAATTTGGACGAGAGACACTTTTATCCAAATCGACTTGTGGTGCTAATGCAATGCTCTACCAATTGAGCTACAGGAATGTTGAACTGTCATCGCATAGAGAAAATGTCAAGATTCTTTACATTTTTTGTCAATGACAGAATTTTCCTTATTTTTGAGTGAACTGTTACTTTAATATCACGTCACCTGTACCGCCTTCACTCAAACCATGTAGTTATGCTGCGTTCGAGACACCTCGTAACTGAGATATTTCCCACTACAGACGTAGTAACGTCTTGTCTCACATTAATAAAATAAAACATTAATGTTACTAATGATTCATTAAAACTTTGCAAGTGTCTGTTAACATTAAAAGAGCACCGTTCCATAAAGTATTTCCGGGTCGAAGTGGGAATTGTCGAATTTCCGAGAGCATGTGAAGGCAGCATTAATGACGGACTAGCGTCATTATCAGTAAACCATGTAGTTGACCGCGACACTGAGCACATTTCGGATGCTTCTATATGAAATATTATTTTGCAGAGTTTACGCCATTTGGTCGTTGTACTCTAGCTGGCATAGAGTCTTGTGTTTTGTGACTGTCACGCGAATAGTTGGAGGGAGTTTGACAGCAGTGCCTTTTCAATCTGCAGTCCTGTTGTATGTTCACGCCCCCTTATGTTCTCTGTTTGCAACTGCACTCATTCAGAAAATACGTTATTCAGTAACAGTCACCTATTTAAATCTAGATAAGCGGTATGTGAATTGCTTAGAGGAGTAAACAAATATGTTTGTGGAACAATTGCAAAGAAGTTGAACATTTCTAGATGTCACTGTGAATGTATTCCAGCGTTTAGACATGAGGCAGGCAACGGCTCATCTTGCCATTGGTGGTAAATGTTGGTTTGTTTTAGGTAGTAAAAGACTGCAGTCAGTATGTGGTTATTTGTAATTTTTTTAGGGTACATGTAGCAGATGTCGTGAGTGTTACGTTTATAAGTGTGTTTGTGGAATGAAAATGCATCTTTTTTTAGTTAAGAAAACTCACATGGGCTTTAAGTCTATCAGCGTTTGACTAATGTCGTTTCGATGAAGCTGAAAGGTGGATGTATGTCACCTTGTATTCCTTAATGAAATATTTTCACGCATTTATGTTGATGTCAGAATGTTTTAAACACGCTGTGTGTAGAGAGATTCGATTTTAAAAGAACACTGTGATATAGTTTGACTGTCCCTTATGAGCTTCTTTGACGTATCTTCAGAAAAGATGTGGCTGTTTTCGCATGTAAGGTTAGATGGATGATTCCTGTTTTCTGGTAACTCTTAAAATATGTTTATACATTTCTGGGACCATGGACAGTACTGTATATGTTGGGGCAATTTTTCTGACCTCTTTCCACACTGATATTATATATATACATGCATATATATATTTAGTGTGTTTTCCCTATGGAGAAAGTTTAAGTTGTATATAGCCTGTAAATTTGGAGCTGCGTATAGATCTAACTGTCCAATGTTATAAATAAAAAGAAAATAAATAAAAGAGAACAAATGCTAAATAAAAATAAATCTTGAAACCTTTACTAGCTGTCTTGTGATCAATTTAGACACAAAATGGTTTACGATGTATGTTTTCGTCTTTTTACATTATACCAGTTGTAATCATTCTGAATGTTTAGTATTATCTAAATCAAAACCAAGTCATTCAATCAAAGCCTTTATATGAGACATTAAAGTTGTGGCATTGTACATTAGCGAGAAATGATTGTCTCCAAACTTGATAAAACCAAACCAAAAAACAAATATCGTCACAGATTAAAAAAATTCTCCATTGGGAAAGTGATGTACTATAAACTCTTTAAAAAAGTACTGAAAGATTAATACATTAATGATAAAAAATAGCTTGCTCATTCTGACCACAGATTATCTTTCATTTACGGTTTTCACCAACAACTTGGTACAATAAATATTAGTTTAAATTGACAGTGATAGCAGCCACACATCCACTGTACAATAAATATAATTTTATATATAATGATATCCTATAACTAATAAAAAACAAAATGTGATAAAACAATCGGTTACATCCTTGTAACAAAAATGTACTGTAACTCACCATTGTGAGATTATGATGCATTTGAGCACTGTTAAACAAAAGTATGTCTATAACCTGTTTTGCACTTCAGTTTACGCTACAGTTTAGCACTGTTTATGACAACACTGTTGTCTAGTTGTCTTTTATTAAGCCGGTTCTTGACTTGATCTCTCTCTAGATCCACACGCGCACATGTCGTCATCTCCACACACCTCTGAGTATTCTCATCATCAGATTCAGTAGTTTGATTGTCAGAACCTTCCTCATCAGATGTTGGGGCAAGAGGCGGCATCAGTGTGGGAACAGAATTAAACATGATGAAACCTATCAGGATCACCACCAGTGACACAATATATAGTCCTGAAAACTGTGGAAGAAAACAGAAGGTGGAAGTCTACTTCCATCTGAACCGAGGTTAAAGGGGTAGTTCACCCAAAAATAACATTTCTGTAATCATCTACTCAACTTCGAGTTGTTCCAAATCTGTATAAATTTCTTTGTTCTGATGAACACAGAGTAAGATATTTGGAAGAATGAAGGACAGCAAACAGTTCTGGGGCACTTTTGACTACCATTGTAATTTTTCTTATGGTAGTCAGTGGGTTCCAAGAATTGTTTGTTTCCAAGCATTCTCCCAGTTCCAAATATATTTCTCTGTGTTCAACCAAACAAAGAAATATATACAGGTTTGGAACAACTAGAGAGTGAGTAATTCATGACAGAATTTTCATTTTTGTGTGAACTATCCCTTTAATACATTAACATCATCCTCAACTGAGAGAATTATTAACCTCTGTGCATAACAAAGTCAAATAATCTGATTAATTGAAAAGACAACAAAAACTGTGAAACATTATCATATAGGCTAAATGATTTGCTTGATGTCACAATGACCTTCTGTAGACTCCTAGAAAACATCTAGTTCATTCTGCTAGCACAGAATGTGGAAGTGCCATATAGAGGGTATGCATTGACATCACTTTTTCACGTGAACATGCCTGACACGCACCCTCAAGTACTCTGCAAAATGGCTGCTTTCAATAGGAGAAACAAAGAAACCGGGGCTGTGTTTGAAAACGCTCCCTATATCCTATATAGTGCACTATATCGGGTGTCCGCCATTTTGTAGTGGTGTCCGAAACCTGAGTGAACTACTTCATTCGCTATATTTGTTCACTCTATTTTACCCACAATGCACTCCCATCGATTTTCCCATCGAGGCTGTACACTCGCTCGCTCACTATTTCTCATGATACGACACACTACGACCACTTGATTAGAATCAGCTGGAGGAGAGTGACCATTAAAGGTGTCATGAACTGGCCTTTTCATACTGTTGTCTGAGGTCTACTTATGACGTTCACATGGTTTTTACCTAAAAAAATCTAAATAAATAAGTAATAGGCTATATTCTACCATGGTTTTGAGGCAGGCTCAAGAAACGCTAGGTTTTTATGGGCGGGCCGCATTGAAGACTTGGAAGTAAACGCCCACTGCTATGATTGGATAACAGTTCCAAAAGACAGCAGTGTGCCATGTGATGTACATTTCTGTGTGTCTGTTTGACAAGCTACGTGCTTAGTTGGAGCCTTCTGTAAACTTGGTTAAACATGTAGGTTACACATAATCTGGTCCCAGTTGCATAAAATTAGCCGCTAAGTTTATGCAACTTATGCAATTTATGCAGACAGCATCTTAAAGGCGGGGTGTCCGATTTCTCTTAGCCGTTGTTGATGTTCAAATCACCAAAACAAACACACCCCTACCCCCATCTTTCGCTTTCGTCAGCGCTCGGCTCAGCTAATGTGCGTCCTGTGCATTGTGCAACTTACTGCTGAAAATAAACGTGGAAAACAGTTGTTTTGTTCTCTTTATTAAAAACTGATACAAAAAACGTGAAAATTAACCATTTTATTAAGCAATCCATGAATCCACATAGGTGTAAGATAATGTCGAATGTCCGCGACAGTACTGTCAGACGCAGGTTATATTACGTCAGTGTCTGAAATCGTTCACTCATTTTCATTCACTTCTTCCCCATATAGTGGACTCAAATGTCATTCGCTATATAGAGAATAGTGAAGGAGTGATCGAAGGAGCGGTTTCAGGCACAGCACGGGACAAAAACACACAATTATTTGCGGAAATTACAAGCAGCTGGACTCGACGGTGATCCTTACGACTACCTTAAGATTTACAAAGGAATCAGGTGTTCTCGGACACTCAAATGTTGCCCGGAATTGCGTTTCCTAATATTGTAATCATTCATTTTGCAGAGTGTTTTACCACTCAAGCGGGCGCGTTCCTGCGTGTTCATGTGGGAAAGTGACGACATGCGCATACCCTCTATACTCTGATATGAAGATCCAGTGGGCCAACTTTTTCTTACTTTTCTCAGAACTGTATGGGGCGGTCTCATAGGCAGGGTTTACATTACTTTGTTCTTATAAATTCATAAATATAAGCATTTTTCCAAATTCTCTATTTTCATCAGAACAAAGTAACATGAATGGTGTGCATGGCACTGATGTATTTTGTATTTTATGTTGTTTTTAGTTAAGACAGCTCAAATTTACATTTTAGTCTAGACTAGGGCTGCGTCCAAATACCTCCACTTGTGGTCTTGGCCACTTGAGAGCGCGTGCACATGACAGGAAATAAGATCGCAAGTCTGTCCAATGTCTTAAAAACGGCAAAGTGCAGTGACCTTAACACACACTAAACACACACTATCTTGAATACCGCGTCCGAGCGGTATTCAGGGCTAAGTGTATCCCATCATGCATCACGTTCTGGATATATCATGAGACTTTTTGCTAGGGTCTCGCGAGATGTTGTGGAAAGCTTTCCAGTGTAAGTTATACAGCTACTTTTAAAGGTTATATCTATTTATTCTATGTTTGTCTAACATGTGCTTTTCTTTTGTTTTTGCTTTTTTGGGTACAGCTGCTTTGATACAACAAATAAAGCACTACAAAAATAAATCTGACTTGACTTGACTATATAAGTAATACATATAACATATATAATTTCGCAGTAAAACGTAGTGATACACATTTTATTGGTGAAAATCCAGAGTTATGTATTTTGTTAAACTGCTTTTTATGACATAATTAGAAACACCAAATGAATTAACGTTATATGTTTGCACTTGCGAAGTGTGTCCCATCGGGTTAGAAATATTACATGCTCACTTGGGATATTCACACCCACTAGAACACTTGGGCCAAAAACAGGAAATACGTCATAGTCAAGTGGTCAAGTGCACAGTCCGCAAATGGGGGTATTTGGACGCAGCCTAGGTTTAAAGTCACCATGAAACGGAAGTTGCGATTGACTTCTTTTCCGTATCGTGACGTGTATCCGAGTGAAATGGCTTCTGAAATTAGAAAAAAATGTAGGGTGGGACTATATTGCAATTTTTTTTAAAGTGTGCATGGATAAATCATTTATAATAATCACTGCAACACTGTGTAAAACACTTAGAATTTTCCTGTTTGATTTCAAGGTGACTTTAAGCCTTGTCTGCGAAACTGGACACAAAAGTCTTACCGTTATAATCTATCAATGAAAAAGAATAATAAAAAACAGTCACAATTTCATCTATTTAAAAGGTCACAATTATTTCTGTAATTTCTACTTTATTCTTTACTTTTTGTTTAGCATTTTCGCAGGTTTTAACTGAGCCACCATTTTATGTTTAAATACTTACAGAGTAATGAAACAGAAAGAGTCCACAAAACAGGCTGAAGAGGTCTCCGGTGAGCAGGGAAAGGTTGACTGCTGTGGCGCTGGTCATCTTTACCACTATGGGCATCATGCTATAAAAGCCATACATGCACAGTGCATATCCAGCCAAGAGAAGAGCTGCGAAGAAAGTTGAAATATGAAACAGAGAAAACATCTTCACAAAGCTTTCAAATGTATGATGAGTACAGCTTTTGATGTCATTGGCCTAACTAACTCTGTACAAAATTACTTTTTATTCTCTTTTATAGTATTTGCCATACTTTACCGATTTCCCACTTCCATTGAATTTTGGACACTTCGCTGTGTTCAATAATGCCTCTGCAAGAGAAGAACAATGATGGCGATGATGTAAGTAGCTCATTTATGAACAGACCTCTTGTGATTAACAACTCAACAAATCTCACAGTTGAATTCCACTGATGACCGTTCCGAAGAGCCCAATCATGCCCAGAAATTCAACCCGGCTCAAATTCTTCACTGTGTACTCCTGGCACACATTCGAAATGGCGTAAAGAGTAGCACTGATGAGAACCAGACCATCCCCAAGGAGAATGTTACTTGCTGTTGACACAGGCATGAATAATAGTGAGGTTTCATTGTGTAATGACACATTACACTCTATGCTGAATTATGTTCTGGACAATTTATTGAAAAGAAACACATCTGGGCTAAAAAGACCAAATGACATCATAAAGTATGATTGAGACCACCAATGCTGGCCTTTTATTCTTTCAAAGAATCTTTTGAACTATTAATTCTTACTAGATCCCTGGTCCTGACCCGCAAGGATGTCTGCCCCCACCATGGCTCCTACCCCAGCCAGACATATACACACAGATACAAAGTGAGTGATCCTATAGCAGGTTTTCAAGAAAAACCAGGACAGGATCATGAGAACTGGGATAACAAAACAGTCCAGAAGCTGAAAAACCATAATACAGAACATACAATAAGTACAGAATTGCAGTTATAATTCAACAACAGCTTGCAAATCTGATTCTACTTTTGTCAATGTGTAACAAGAACAATTCATGCATGCATGCAACAAGTGACATATTCTAAAATGCAACTTTAAAGTCATAATCTGAGATGTTTTAGTGAATACAGATGTATCATGCCATAATTTTATATATACGACTGTCACCTGTATGCTGGTTAATGTGGTGTACTGGTATGCTTTCACTACTGCATAATTTGCCTCCACATCTGTAAGTCCCAATAATACATATTTCCACCATTTAGTCTTTAATATCTGCAAAATATTGCCATAACCTACATTAAAAGAGAGACGTCCTGAATATTACATGCCAAAGAAAATGTTTAGCACCACATACAGACCTTATTTACACAAAGAACACAATGATCATAAGTTACTGATACATTTCTGATGTTTTCATTCAGATACCATTTCTGAAGATCAATGCCGTGGTATATGTGATGCAAAGGAGGGTGTAATGTATAAAGCTCTGAAGCATGGGTGTATTCAGATAGTAAACAGAAGCCAGATATTGAGATGTTACAGCAGTTCCACAAATCAGCACTGAGAGGATTTGTCCCATCAGCAAAGTTTTTAAAAGTTGCCTGTAAATAACAGACGGTTAAACTGATGGTTAACTCATAATTTGTGATGGATCATTTAACCACTAATCATATGGTAAACTGAAAGATCTTGCATATGTAAAGCTGTGTCCACTCACCATGTGAAGATATCTCCCAACTTTGGCAACCCCGCTCTCATTTTAGAGCAGAGAGTGTTCAGCCGCACTTGAGGCATCTTGTCTCGTGTCATTCATTTCAGAGAGCTTTGAGACACCATATCAGTGAGTAACAAGATTAATCATTTACAGTTTGATAAAGTACAAAGCAGAGCAGAAATCTTACAGTGCACTGATCTTGAACTTTAAGATGAAGCCCTTACGAAGATAGTCTTTGACATTCAAAAGCAGAATAAAACATATCCTCCAAATATCCAGACAACCAGTCAACCACATAGACAAAGGTATGAGCCGACCTAAATCTAATGCAATACTATAACATAAAAATATACTGTATAATCTTACTTTACAATATTGAACAATGTTACTAGAAATCAGAAAGTCTTGATGGAGTTACTATCCAAATGAGGTAACTTTAACAAAACACACTGGGTGTTTCAAATCAAATACAAGCTTACTGCTTGCTGAATTCTACACAGTAGTGAGTATTGAATACAATGCAAAAAGTGTGTGTGAATTGCTCATTGTCTAACTTTGAAGCTCTTACAATTATAGGCAACTATTTTACAGTGTACATTTAGTAGTGTCTGGCAAAAAAGTAAGTCATCCGAGCATACAAAAATCTGCATACTATACACGGTGTACATACTGTATACTGCAAAAACAATATTTTAGTGTTATTGTGGCACCCAGAGTGTTTAAAACAAATGCGAACGCTAGTGTTGTGTCTCCAGTGCACCAGAGGGCGCTAATACATCACGTCCCCCTTATCGTCGCAGGTAAAGAAGTGTTCACGTCAGCAGCACAGGAGACAGGAAAATAAAGCCACTGTTTACCGTTCATAATGATGGAAGATGAAGAATTAGAGTTTTTGGAAGATTTGGAAGCGATATTGCACCTTACCCCAGAAGTGCAGCTGGCTATTGAGCAGGTGAGGCAGTATTTTTTTTGTGTCCATTTGTAATGGTGTTACAGTGAGCGCGCACAGTCAGCTGTTTACTCTCTAATGGCCAGTTTGACACACCGCGAATGATTTTTTTTAGATATTTTCTTTTTAGAATATAGCATTTTTTATTTATTTCGTTGAGTAACTGTTGTCAACAAGCTGTTTCAACGAGCAAACAGATCAGACAGATCTGTTCTTGGTAGCTTTGCTATTGGGGAGGGAGGGAGGCAGGTGTCAGGAAAAGAGAATCAACTTGACACGCGTAAGTTAGAGAAAATAAATAAATAAAACAGAAGCTGTAGCCTTTTAAACATAACTGTATAAGCTAATACAAGAACCAAATCTGTAACGTTACCGTTTGGTTTTGCCTTTTGTAAACGTGATAGCAATGGCGCAACAAAACTATGTGTTTGTGTATAATATAAATAAACTGAACCACGAAGAAAAGAAAACAGTGTGACATATGTGGAATGTGGATATACATTGGTATAGTATTGTTGAGCAGTGCCGAACACTAGAAACATGATTTCCTATAAACATTTTCTGATCAGTTTGATGGAGACAGGCAGGTGTTGCAGAGGGATGTGCAGATTTTTCAATAATCTGTGTCTTCCACTGCATCTTCAGTCCAGAATTGTATCATTAATACAGCTTCTCATCTTGGTTCATTTGTTTTGCTGTTGCCTTCGCTTCATCACTAGCGGATTATACATATTTATTATACATATTTATGGATGAGAGACCTTTAGAGACCTCGGGACCACATTAAAAAGCTGACAGCATCAAACATCAACCAGCAAAAAAACATTTTTGATGAAGTTGTTTATTCTCTATTCAATTTTCCAGGTTTTCCCCAGCCAAGACCCGTTGGATCGAGCTGATTTTAATGCTGTTGAATACATTAATACATTGTTTCCAACAGAGCAGGTAATTTTATATTGAAGAATTGGGTTTCAAACTAAAACTGTATAATGAATGTAGTGTGGTGTGTTATCTTTGTGTGTTTGAGATTTTGAAAGCTCCAGTTTTAAGGATTGTTCGTATGATAATTGACATTCCAAATCATTACATCATAGGTTCATCTGTCTGTAGGCCACCATAATAAGACCAGTATCCCTTAACCATGCTTTCACAAAATAAATCAGAAAATTGAGTAAAGGTTCTGTAGTGTAGGTCTCAGTCCAAAATATGAATTCAATGTCTATGTTCTTTCTCGACCAGTAGAGAGCGCCACTCTCTGTGTGTATAAAGGAATCACCAATTTTATTGCTGATGTATTTGAATTGGTATAGAAACATTTGTATTTATTTAACATATTTGTATGTTTTAGTCATTGGCCAATATAGATGAAGTGGTTAATAACATACGGCTAAAAATCAGGTGAGTTTTTAGACTGTGAAGACTTTGTTTATATAACTGATGTTATCACTTTTTATGTTTGTTGTTGAATATTTATTTTCTTTGTTTAGACGGTTGGATGATAACATCAGGACGGTGGTGAGGGGACAAACTAATGTGGGACAGGATGGCAGACAGGTGAGTCCTTTAATTTTGTTGAAACTTAACAAATTAATCTTAATTCGTTAAAACATTTAAATGTAAAATATTTTATTATAGATGAATATTTAATTACACATGCAGTTTTTATAATTTTCAGTTTGTTGTTTGTTACATGGTAATGACTAATATTTTTAGAACTTATGAAAATTATATACATTAATATACAGTATGTGTCAGTGTTTTTGTTTTCTTCAAATTTTTGGGTGAAAATCAACATTATGCCACAAATGGTATGTCACTAGAGTCCATAAATTTAAATAGATTTCTCTTGTATTCAGCCTTTTGGGCATCTAGGGTTTCAGACTGTAAGCGCATTTTAAATGCTTTACACAGACCCAGAAGCTATAAAGGATGATTCTTTTGGGTCTCAAGCAGTTTCCTCAAAGTGCTTTGTATTTTTTTACGTAGAAAAATGATTGACACGGTAAAGGTAGCATTAGTACTTTTGAATGTTCTCCTGAGGTAAACCACCCTCTCCACTTCAAATTAACATTCATTTTGAATGCCAACCTGTGCTTCTCTTGCATTTCTCATCTCTGGATGTACTGTAACAGCCATCGCATTTCCAGGCCCAGATGCTGTCTCTTTCTGGAAAAGAAGGCCCGTTTTACCGTGAATTTCCCTTTTCTCAGCAGCGATTCCATTCCACATTGTGGTTTGGTGTTCTGCTGTTTTTTGGACAAGGTTGGAAACCTTGATTCAACACAGATCTGTTCCTAATCAGGATGGCAGGCTGAAGTGAAATGTGACCCTTGATTGCGATGTAGAGCGGAGAGTGCGGCTAAGACCTGCGAGTGGGGTCAGCTGGTCCTGAATTACCCAGCATGCACTTCACGTGGAAACTGCTTGTGTCTGAACCGTTCTGCGTTAACATGGGGTCGTGAATCTCACAGCCCGTAACCTTCAGAGATGTTTCCATGGAGCAGAGGAAAATCCTTTCAGCAGATGGAACTGCTGGGAGGTGTGGATTACACATGTAGCTGGGGTCTAGGAGTAATGGTGGAGACAGAGGGAGTGGACTGGAAAGACACACTGTTGTTTTTTTTTGTTTAGTCTGTGAAGTATTTATCTGAGAGATGGAGACATCCACGTCTGGAGCGGGATCTCTGGAGTGCACTTGATGACATTTCTAGCTGTGTGGAGGAGTTAGAAGGATGTGTGTGTGTGACCTGAGAGTTTTTTTTTTCAGGTTCTCCCATGTGATGCAGAATGACCAAAGTTAGAATTGGGTATTTCAGTAAGTCTTATCTGAGTTTCTGATGTTTGGATGAAGCTGAGGGCCTGATATGCAGTTATAAGAGCAGACACTCAACAGATGTTCATGCTGTTTAAAGACCTTTGGGACAAAAACCCTTTGGTTTTTATTATCACCTGCCTGCTGTGTATATTCATTTTTGACTGTAATAATTAGCTGTGCTTATCTCTGAAAATGTATATTTATACTATTGTTTAAAAGTTTAGAGTTACTTTACTGAACTGTTTCTTTTGAGCGTAAAAACCTTTTGGTCTTACGGTCTTTGCTTAAGTGTCTAAAATTAGTTTAATAGACAAAAATATAATTGTGCAAACATTCATTTAATTTTAATTCTAAAATTATTTAAAACATTTTTTTTAAATTGACAACTTTGAATAATGAGAAGACATCAGCCAATAAGAGCCCAGCATCCCAGGGTGATGCATAAAAAAATGGCTAATAAAATGTCAAGGGAACATTTCTGCAAATTCTAATCAAAGGGTGACTTTAGTTCACCTTCAAAATTAAAATTCTGTCAACATTTACTCACCCTGTTGTCATTTTAAACCTGTTTTATTTTCTTTTATTTTCTTTGTGCTTCTGCAAAACACAAAAGAAGATATTTTGGAAAATGTTTGTAACCAAAAAGCATTAGTCCCCATTGACTTCTATTGTATGGACACAAAACCAATGCAAGTCAATGGGGACCAATGGTTTTCTGATACCAACATTTTTCAAAATCTTTTGCGTTCTGCAGAAGAAAGAAAGCCACACAGGTTTGAAATGACAAGAGGGCGTGTAAATAATGACAGAATTTTCATTTTGAAAGTGAACTATTACTTTAAGATTCCCGTTCTTACATTTGTGTTATATACTTTTCATGAATTTACTGTTATTCTAACATTTTGGGGGAAAATATCTATAACTAAGTGCGTAAATGACCCTAAACGTTTGAATGGTAATGTACATATCCAGCTTCTTATAACAACAATTTACAATGTGAGGAAATGGCTATTCCACATCATTGTTAACCCACTGACAACAACCTATTAAAAATATTTTCGGAAGTGTAAGACTTGCATTTCACAATGCAGGGAAACTTGTTAGATGTGTGATATCATTCAAAAAGGAAAGTCAGTAATGGACCAAAGCATTTGGTGAAAAATTATTTGGTTAGTCTCTCATTTTGGACTCCCTTTGTCTCACTTAGGAGTCTTGTTAATGTATATTATTTTCCTTAATGCCGCAAAAAGTTCCATATAAAAACTTTGCCATGTTGTGTTCCCATATGGAGCATTCAGATGAGAGTTTATAGTTGTCAGGGAGCCAGTTGGGATCAGGATGTCTCATGTAGTTTTTGGCATCTGGAGCTGCTTATTAGGAATGCCGAGAAGGATCCTCCCCAAGAATGTAGTATAAATATTTAATCTAAACACAGGATGGAAAGTTTACTGCATGTGCGGTTTTCTATCAGTCCTTATAGATGGATACTTTGTTTGTATTTGCCTTGGCAGTTATTTTAATCCTTTGCTGCATTGTTGAGTTTTTGAAGCTTCCCAACAGATTTGTTTTAATGCCCAGGTTTCACCCAGTCTTATACAAATGTTTGATTCACATTGTTTGCATAAAATAGGTCACATTTTTGTACACATTTAAAAAAAAAGTAATATTTGAGAGGGTTTTATTTTTGGTATATGCTTGCAACACTGTGCTTTTTGTTTATTTAAATATTTGCAGTGATTATACAATTTGAAGTCATATTAAAATGGGAAAAAAAGATCAAAGAGCAACTCCATTACACTTTAATTTATCGCTGCTGCCCTTCTGAAACAATCTACATATTTTGTGATTTTAATTTTTTGCCAAGTCATTATTATTATTCACCCTTTATGTTTGTCACTGGGTTTTGCAAATATCTAACCAAAAAGTATTAAAAAGTGCTTGTCTACTTTGACAATACAGTATTTAATCATTTAAAAAGTACTGTGTTTATTCCATGACCTAAAAAACAACAAATTTGAGGTTTTGGAAGGACAGCGACGCTATTATTCTTCGTCATCAACTTCGTTGACGTTTGCTCGGTGGCTTTGGTCGGGTTCACTGAGTGCAGCTATGACACGTCAGAGGAGATCTGGCCCTCCTGGCTGAGCCTGGTTTCTCCCGAGGTTTTTTTTTCTCCATTTATTCATCATTGGAGTTTGAGTTCCTCGCCACAGCAGTGCAGTGTTGGCTTGCTCACCGGGAGACTGCATTTATTTATTTATTCATTTATTTATTAGATATTAGATATTATAATGATCTTGCTTGGTCTATAAACACCATGCACTGTGCTGTGTTTTACCTTTCTGTGTTTTTCTTATTTGCTCCTGTAAAGCTGCTTTGAAAAGCGCTATATAAATAAAATTGAATTGAATTGAATATTATTGTTCAAAATGTACAACATTAGTTCACAAGTATTAACTTGTTGACATATTGATTTAAACTTTTAAATCTACATCACAATAAATCCTTTGAATGCCATCAAATATCATTATGTCCTCACAAGAAAATTAAAAAGATAATTGCTTACTCAGAGTTTAAAAGGAAACCAGGCTTTGTACTTCATTATCTCTCCTACCCTTTAGGAAACATTTATATCCAGAATAATCAGTGAGATAATCAGGAATTGTGCATGTGTGTGTTGACAGCTGTCTATGATTGACATCATAGTCATAGATAAAATGAGTCTCAGTCGTCTCTGTCAATTTGATCGACATGATATTCATCCGTCTTTCATTCATTCGTCTTTCTCAAAGCTCCTACATATTCTTGAATTGTTACACCTCAGGGAGATGTAGCAGGCATCCCAGCACTCATGTCGTCCTATAGTCTGTGGCCCGCCTAAACCATCTGGGGGAAAAACATCCCCAAACTGCAAATAGAGTCCACATGTGTGGCAGCTGCTCTGCTTCCTGCCAGATCCAAATAAACCCTCACTCCCATCAGAGAGTATTAGAAGATAAGAAAGAGATCTGGGGACTCTCCTCCAACAAGTCCTTCCAACCTTAGAAAATCAGCTTCCTCTCATTTAATGTGGTTCTTTTTAACTGGAGGTCGGTCTTGAGAAGATGTGGCCTCAGATTGAGTACAAAGCATTCAAAATCTAAGCATAACCCTGGACTGGTCTCACAGTGAAAATTCTTTCTCAGAAAGAAGGATGCATCATTGTCAACACTGTGTGTGTGTGTGTGGGGGGGTGTGTGTGTGTGTGTGTGTGTGTGTGTGTGTGTGTGTGCGCGCGAGTGTGTGTGTGCGAGTGTGTGTGCGAGTGTGTGTGTGCGTGCGTGCGTGTGTGTGTGAGAGAAACTCAGAGAGCGTGTCTGTGTTTTTGAGGAGGCTTGTAAAAGTGGTAAATTCCAGGGGGCAGCTGGTGCCGGCTGTAAGCATTCCATTTGCCTGTGAAAGAAATTGGGTAGAGAGTCTGCCAAAGTCTCTTCACTCTTCACGCAGCCACATCTTTCTACACGCATTGGCTAGAGTTCCCACTCATCCCAACAGCTGCAGAAGTACGGCATGGTTGTAATTAAGCATTGTCAGAGTCCGAACACTGGCAGTATGGCTTCAGTGGGAGATGTGCCGTTGGCCGTTGGCCGTGACTCTGCAGTTGAGCGACCAGAAAGATCATACCCAAGTCAGGCCAAGCCATAAACCTTGTGAAGTGGTGCGATCAGGTGGGGAACAAGTGAAAGGGCCAAGAGCACAGCTGCTGCAGTTTTGGCCTACAAGAATGTAGAGTAAAACGCAGCGAGGGCGGTTAAATCAGGCTATGCGGTTTGGTCCACACCCTTCTGAAGAACATAGATCTTCCCACTAAAAATAATACGGGGTCAGGAGGCCAGGCAGGAAGCACGTTCATTAAATCTTCATCTCATTTCAACCTCGGATCCGGCTCGTGTTTTTGTATTAAAAATGAGCTCAATTAACAATCGCTTTTGATGTGGCGGAGGGATTTGGGTTGAGGGTCTGTTTTTCTAATCAGCTAGTTTGAAAGAGATGAACTGAACCCAACGTAAACTCAACTTGATCCAGTGAACTTGAGGTTGCTGATACAGCAGAGTATGAAAAACATTGAGTTGACGGCAATCTGTAATGCTGCTGCGGTGCTGTTTGTGTCATTTTAGATCTTTGTCTTCTCTTTCAGGCGCTGGAGGAGGCACAGAAAGCCATCCAGCAACTCTTTGGCAAAATCAAAGACATCAAAGACAAAGCGGAGAAATCAGAGCAAATGGTGAGTAAAAATAAGCCCCGCAGACAGGAACCTAGTCATTTAAGGCCTGAAAGTCGACCCAGAGTAAATAGCCGTTCGCGCCCACCCACCGACCCTAACAGGCTGGGTAACCAAGGCAGAAGAAACTGTGACATACTGTGGTTTCGTCCACAGCACTCTTTGAGCCCATGGTAATGCACGGGCCATCTGTGAGAGTAATGCAGTGGAGGTCAGAGGAAGGGCAGGGATTGGCTCGCAGCATGAGACGGGGAACAATAGCGAAGCTTTGTCCTTATTCTGATTGTGATGGAGAAATGTGAAAGTATATCAAATGTTGCTCTCCTCCAGGTGAAGGAGATCACACGGGACATCAAGCAGTTGGACCATGCAAAGCGTCACCTGACCACTTCTATAACTACCCTGAATCACCTGCACATGCTGGCTGGCGGGGTGGACTCTCTTGAGTATGTGTAGATCAGATGTATCCGCCATATTTTTCAGGAATGATTAAATGATGATTCAGTAGTTTTGGTTAGCAGTAACAGTGCGCTATAAGTTTGTATGATTGCTTGTTTGCAGAGCTATGACTCGAAAGAGGCAGTATGGTGAGGTGGCCAATCTCCTCCAGGGTGTGGTCAATGTCCTTGAGCACTTCCAGAAGTATATGGGCATCCCTCAGATACGCCAGCTGTCAGAGAGGTGAGGAGACTCATCCTGTCAAAAAAACACTGTGCTTAAAACAAAGAACTTTTGCCAGACTAAATGAAAAAAACAACTTGTCCTGGCATATCTTAAAATACATCCGTGCCATTGTGTTGTCTCAAGATGCACACCAGTAATGTATTTTTCTAGTGCTTTTTTATAAAAGCGACTTAAGTTTCCTAATTTAATTCCTGGCTTAAGATAAGCCTTGTCTGTGAAACCAAGCCATGGATTCACAAACTCATAGACCGTAGTCACATTTAATGCTGCTTGCGTGTGCTTAATGGAATTATCATAAATACGAGTCTACAACATTTTTTTATATTGCATAATTTCATTGCATAGTGTGAAAATGTGCTTTTACCGACCGATACCGATATATTGGTGCATCTATAATATAAATAACTTTTTGACAAATTCTGTATGTTTTATACAAAGCGAAAATAGCATGTACAGTATTTAACCAAAACTTCAAAATCTGATTCTAGATAAAGCTGTGAAACGGTAAAGCGGTTGATGTATGCTTGACAACAGTCAGAACCCTTCATTTTAGTCAGAATCTGAAGGCAACCTTATCCTGTGTACATTTTGACTTCTTCACCATGATTCCCAATACTTTTAACACCAAAGAACACAATGCCCGTAATCACGACTACTGAAGTGGGAACTTGGAAATTTTCGATTTTTTAAGCCTGTGAAGCTAGCATAAGCCTCATGTTACTACCAGGTCTGAACGCCAGTCTGTCTCACCTGACCACTTGAGATCATCTTAATTCCAGGTATAAACAGAAACATGACTAAATCCCTGCTGTAATTCAGTGGTTCTGAGGCTCTTTGGATCCTGTTTTTGTTTACCAAAGATGCGGTGCAGGAAGGAAATCTGTTCCACAGTGTCTCTTATTTACTTTTTTCCACTTTGGCCTTTTCTCTCAGCGGAAAGCGGCTTTTTGTTTCTGGCTATTCCCAGAGGTGAAGCTCTCTGTGACTGGGTGGTACATTCCCCGTACCCTGCAGGCCTGGAGACTGGGCCCTTTTCGAAGGAAAGAAGCGGGCCTGTATGGTTCTGCGCTTCCCACTGCTTGTTTATGTTGGATGCTGCGATAAAGCTGTTTGTTTATAAGCAGATGGCAAGGAAGGGTGTGTTTGATGTGGAAAAACGATTCCCCTGATTGTTCCAGTTTCTTAAATGTTTATCTGGAAAAGCATGTGTCCGTGGTTGCTTTTTAATGTCTCTGTAGTCAGGATGTATTGACATTATCTGTGCACTTCATTAGACCTTAGAATGATGCATTTGGAGATCTTCTGACTCAAGCAAATATAGCGTGTGGCTAAAACAGCATTTTAATGCACCAAAATACATCAGCACTGCTTTAATCCGGTTTGGCGATGAGAAAGAGTTGATGAGAATGGAGGATTAGACTTTACAATGAACTGTAATTAATAATATTATCCCCCCGGGATGTTTTAAGCACACAGTAAGATCCCAAAACAGTTGTTGTGATGGTACTATATAATTGGATGTAATTTGTTGCCAAATATGGAGAAAATGGGATGTTTTCATTCCATACCCGACTGTCCCTAAATGGAGATGTGTGGTTGGTTGAAAGGTGTGGCAGAGATGTTTGATCAGGGGCAGCAGCTGAGGCATCTGCTGCGGTTCAGAGTCAGACAGTGTCGTGGTGGAGCTGGTGAAGGAACAGACTGGTAGCTGACTGGCAAGCACATCTTTCTCCATCCCTCCCTTCGGTCTCTTTTTCTATCTTATTTACTTTGGATGACACGTGTCTGGTAAATTGAGCCAACAACTGATCCAGAAATGAAAAGAGCATCTTCTAGTCATGATGCTGTGGTTCATCCAAACTCTTGGATGGATTGGCTTTGTTTAGCACTCTGAGCACTTAGTCTCTGATTATTGAGATTTTGGTCCCAAGTTGAATTTGTCCTCATTGGTTAGTAGGATTTATTTGGACACCTGTTTTTTTCATACAAGTAGCTGTTATTTCGGTTTCTGTTTTATTTTATTTTAAAGGTGTGATGAACTGGGCTTGTTTATTGTTTTATACTGATGTATGAGGTCTACTTATGACGTTCGCGTGGTTTTTACATTCAAAAACCTCAAAATCAATAAGTAATAGGCTATTTTCTACCCGGGTTTTGAGGCCGGCTTGACAAACGATCAGTTTGAATGGGCGTTCTGCCACGAAGACTTGGAAGTAAACGCCCACTGCTATGATTGGATAGCAGTTTGCGTAGTAAACTTAGTTGGAGCCTTCTGTGAATTTGGTTAGAGACGTAATGTTAGGTTACACATTCGCCCTATTCGCACAGGATTAGTATTATCTGGGGACCTCGTGTGATTTATAAATTACCTCCCCAAATCTTTATTTCATGTGGCACATTCGCACAGGATAAATGAAGCCTGTGATTTTACTCAAATTTACTGACTTATTTCCCGGTTGTGATGGCAAGGCTTTGCGTATAGTTTGTATAGGCTATAGTTGTATGGTGTTTAATGATATCCGTACCTTCCAACATTGGAGCCCCGTGATCGCGAACTGAACATAAGATCACCGCGATCGCGAATCTCAAATGTTACGAGAGTTTCCATGATAAATAAACAAAAGGGAGACTCCCGGTAACTTATGGATATGACCCAGCACCTGAAATAATACGAAAACACTTCAAAACAGCCTCCATTATTTGCAAATGGTGGATAAAACTTTGAAAAACGATATATGAGCCTGGCAAATCACAGCGATCTCTAACAAAGCAATAGTGACACATAGCACAAATATGTTTTACTCACATAAGATTGCTGCACCATTCCTATCGGATCCAATATTGACGGCACAGCACTGCTTTTTAATTTTAGTCTCTCAGCAAATCCATCGTCAACCTCTGCCTTGTTCACAAACATCTTTAAAAATAAACTTCAACCACGCATTACTAATGTCGGAATCCGAAGGAAGGTTATGCGACTTAGCGACTGTGTTCTTCCACAACCAAGCACTGACTCCACAATATTTTGCGATCTTTAACAGCATGTTTATTGCTCGCTCACTCTATCTGGTTCCGTGCAACTCGTGTTACTTCAGTACTGTCATGCGCGAACCAGTGGGCGGGGCTAGAGAAGTAGTCGTTGATAATTTTCTGTGGAGGCGGTGTTCCAACCTGTCATAGATAGGTGCATTCCAGTACCTGGCGTTCGCTGAGCCTGGTGTCAATAACAGTTGTAATTTCAGTAACAAGGGCGTTTTCAGTTCTGACACTGCAATTGTACTAAACTCCCCTGTGATTTTTGGTAGCATTATATTTCTATCTGGATTTTAAATACAATTGAAAATTAAATTCATGCATTATGATATTCTAATCAGATATTAAAGGGATAGTTCACCCACAAATGAAAATTCTGTCATTTAGTCACCCTCTTGATAGTGACTGGTTACCAACATTCTTCCAAATAAATCCCTTAGTGTTCTGTGGAAGAAAGAAAGTCATACAGGTTTGAAATGACAAGAGGGTGAGTAAATGATGATAGAATTTTCTGATCTATCACTTGAAACCTGTTATAAGGGGTACCTTAGGGATAACCTGATGGGACCACTCTGTGCTTTTAAAATCTCACCGGATATCAGGAAATTGCATTCTGAGCCCACCAGGTGTCTTGTAAACAATCTCACCCGTCTGTTTTGCCCCTCAGAGTCAAAGCAGCACAGAGCGAGCTTGGCACGCAGATTCTTGCTGACTTCGAGGAGGCTTTTCCTGCACAGGGGTCAAAAGTAAATTGAGAAGTTTTTGTTACTCCATTTCTTATTCCTAACATACATGCATACTCTCTGTTTCAACTGAGGTTCAGATTTAAACGAAACTATTTGGTTTGTTATTTAAAGAAATCTGGAGGTCCTAGCATGGTTCTCAGAGATGCCTGCTTGGTAGCGAATGTCCTGGATCCTCGTATTAAGCAGGAGATCATCAAAAAGTTCATCAGACAGCACCTCTCTGAATACCTAGTGCTCTTCCAGGAGAACCAGGATGTGAGTGTGACCTTTAACCTTGTACTCTAACCGTTTCATTCTGTATGCTGAAAGTGGGTTATTTGTTCTGCTGTCCCAAACGCAGGTGGCATGGCTTGACAAGATCGATCGGCGCTATGCGTGGATCAAACGTCAGCTAGTGGACTATGAGGAAAAGTACGGGCGCATGTTCCCCGAGGAGTGGTGCATGACGGAACGCATCGCTGTAGAGTTCTGTCATATCACGAGGTACGGCTCCTCGCTCTGAAGCTAACTCACGACATAGATCAAGTCAGATGTCGGAAAGTACCACAGTGTTTACACTTTTTAGTCTATGAAGGTCCAGGGTATGAAATGTAGCGGCATCTAGCGGTGAGGCTGCGAATTGCAACCAACGGCTCACTCCACCCCTCATTTTCGAAGCAATACGGTGACTATCACAGGACAAAGATGTCGTCACATTTTTGCTTCTTTGCCGAAGGAGATAACATATTTACAAACCGCGTTCTGTAGAGCAGTTTGTCCGTTTAGGGCTACCGTAGAAAAAACATGGCGATGCATAAATAAAATGCATCTAGACCTTACATAACACACACGTATGGGGTAGTTTAGCAAAACACCGAACTGTGCTGGTTGCTGTGCATGTCTGGAATTTCAGTAGCAGTCTGAAGTAGGCTGTACGTGTGTGTTTTCAGGGTGTTTTCAGAGTCCTCTCAAGAGAGTAATTACAAAACCCTCAGTGTTTGGAAAGAACGCTTGAGGTCCATTGTAATCTGATCTTAAATATTACTCCTTTTGACAAATCTTTATGTAAGAGCCGATATGCCACAACACCATCTTTTGCCTATTTAGGTCTATTTTGTTCTTGCAACATGGCACTTTTTAAGATGACTGTAATCGGATCTGTCCTGTGAATACAACAGCGGTCCACTGTGGTTTCGTTTAACAGCCAAACCAGGCATCTGCACATGCTGTCCCATAAAAGCAATGACCTGAAGCCCTAGTCCTACTTGGCACGTTATGTTTCGCTCACTACCGTGTGTCTGTTTTTCGTTTGCTCATCAGAACCGAACTGGCCAAGCTGATGCGAACCCGCGCCAGGGAGATCGAGGTCAAACTTTTGCTCTTTGCTATTCAGAGGACCACCAATTTTGAGGGACTGCTGGCTAAGCGGTTTTCAGGCTGCACCTTGAACGACGGGCCTGGGGTGAGACCACCTCTCAGTTGATGTTTGTTTGTGTTTTGGCAAACACAAAAGGGTTTACTGGGGAGTGAATGCACCGGTAATCTGGGTTGTTCTGTTTTGACTGTTGTTTGATGTTTTTATGCGTTTTCAGCAGAAAAAAACAGAGACTCCTCTAGAACCTACAAACCCCTTTCTGGAGGACGAGTCTGGTGAGGAGAACGTATCAGAAAAAGATGAAGATTTGGACAGGGTGAGCAGAAATATGGGAAATAGTCTATGCCAGTACCAGTGATATTTCACAATTCAAAAAAGGAAGCTGTTAACATATTCCACTTGCACCGGTACTTTTATCATCTTTAGTCAGGAATTCTTCACTTTAGCATTTACTTGTGCAATAGATTTGAAGTATAGGACACTCTGACCCCATTTGTACCGTACAGTATGCAGTTTACCCCACCCATTGTTTAATATTGCTTTTGGTACCATTCCAGCATGCAATTTACATTTCTTTCTAATGTGCTTTGATTTGACTTACACTTGAACTCAGGCCTCGGTCAGTCGCATTTTCTCTAATTGATGTGTTATGAAAACATTACAGATTCCATGTGCTTGGAAAATGTGTTTATCACGTTAACTCTTAAACCCTATATGTTTGATTCTGGCTTAGTTCTTGCATTTATTGCATGCAGATTGTGTTCTTTTATCTTTAAATTGCCACAGATGTTCTCGGTATCAGGTTTTGTAAGAACATTTCTGATGCTTCGGGTTTGTGAGAAGGTCACTGTTATCCAAGTTGTGATAATGTTGATGTGTTTTTTCAACAGAATTTACACCCTGGTGCGGGTACCACGTGTACAAGAACCTGAAAAGAAATTCTGAATAATGTTTTGTTGTTCACAGCCGAAGAAGCCCAAAGCTCCGGACAACCCATTCCACGGCATCGTTTCCAAATGCTTTGAGCCTCACCTTTACGTTTACATCGAATCGCAGGATAAGTGAGTGAAATCTTCTGTATGCAGTTGTGCCTGAATGATACAAGATGTCTTAAAATGCTGCCTCTTTGGATAGATTTTGGAACAAATCCATGTAGTAGCCCATTCATTTGAAGCTAACCTTGTTGCTAAGCAGATTTAATATATCTCAAGTGTCCTTCAGGGGTCCTCTTTAGATACTCGGGGGATAGTGATGCTCCGATGCACTTGAGTTGTGAGCTTCCCTTTCCTGTGCCCCCTTTGTAGCAGTTTCCTTGTATCTTTCCGCAGCAACTGAGGCAGGAACAGATCCCATAAGCTGTTAACCACAGATGCCGCAGACAACCTGAAAAGGACCACCTTCTTTACACACCTTTCTTTTTTATTTTCTGTCTTTCTTTACCTCCTCTTTCGTTTCTCTCTCTCCTCACCCACGGCTTCCCCAAGTAAAGAGCTTCTTGTATAGGCCTCTCTCTGGCCCGTGTAATGCCCTGTTGGCACTGTCTAAAGCAAAATGACCTTTCCGTTAACAATGGCTTGCTTTATACCACTCCAGACTGACCTGTCTGGCATGAAAGTGTCCACATTCTCTTGGGGTTAGTGTCTGATTACACAGTGCAGAGAGAGAGAAAGGCCATTTACTGTGATTTTACAATATATCAGCTGCATACAGCAAGTTTAAGATATCTGTATGATTCAGAAGCGATCATTTTAGTTACGTTTTTGGGGAAATGGTGATTTACAACCACTGAGAGTAAGTCTTTTAATGTGTATACTGTACCATTGGGCCAATGTACACTCAAAATCCAAACCTAAAATGAGCTGAGAATAAAACTGGGCACAGCACCAAAGTCCCAAGTTGATGAAAAAGAAAGGAGTGAAAGATCACAATAAATCAAAGTTTTGAATAACTATACAAATATCTTTTTATTATCATGTCTCTGATGTTCTCACCCCGGTAGACAATCGCTAATGGTTCCGTTGCTTGTCCTAGGAATCTTGGAGAGCTCATCGACCGTTTTGTCGCTGATTTCCGGACACAGGGTCCACCTAAATCGGGCACAGATGAGGGCGGTGCCGTTCTTCCCAGCTGTGCTGATCTCTTCGTGTACTACAAAAAGTGCATGGTCCAGTGTTCGCAACTGAGCACCGGAGAACCCATGATCGCTCTGACCACCATCTTCCAGAAGTATCTGCGTGAGTACGCCAGGAAGATCCTCTCCGGGAACCTACCCAAGTGAGTCGAGCCCAGCAGCGGGTCACCTGACCATGTTTCGCCAGACTTTTTTCCTCTTCCTCCCTTTGTTATGGTTGGCTTTTTGATCCTCCCAAAAACTTGTTTTTTGTATCTGGGGTGTTAATGCTGGGGAGGAGACGGAGTGGTCGTCTCTGTGTGGTCGCATATGTGGAGTTTCTTTTTTGCCGCTGTTCAAAGAAAGAACAATCCCCACCCGTTGCCTAGTGTGGTTTACTCTGTATTGTCTTTGGGAGTTTAAAAAAGAGGGGTTTGTTTAGAAGTTGTCTTGTGGTTTCCATGCAGTCTTTCTTGTGTTTCTTTCAGCAGGGAGGGTGGTGAAGGGCCCGAGGGTTAGTTGGGGTGCTTTGGTAACCATGTTTGTGTGTGTTTGGTACATGTTTGCGTGCAGAAACAGTACCAATAGTGGTGGTCTGACCATCAGCAGCTTGCTTAAGGAGAAAGAAGGCTCAGAAGTGGCCAAGTTTACCACAGAAGAGCTCTGTCTCATCTGCAGCATCCTCAGCACAGCCGAATACTGCCTGGCCACCACACAGCAGGTCCTCGCCAAGACGCACATCCCTCACATTTACAAATAAACCCTGAAGTTGTGAGTTCTGTCGCTAAAGTTGTGTGTTATGTCTGCAGCTGGAGGAGAAACTCAAAGAGAAAGTGGACAAATCTCTGATGGATAGAATCAACCTGACTGGGGAGATGGACACTTTTAGCACGTAAATACCAGTCACACCTTTGGCGTGAACTCATGTGATCCTGAAGGAAATGAGTTTGTTACGACTGGTCTGTCTGTTTGTAATTTTCCCATGACTCTCTTTGTTTGGCAGGGTTATTTCCAATAGTATCCAGCTCTTGGTTCAGGACCTGGATGCTGCGTGTGATCCAGCCCTCACGGCTATGAGCAAGGTAGTCTTCTACCACTTCAGAACCGCCTACTGTCATCAAGCTCTGATTGCTTAAAAATGTGAGTTTTAATATATGTGGCTTTAAACTCGGGTTGTTGTGTATGTTTGTGCAGATGCCGTGGCAGAGCGTGGAACATGTGGGAGACCAAAGTCCTTATGTGACCTCTGTGATCATGCACATCAAACAGAACGTGCCCATCATCAGAGACAACCTGGCCTCCACACGCAAATACTTCACCCAGTTCTGCATTAAGTTCACCAAGTCAGTACCGCCGCAAAATCCGCAGAAAAATCGACAGCACAAAATATTATAGAACATATCATAAAATATGAGATAAAATAGTGTATGAAGGTGGCACTTTTTAAAGCATAGCGTGAATGTGTAAACTGCGTTAGCCCTTTTTTTATTTAAAAGGCAACGCGATTAATCGATTCCAAAAAAGGGTTTATGTTTATATGTGTGCTGTGTGTATTTATATGCATACACATACATGTACATTTATTTGGCATTCGATTAATTGCGATTAATCGATTTGACAGAACTTTTTTACGTTTTTACGAACGTTTTTATAGTCTTGCCTTTCTTTATAGGTTGTGACCTTTTACATGACTGTGTCTTTTCTGTAATTAATTTTCTAATTTAAACCCTGCTTTTATTTTCATCCACTTATTTTAGCTCCTTCATTCCAAAGTTCATCAACCACCTATTCAGATGTAAACCCATCAGCATGGTTGGAGCAGAGCAAGTAGGTGGAGATTTAACCTGGTGGTGTTAATGGTTGGAAAGGGACTGTCTTTAACCCTATTAGAATTCATATTTAATATTAATATGTCCTTTTTGACTTCTAACTTCTACAGCTTCTACTGGACACGCATTCACTCAAGACTGTTTTGCTAGACCTCCCTTCCATCGGCTCTCAGGTGGTCCGTAAAGCCCCGGCGAGCTACACCAAAATAGTGGTTAAAGGAATGACTCGTGCGGAGATGATCCTCAAGGTGGGAACCTCACGTGCATTTACGGCCCGTAAACATTCGGGAATTCACTCGGATTCTATTTTAACCAGGTTTCCCCGTTGAGAAGTTCAATACAGGAAAGTCCGTAATGATAATTTGCTCATAAAGCTCTGCATGGTGCAGCGCTCAGTTGAAGTTATTTACCAAGCTGTGCGCGTCTGATTTAATGAGGTTTCTCAGAGAGACAGGAAGTGCTCGCATGCCTTGGCTTTCCAGCCTGAAGCTTTTGCAGAGGGTGGAGTGCTTACAGACATCCATTTTATATATATATATGCATATAGACTTAAACTATAGCTTTTTCCCTAATATCCTGGTCTTATTCAAAGATTTAAAAATTTAAAAACCTTAAAAATAAACAATAATTTCTTACATTTCATCTTACCTTTAAGAATTCTAGATGGCCACACGCTAGTCTGGAAGGATTAAGATGTTACATTGTGAATGACATAGAGTTTGCATAGTACATACAGTAACATCCTCAAACTAAAAAGGCTTGTTTTCGTTATATGTTCCTTTTAAAGGAAGAGTTCACCCATAAAAAATCTGTCATCATTTACTCACCCTCTAGTTGTTCCAAATCTGTATAAATTTCATTGCTCCGATGCACACAGAGAAAGATATTTGGAAAAATGCTTGTAACTAAACAGTTCTTGGCTGCCATTGACTACCATAGTAGGAATAATTACTTAATAAATTTCTTTGTTCTGTTGAAGACAAAAAAGATATTTTGAAGAATGTAGGAAAGCAAACAGTTCTGGTGCACTTTTGACTACAATTGTCATTTTTCCTACTAGGGTAGTCAATGGTGGCTAAGAACTGTTTGGTTACAAGCATTCTTCCAAACATCTTTCTCTGTGTTCATCTGAACCAAGAAATTTATACAGATTAAAGCGGAGATAACACATGCAGTTTCTGCCAATGTCATATTAATCTTGAGAACCTATAGAGTTCATATCTTCGAAGAGTATTTAGTTTGATCACATTTATAAAAGACAGATACAACTATACGATTATTTCCGAAAACAGTCGAGCTCCTGAAGGCATGCAGGGGTGCGGCAATAAAGCACGATCACACAATACGTCATAGCATTATCCCCGCCAAAGTGTTGATTCACTATAAGTTTGTGTTGTTTACATTACATAACCACCGTTTATATAACATTCATCACTGAAATGCCGTGAACAAACAAACACAGATGAACTTCAGTAACGAACGAACCATATTGATTGGCGTGCTCTTTCTCTCGCTCTCCTGGTTGATGTGTGGGTGTGCTTGTCCGGGACAATGGTCCAATAAGGGACTAAGAACCCTTGTTCTGAAACGGGAATTCATGTTTGAAAAAAACTTTCCGAAAGCTGTACGAACCTGGCAGAGTGTATCGAGCACAGAAATCTTGTTTTTTTGACAAGTTGACCATGTTAAGCATTAGAAGACAGCACATTTAACAGTGTAAAGAAGTCAGAATGCATGATTAAAACAATAAGCCCCAAAAAGCAGTGGGTTACAGTGCATTTTATAACAGCTAAGGGCATTGTGGCAAGACGCGAAGCGGAGTTATTCCATATGCGTAGCAAGGTTTCATAAAATAATGTAAATTAAGTGATATTTAGGCTATGTAATGTGGTCAGCCGTTATAAATCGGGTTATTTTATAACGGCTTAGATCTCGGCTCAGCCAATCAGAATCGAGGACCAGAACTGACCATTTTATAAATAGCATTTAACCCCACCTTTAAGAACAACTCGAGGGTGAGTAGATGAAGACAGAATTTTTTGGGGGGGGGTGAACTGTCCCTTTAATATTACGACTAGACGGAGGGTAAGCAGTGTGGAATGCAGGAAAAAAAGCCATGTGCCTCTGTGAATCTTCCTCTCCATGATCACCAGACCCACCTTCTTCCTCTGACCTCCGTCTCCAGCCCTACCCATGATCCTCATACTTTTATAACTCTCTCCAGGCTTTCCTGCTTCTGGTCTTTTAACTGCCTGCAATTCATCCTTAATCCACCTAATGTTCAAACCGGGATCAGTTCTAATTATGCAAGATCATGCAAGGACCATTTCAAACTAACAAACATGCAAGAGGCCAGTCATTTTCACCTCATGAGATGGAGACCTGATTTATCAGTAAGGTTGAGCAATGGTGAGTTACAGTATGTGGTCTCTCGATTAGAGCCTTTGTTGAAGTTATCACAACAACACCAGCTAAATATGACAAACACGGCTGACGTGTGTATATGAGCACATGACCAGTGACCTAACATGTGTTTACATGCATTCCCTTTGCTTTTAGTCAGTTGAAGGACTGCACGACACAAACCCGCCCTTGATCTTGACCTGGGTCTTCAAAATCTGGTTTGCATTAAATGATAAGCTTTGTAAGGCTCCAGGTGCCTCGCACGTAATTACTTCCATCTTCATCAGCATTTCACTTCGTAGTTTTTGGTGGAGCGCTTCAGAGAAGAATCAGCTATACCGCAATGTTATTTTGTAAAGGCATAAAGAGTTCTGATACCATGCGGTAAGTGGTGGTTATATTTGGAACAATATCATAGTTGTTTACAACCTCGGTCTCACCGTGTCACCATTTGTTGTTAATCCTTGTTGAGTTACATGAGCGAAGCGCCACACCGTTTATGGGTGAAATGTGAACTTCATTGCTGGTGGCGGATTGGTTGTCCACATGATGCTCATTACTGGGTAAAGATGGAGCTTAATCTGTTAAAGATGTCTTCATTTTTTCATGTCTTCTCTTTGCTGGGAATGGGTTCCTGCCCATATTAAGGCCCAAACCTCAGAGAGATGTGAAGCTGGAAGATGTAGTGCTAGCCAAGCATGCTGCTGCCTATGAGACGTGGCTGTTTTCCACACTCTCTTTTGCCTGTCTTAACCCCTCCATTGTGGCTCTTTTTGGAAATGAACGGAAAGACAGACTTTCTCCCCCTCCTCTCGTTTTCATTTGGTCTTTCTCTTTTGCTCTCTCTCTCTCTCTATTCTCTCCTTCTCCTTTACGAGGTAGCTACAACAAGCCTCCTCAAGGTTTTTTCTTTGGACCGCCTCCAGGACAGTCGCTAAATAAATCATTCTGTGGTAAGGAAGGAACGTTCAGAATCCAAAACCATCCGAAGTGTTCCATGTCCCTCTTTGTTTTGGCCCTTTAGCCTTCAGGTATGGAGAGGATAATAGGTATTACTGTATGAAAGGATGCCGTTTCAGATGCTTTTATATTTCCCCGCCGTATCTGTCAGCCATGTGTTCCTCTGCCCTGCTGCAAATCTAAATAGTCACAAACTATGCAGTTAAACATTTTTTCTCCTGCCCTTGGAGCGAAACAAAACCGATTCACAGCGCAGGCCTGTAGCCTATTTAACCTCTTTTTACTGCTCATTTGAGACGCTCTCATTAATGCTCCCCCAAAAAATTACCGGTGAGGCTAATTCGGATTCATTCAAGTGTGGCGTAATTGCGCTGTTAAATGCGGGCCCTAAATAGACACTTCAGCTTTGGAGCTTTGTTGGCGCTTTATGTTGTGTTCCGCAGTGGGGATCATGTGGGAGTGTTTAGATGCTGGGACATTTCAGAGACCAGCTCTAGATTAGCTGACTTATTTCTCTCCGCCTCTCAGGTGGTCATGGCCCCTCACGAGCCATCAGTGGTCTTCGTGGACAACTACATCAAACTCCTTGCTGACAGTAATCCGGAGACTTTCCAGAAGATTCTCGATATGAAGGTGAGTCTGGTTGACATATCCTTTCAGAGTTTTAAAAAGAGGACCCTGATACAATAATGTTTTACTGCATTTATCTATAGGGGCTGAAGCGGAGTGAGCAGAGCTCCATGCTGGAGCTTTTCAGACAGAGGTTGCCCACTCCCCCCTCCGGACCGGACGGTGGCCCATCACTGTCCTTCAGTACCCCCACCCCTGAACAAGAATCATCCCGCATCCGAAAACTAGAAAAGCTCATTAAAAAAAGAATTCAATGAGTCAGCTTGAGCTTTATTACAATCTGCATATTAACAAGAGCTTTCTTTCTGGTGTCAACAATTTCAGGCTGAATGTGTTACACTTTATTGTGCTATTAATGAGGTGTAAATATTATTTCATTTTTTTGTATTTATGTTCTCTTATAGATAATCATTGTCCAGTCATTGACGTTTAGTTTTTTATTTGCGTTACTGTGAGCCTTCAAGGCTCAACATGTTGAAATTTCCTACAGTGTAACAGCGGCATATTACTGGAGTGAATGAGTCATTTCTCGTTTTCTTTGCTCTGTTTTACAAAACTAAAAATCTATAACTCTCACAATGTGTCACTTACCTTGCACATTGCTCTGTAATATGTTTGCACTTAAAGCAAAAACAAAGGGCATTGTGTCGAAAGTAACCTGCTGCTATTCTGGCACAAATTCTTCTGAAGTAGGCTTTCCAATATCAAAATGATTAAAACCCAATGTTTTAGATTTGTCCTCTCACTATAACAGTAAATGACTGGGTGGAACTTGGCTTCTGCTTCAGTTAAAGGTGCACGTGGAGTATAGGAGTTGGTGGGCAAGTGAGTGGGGATTCACATGTTACAAGGTATCCAGGTTAGAGACTTCACATCAAAGGAGCTTGGGATTTCCTGTCTCCTACTGAAATGACAAACCAGTTGTTTTGGCTTTTAAAATACTTTCCCATGTTCCACATGTCGTCGTAGATGTTGCAACCCTACTGGAGCTGTAATGAAGAAAATTTACCACTTGCGCTTTCCCTTGGCAGAGCTATTTTCTCTGAGAACAATAACTGCAGTTCAGGAGATTATCGGAAAGTATTAGTGTGCACATTGAGAATACATTATTTTCTTTTTAAGGAAAGACGTGTTTGTTTTTGTCAATTTATTGTGTAGTCCTCAAAATAACATTATTTTAATGAATGCTGGAATCTGTCTACAGGAGTTTTCATTGTTTGATCCATCATCACCTTGTCCTTCGTAATTGTTGCTTCTCTGCACACGGTTTTGTATTTGATAACAGACCTCAACATGACGTGTACAATGAATGTATGGTTCATATGTTATTAATGTTGGGTTAGTGCGGTTTCATTTGCAATGGTTTTTGCTACGTTTAATATTGTTGATTGCTTGAAATGCAAACATTCCTGCCTTCTGATAGTATTCAAGTCTTTTTAATACCACTGCAAAGTCTTGTCAATAAAAATCTGTTGTGTCATGGCGTTTGGGTTAACAAAACGATGTTGTGAGTTAATTTATTTCCAATTGATGAGGGATGGATGCATATTTTATTGGTTTTATTTAAACAGTATAAACGGTTATAGCATAGTAACAACCCGGTAGACCTCAGCAAAGAATCAATAACTGTTGAGTACTTTTAATTTAATTAATATACAATAAAATACAAATTAAAAAAACAAACAATTTATTGCATTATAACCAAACTCAGGCCCATGCGTCTGATAAACCTTTGGTTTTACTTGCGGATTTTAAACTTGATTAAACGTTGACATATTGAAGGGAGGGGCTTTTGACCTTCTCTAATTGGTCCACCAATCAGCAGCAGGAGGCAGGTTTGAAGGCGTTCCCTTTTCGCGGTCGCTTGTAAACAATGAACGTCTTTCAGAGTGGACAATCTTGAATTGCAGGCAAACTGACAAACTTGCCTTCCCCGGTGACCCCCTCCTTACTGAATGCGAAGGAGATGTCCAGTTTCCTATCACTTTTTATAAAGCCATCTGAAGACAACAGGCGCATTTTGCATTCAGTCAGCCAGCGGGTTCTTCAGATCAAAGTCTCCTGGAGGAAACGGGAGCGCTGATTTACCACGACACGGATTACCGACAATCGTTCCCGGCACCGCACAGCTGCTTTTCTTTACACGAAATACTCGGATCATCGTTACACCCGCAAGATCGACATAGAAAGACGATCTGGTACCGAATTATTTTAATGAGATCGTAAGAAGAACTTGCCGCAAGTTTGTTGAGCGACTTTGAAAAAGCAATGGTGGGGAGGCTTAACTTGCAGCATGTGTCTGACGACGATCCGCTGGGTATGAATTTCAAAGCTGATCGACCTCTTGACAGTCCGGACTCGGGTTTGCCGCCCAGCCCAAGTCCGAGCGTTTGGTTACAGGGCACCGGGACAGTCACCCCGATTACTGAAGACGAGAGCAGAGAAACAGCTGTGGTATGTGTGAAACTTTTTAATGCTGAGTCATGAAATATGATCAAACACTGATGCACCTTTTTAACTCTGACTTCATGTTTCATCCGTGAATGCGTTTTTGCATTGAGCTGTAACTGAATGTTGCACTGTAAGTAGCAAACCAAATGTCTCGTTACTGCAGGTTCCTATTAAATTGCACCCACTGTCATACGGAGAAGGAATCGAACTCGATCCTCTGCCAACTAAAGAAATAAGGTAAGTTGCACTGTAACCCTGAGTTATGATTTAAGTATTGTATCCCAATAGGTGAAGTGCGCTTTACGCATTAACCCGTGACATGCATTTGTTACAGATACACAGCTTCTGTGCGTTATGATTCCGATCGACACTTCATCCAGGATGTGACACTGCAGCCCAGAGGTTTGGGGCTGGAGATGTGCAGCCAGACAATCTTGGCCCTGCCTCAAAGCACCTGGAGACATTACAAGACCCAGCTAGAATTCCAGCCCCGTCAGAGGGTGCAGCGATACCAGAGCACCACGATAGTGTACCCCAAACACACCCGGACCTTCTACACCACCCAGCTCAATTATGATGGGAACAAATTGGCCAAGCGCTTCTTTACTGCTGTGGAGCTGCAGGCGTCTGACTCCAAGGCTGGTCTTTGAAATACAGACGGCTATTTGTGCCTCACATTATGCCCATATGTACCAATTATAAACCACCGCTTGCATTCATTGTGATTCCCAGGAGACAAAAAAGGAAACCTAAAACGTTTACAGTTGGATAGGGTTTCCCGAAAGACAGGCAGTTTTTAGTGAATTTAAGGTTGAAGGAGAGTAAGCAACTGTGTTGCTTTGGTTTAAAAGGTTTTTTAAGAGCAGCATGTGGAGGTTGGTTTGCTTTATCGCTGCTTTGTAGTGATATGATATACAGTGGTTATTTGTATGGTTTTTTCATTGCATGTTGTAGTGTGTTGGTGATTTAATGGTTAGGTTTATCCTTCAGTGGGATGCCATAGAGGAATATGGGACAGCCTCATTGAAAATTCAGCATTGGAATAATAAAATTAAGCATTTTGGGGTTTAGTTACCATGGTGGAGCTTTCATACTAATCTGTCACAAATTTGTTTGTGTACACACATTTTTCAGAATAGACAGGGTATTTCAGGCTGTTTGCACAAGGGTAATCTGGGTAGAACATGTTTGAGCTTTAGCTCCATTTAAAACAAACCCTATCTGCGCATTTTAACTACTGTAAGTTTCCATTCTGAGTCTGACATGTTTATGCCTTTCCTAAAGGCTAGCTAACTTCAGAATTTCTTGCTTTTAGTAAGTTGTAAAGATTTTCTCTTTATCATTTACTTGTGAAGGAAAAGAAATAGTCGGGTCAGCATTAGAATCGAATCATGTCTGATACCGCAGTCAGGGGTTTTATAGACCAGTATTTGATATAAATTATAATGCAAATAACTTAAACAGCACTTCAGTCTAAATGTCTGTTTTTATCAGTTTTATCTGTTTTTATTCTCTATTTATTTCCTGTTTTTAAGTTGTCATCTTTATATGCACATGCATTGATAGAGAGTCATTAAAATTGCACCTGTCTGTAGATGCAATCAAATTTTTGAATTCTTTTTACTGCAAATCTTGTTTATTTTAAGACCGTAAGTAACTGTTAAAATAAAATAAATTCATTCAAAGTGACATGTTTTTTTATTGTGGTGTGCATGGTCCTTAATGTTTGAGACCTTAACAACAATTATGTAGAGCGCAATGTTGAAACAATAACGTATTTAACTTGTACTCTTGTCTTGTTAGCCTCATTTCAATTGCACTAAATAAGTTGTTCTCGAGAGCCCTCTAGAGGTGTAAGTGAATACTATGAGAAGTCACGTAATTAAATAAGCGTGGCAATTTACCGTTTAGATGGATATGGCCAGATAGTCATTGCTTTTGTTTGTTTGAGAATTCCTTTAGTAATTTCTTGGTCTTTTTGGTACGTTGACAGCATGCATAACAACCCAGCCTCTTCTTCAGTTCCCTAGGTGTTGCTTTAGTGTGATTAGGTTTTGTGAAGTAGCCTCATCTTTAGATCATGTAATAGATCAATTCTGTCAAATTTAACATATTGTTACAATACTGATTAATTTACCTGGTAATATTAAAAAAATATATTTTTAATGACATAGTATTAGGCATACTTATTGCCATACATTTTTAAAAATCATTTTTAATACTGATACCTCATGCGCAGACGAAGCGGCGTATGACGTAAACATACCGCGAGAGCTGTGCTGCACGGAAATGTAAAAGTAGGCGGGTCTTTGTGGGCATTAGCCAATAGAAATATATTTTCAGCAAATATGGTGAAGGGCATGGCGTGTTGTGAAATGTTACGACTACTGTATAAATGAAATTCTGACATGTTTATCATACACGTGACAGCTGCGGTTTATGAAACACCGAAACTGGAGATAAGAAGGGTTGAAAGGTTCTGCAGATTATGAGTAAGCACGGGTTTCGTTTCGAGATGAATGCGTCTGGAACAGAGCAACAGTGCGATGACTGGGATGATTTTAGCGATTCAGAATTACTCGACGTTTTATCCGAGACACAAAGCTTCGGTAAAACATCGTGTTATTGTACTTGTTTCGTTTCTGTAAACACAAATCTGCAGGGTCTCTTTAACAATTGTGGTGACGTATTTATTTCCGGACACAATGTGGCACTAAAGTAATGTTTTTATTGTGTAATTGAGCTGTATCATTTGTTAAATTCCTGTTTTTATAAGAAACAAATAAATCAATAGAAGTGTAGGCTATCATATGTATATATATATACATTTATTTTGTTGTTTTAATGGCTGTTGGTTATTCTGATTATCACATGACTTCATAGCAAATAAACCATTAAATGGACATACATTTTTTGACTTAATGGACTTAAAGTTTGTTTTTGTAAGCAAAGGAATTTTTGTTCATCCTTCAAGAGTCTCAAAGGGCTCCCGATAGCCAAGTTAATGCTGAACGCTCTGAAAGCCCCAGTGTATCTTCCACATCAATGCAAAAGTAAGTCATGCAGGCTATATCATTGTATGGAACAGTTAAGCATTTATAATTTCTCTCTTTGCTTTTATCACAAACCATGATGTTCTTCTGTTCTGGCTTAGTTGTACCGAAGCAGCTTCTGGGCGTGAAACTGTACAAAGTGATGAGGTGAGGGGTTTAAAGAGAAAGAGCCTCCATAAAGACAGCTTCAGTCCAATGCAGCGCTTCCTGAAACGTCATCTAAGTGTAACCCTCCTCTGTGACCAGTCATGGTGTGAGATGAAAACCGTATACAGTCTTTTGAAGCCACATGTTAAGAGAAATGACATGCAACGGGCTGAGGTGCAGATGGGAAAAGACTTTCATTTATCAAGAGGTGAATGACATTAATACAGCTTTACTTATTTATCGGTACATTGTGCAACATAATGTATTCAGTAATCCACAATTCATGCCTTTTCTCTTTAGAACTAGAGATACAGAATGTTGTCCCTGTATATATCTGGACCAGAGAAGAAGCCGAAGCCATTAAACTACTCAACATGTTACAAATGACTCGACTATTAGAAGCAGGTGTGTTGATGGAGTTTTGCTTGTGAACACACTGTAAGCTGTACACAATCACAAATCTTACTGGCCTTGTTGTTTCTGTGCTCTGCTTACAAAATGTACTGTTTTGTGTGTCAGGAGAATGTGTGCGAGAGTTCCCAGTATTTGGTGTCCTGGAAGGTGTTTTCGTTATGGGGGTCATCGATGAGCTCAGGTATAACCAGAAGGGAGAGCTGGTCCTAAATGAGCTTAAAACTCGCAAACACAATTCAATGCCTAGTTCTGCACAAGATAAAGTCAACTGCTTTCAGGTGAGCTGGAGCTTTTTTTTTAATCACCGACATGATCTTGCTGATACCAGTAGTAGGTAATTGCACTGCTTTCTGGTACATCAGCTGAATTGGCGTTCCCACTAGATGTCAATTTTTTAACAGTTTAACTTTCGGTTTCAGTTTAAAGACATTCAAAAATACACTGTTTACGGCCTAAAGCATGTAGATATACAATAACGCCATACTGTATGTGCTTATTGAACATTTAATTTCGATATGATATAAAGTTTCATTGCTGTTGTGTTCTATATATATTATAAATATATATTTATTGTTCAGGCGGACCTGTATAAATTACTTTTTGATGGATTGGTCAGAGGGGAAGTGAAGAAAGAGCACATTCTAGATCACCTTAAACTGCGTTCACACCAGGTGCTCGGAGCAGGAGTCCAGGCTCATGCTAAAAACATTGGGGTTCATGTGGCTACTTTTGAAGATGTGCTGGATGCCTTTCTGGTAACTATGTCATGCAGTGATCTGCCGTGTATTGACCTGCTTCAGCTGGAATACTATCACCAAGGTTCTAGAGGGCCCATTGGGACCCGAGTCACTCCTTTTGACGAAGCTCAGCTACGGGAGGATCTAAAGGGTTATTTAGCTTACTGGAGGGGCGAGAGAGAACCCAAAGGAGTGGACATAGAAGAGGCCTGGAAATGTAGGTCATGCCTGTATAAACAGACCTGTGGTTGGACAAAGAGTAGATCACAAATGGCTGACCAAAATGTAGCTGGTGTTAGCAGAAACTTTAATTAGAAATTACTTTGGGACATAACATTTTTTAGTTTTCTTTGTCGTTTTGGCTTTAAAGGTGCTGTGTGTAATTTTTTGAAGAATCTATTTACAGACATGCAAAAAATATACATAACTGTCTTTAGAGAAAAGACCACACATGATGAAGCGTTATGTTTTTATTACCTTAGAATGAGCTATTTCTATCTACATACACCGCGGGTCGCCTTGCATGGAATTCGCCATGTTGTTTCTACAGTAGCCCTAAACGGACAAACTGCTCTACAGAGCATGTTTCGTAAATATGTTATCTCCTTCTGCAAAGAAGTGAATACGTGATGACATCGTAGTCCTGTGTCGGCCGCTGTAGTGCTCCGAAAGGGGTGGAGGGGTGGAGTAAGCCGTTGGTTGCAATTCATAACCTCACCTCTAGATGCCGCTAAATTTCATACACTGGACCTTTAAAGCTATATGCATAGGATATGTTTGCATTTCAAACTATTTACATTTTTATATTATTTTAGTTAAACAGCATTAGTTAAAATGTTTTTATGAAACCAGAATTTATGTCAAATTGACATTTCTACGAAGTTGAAGTGACAGCTTAAAGGAGTAGTTCACTTCAAAATAAGCCCCTATTGACTTTCCATAGTAAATTTTAAGTCAATGGGGGCTTATTTTAAAGTGAAATACTCCTTTAACTTAAAAACGATTCACCTACTGTGAACCAAATTGTAAAATAGGGTACAAAGCACCATAATAATATTAAGGAATTCCTGTATCATTTTTTTACAGCTTTTTTACCTGTATATTGAATTTTACTGAGTTTGAGTGAAACTAATGGATAATGTACTAGCAGAAAAGTATATTTTGCATTGTTTTTTAAACAGTTTAAGCAATTGTAGTAACAAAAATACTTTGTAAATAACTTTATTATTAACCAAAGATGGTGCAGATTGCAGTTTAAATTACGTTCGTTAAATGTTTTTTTTTTGACATTATGGATTTTAGCCATCGGATGGCACTATTTCACCACATATTTACTGTAGACTCTCATGATATGATAAACAGTATGATAAATTGGACATTGTCAGCGTTGCTCTGCTTCTTTATGCAACCGTAAAGCTCTTTCTGTCAGTTATTACTGATAATAAATCAGTTAATAGTAATATAGTATGCCTCTGTAAAGAATGTTAATTTATTAAAATAAGTAAATATTTTAATTTAATGATATTTCCTAGTGAATAGTGATATTTCGTAACTGGTTAGGACAAAGCCGTCCTGAATTAGTGTGAATATAGTTGTGAGTGGCTAGATATTAGGCTATGCATGTTGTGTTATTGTCTGATGTTTATTCAATAATGAATTAACATGGGAACTACCCCGTTAAAACTACAAATCTTACAGAAGAGTTTAACCTCTAATGATTTTGCACATATTCATGCATCATAAACCAGTGAGGCTGAAGGCAGGCTGTTATTAGATCATAAAGGTCTGCACCAGTCTGGAGGTCGATAAGAGCCACGTACTGTGGTATGTTTGTTCATCATTGCATTAAAGCACACCATCTTTCCTAACAGCATGACCGTAGAATCCTGCAATCCAGACGGTCTGATGAAGTCACTCAGGTGCTAATGACCGCTCATTCAAGGCTCTTAAAAGCTTTCCCACACACTCAGAGCCCCAGTAAAGTGCTATAGCACTTAACTTTAGCGTATGCAAACTTTCAGTCACCTGGAAGACAGAGGAGCCATGCAACAGTAATGTGCCACATCAGTCCATGCTCTGTTTGCCTCGCTCGCTGGTTTCCAAATGCGCTTTCAGCTTGCCTGATCAATAGAATGCACAATAAAAGGGTCTCTGCATGGTGATTGCATTAAGATACAAACAAGAAGTTCAAAAGCCCCTGTTCTTTCAGCTGAGGAAACAGGTTAATTAATGCGTAAATCTACTTGTAAACATGTGGGAAGATCACGCGCGTGTGAGTGAACCGAGGATGGGAGCTAATGCAAATAAAACATATGTTATTTCGAAATTGTCAAGACTGGAATCACTTTTAAACAATGATATTGATGAATGTTACATTAGATGACATTATTCCCAGTAAGGCTGGATCTCATTAAAAAAGTCAAGAAAAAAAAGTTTGCATGTGAAAATCAGGATCTTTTGCATGTGGCATTTTATCATGACACTTAAAGGGATAGTTCACCTTCAAAATGAAAATTCTGTCATCATTTACTCTCATAGCAAGAGACAAGCGACACACAGCGACAAAGTCGCTGGCTGTCTGAACGGGGCTTTAATTCTTTCTGCGGCTAAATATATAGTATTTTATATAGTCAAATATAAAACATATACATAAATAAAGGATTTATGCTTAAAGGAGTAGTTCACCTTCAAAATGAAAATTCTGTCATCATTTACACGCCCTCTTGTCATTTCAAACCTGTATGACTTTCTTTCTTCTGCAGAACACAAATGAAGATATTTTGAAGAATGTTGTTAACAGCCCCCCATTCATTTGCATTGGTTACAATAAAAGTGAATGGGGGGCTGTGCTGTTTTGTTACCAACAATTTTCAAAAATATCTTCTTTTGTGTTCTGCAGAAGAAAGAAAGTCATACAGGTTTGAAATGACAAAAGGGCGTGTAAATGATGACAATTTTTATTTTGAAGGTGAACTACTCCTACGTGTCTAGCGACTTAACAAAGTTGAGATTTGCTCAACTTTATGCAAATGATGAGCGACTTTCGGGAGTGACTACCAATAGGAGTACAGCAGCGGAGCTCACATCAGCCATCTCATCTGTTACTGCAGGGTTTGTTATTAAAAGTTTCTAGGACAACCAAAGTTAGGAACGCCTTCTAATGACCTCATAGCGAGAGACTAAAAACACAGTCACTGGCACTCTGAATGCAGCTTGACTCCTAATGGTAGTCGCTCGTGAAAGTCGCACATCATGTGCATAAAGTTGAACAATTCTCAACTTTTGTCGCTTGACTCAAGTTGCTGGACATGCCCACGTCCTGTCGCCAACGGTCACTGTGGCTAGTGTCGCCGGAAGTTGCCAGCTCTCCATTGAAATGAATCAGATCACCTAGCATCACCGCTGCTAGTCGCTGGTGGTCTGAACGGGGCGTCATCATCGGGGAATCATTCAGCTACAATGAAATTGAATTAGGAGAATGAATACAATGAAGTGTACTGAGAACTAGAATAATTTGAAAGAAATAGAATCTTCAAGCAAATATTTTCTCGCTTATTTTTTTTTCTTATCTGAACTGCTAATGCTAGTACATCCAGCATCTCGCATTCTCTTTATGGCTGCCAATTTCAGAGCTGTTCCTGGAGAATTTTCATTTCAAATCAGCATTTCATGTATTGTAGCCATTTCCGTGGAGGGGCTGTTGAATTTCAACAAAATCAAACCTTAGGAGTGACAAAGTCATCCAACAAGCAGTGTGAGAGATTGACAGCATGACAAGACACTGATAAAAATCGAGGTTATCACATTAAAAAAATAAGTTTGGTCTCTTATTTTTTCCGCGCCTGTATATAAATATATAAAAATAACAATAAATAAGTAATATTTATTTTCATGACTTTCATGAATTTTTTATTATTATTTTTTGTTTTATATCAAACAGCAAAAAAGATCCTTAAAACACTTTATTTAATGTAAGCATGACACACTAATGTTCTTACAACAAACAATTATGGGTAAACAAAATAATCTGTTTTCTTTGACAGCACACACATGTCATGATTTAGATTGTTTATACAAAAACAGCAAATGATATTTAAAAAACATTATAGGAAAATCCCTTAAGGTTGTGTTGCAGATCCTATTACAGAACTACAGCTTTCCATTGCCGCAAGAGTGTAACTGATCCTGGATGGGGCTACATCCTCCACATTGTGAATGCCCATGTGGTCACATTATCCAGGTCCAGAGCAAACCGGGCCCCAAACTGAAGCAAAACATGGGGAAGTCCTTGGATAGCATTGCCACTTGGCCACAACCTTGATCTCCATGTCATCATCAGTCACATAGTCTCCAGCTCTGACTCTTTAATCCCATGGATCACTTGCGGTTGGACTCAGAGTTTTGGAATGTGGCGTGATCTCAGAGGCATGCTCGAAACAGGGAGGAAAGGGCCAATAACACTGACAACATCATTTTTGATAACAGAATGTAACATTAGTCTGTGTTTGGAAATGTGTGCACTCATCTGGAGAGAGTGATGGGATGATTCAGTGCAGCTCCGAAATATGAAGTCTGTGCAAACCAAAACATCTGTCATCTTTAAACAATTATATGATTTAACTAAACTACAGCTAGACCTTTAAAACTAACCACATAATTGGAATAATACCAAGTTGTCAGGTTTTCACAGATCGTCTTTATAGACCCAAGCCTTATACAAACAGTGGTGTTTAAATCAAAGACTGAGGGTATGATTCAGTTAAGCACCACTTAAAAGCTAGCATCATTTCAGTAGAAACATTAAAAAATATAATGCCAAATAACATTCAACAATAAACATGTTTGCATTTTGATTGTCAAATATGTCCATAGTGTATCTGAAGAATTGGGGTCATTTTGTGAGGACACCTGTGTGAACTTGAGGACAGCTGACAGATACCACTTTGATTTTTTTTGCCATGTAATTCAAATATTCTTTAGTTTGACTTGAAGGGATAGTTCACCCAAAAAAATCAAATGCTGTCATCATTTAGGCCTACTCACCCTCGAGTTGTTCCAAATTTGTATAAATTACCACAGTAGTAAGAATTACAATAGTATAGTCAAAAGTGCCCCAGAACGGTTTGCTTTCCTACATTCTTCAAAATATCTTCTTTTTTTGTCTTCAACAGATCAAAGAAATTTACAAAGACATTTTTCCTAATATGGTACTCAATGTAGGCCAAGAACTGTTTGGTTACAAGCATTCTTCCAAATATCTTTCTCTGTGTTCATCAGAACAAAGAAATGTATCCAGATTTGGAAAAACTTGAGGGTGACTAAATTATGGCAGAATATTTTCTGAATTTTTGGGTGAACTGTTCCTTTAAGTTTCCAAATATTTGTTTCACAAGGGTTTCCACTCTTTTGCAAAAAGTTTAAATAACTGCATAAACACCTGTACTTTCCCACCCATTCATGGATATCTTGTTCTGCTCATGTTCAGTAACCTCTTGTAAACACCTAAGAGGAGCTATGAATGTGTCATTTGATATCTGCCCTTTACAATGACTGCGGATATAAAGAACGCCTTAATTCACTCTTTCACATTTTTGGCAGAAGGCAAGAGCCCTAAGTGGCTTTAAAGTTCAAGTGAAACCTCCTAAAACTCTGCGGATCTTAATGTGTGCACATTTCGCCCTAACAGAGCAATTGTCCTCACTTTCTGGAACGTGAAAAGCAAAAGGGTGTTCACTCATTTTTCATTTGGTGCTATGGGAAAAAGAGAGACAGAGAGCAAGCAGCCTACTGTCATGAAACACGAGGAGGGAAGAACCCAATTGCAAGCAGCAGTGGTGAGCGGTTAACAAAAAGGATTTATTGTAACAAACACAAAACAAAGACCCACGACGGGGTTAAAACCAAGGGAACAAGATAATATGACAGCAACAGGACGTAGACGAACTAATACTAAACTAAAACAACACTTGACTTGACTTGACTTGACTTGACCAATCCACGGCAACAGCAAATAAGCACAGTGAATACAATGACCGAACCCAGGACAATGAACATGAGGGCATTATAAAGGGAGACTAACAAAGGATAATTAACAGGGGACAGGTGTCGGGGATGAAACACTGATGGAGCACTAAATGAGGAACGAGAGGGCGGCAACAGAGACGCGACCGGAGAGAGCATGAGGAAAGCCAAATGGGCCAAAATGCTTCTCTCCACATAAAACCTAAGGCTTTGCCATGATTCTGCCACAAGACCAAGAAAGACATGACATGATGGGACAGAATCATGACACCTACAGTTTGTGTTGTTTAAGTGTCTGTATAGAAAGCAGCGAACAGACATCTTTCAGTGAAGTAAATAAATGAATGAACTCTAATTTAAAAAAGTAAATGACGCAAAGACTGAGATAAGTGCAGGTTGTGAGAATGTGAATGCAGCATGTATGTTTTAGTTAAAGAAAGGAGAGGGTTGGTTTTATAGAGATTGAGCACACATTGGTGGCACATCACATGTGCAGTTGTGTGCATGCGTACGCAAGCTTGTGTGCATCAGAGAGATTAATTGAGCTGTGCAGAATGTACTCGGTTAATGAAATGGCAGTTGACAGTGACCTGCTGGGCAGGAAGCCGGCCTTATCTCAGTCACACAGAGTAGACAGCCAGCGCTGCTCATTACGTAGGTCACCTGACAACATGATATATTTCTTTGCTGAGCGGATAAAGTGCAACTCAGAGAAAGGGTCAAGACAGAAGTGTAATATTAAAAGAAAGTTTTCACCTTTACAGTCAAGTCTTATGAACCTTCACAGATCAAAAGTACATGCATATTTCTTGTTAGTACAATGTGTAGTTGTTGTTTTTGAGCATGTGACTGGCATATGTCAAGTGCCTCTTTTAGAGTGATAGTTCACCCAAAAATGAAAATTCTGTCATCATTTACTTACCTTCTTGTTAGTTCAAATTTGTATGCCTTTCTTTCTTCCATACTAAAAGGGAGTGGGTGCCCACGCTGTTTGGTTACAATCTTCAAAATATCTTATTTTGTGTTCTGCGGAAGAAAGAAAGTCATAAAGGTATAAAATGGGTGTGTAAATGATGACAAGATTTTCATTTTTGGGCGAACTATCCCTTTAACACAGTGGTACTGTACAGTAAGTGCAATTTACCCGGAGGTTAAACACACACACACACATTTTTGCCATTTGCTTATTCCCGCATGATGAGGAGATATGAATTCATTTGCTATTTTTATAAAGCTGCCTGCATGCTCTGGCAATTTTGGAAAGGAACAAATTTGGCGATTCAAGCAGAAATAGTAGAAAAAACATGTAGATGAACAAATAATCCACATTAAAGATACACCCTCACAGTATGTATTACGTTTTCATTATTCTGTAATTAAACACTTGCTCCTGACACCACAGGCGCTGTTGGCTCATTAGGACCTGGGTTCGGTTCCAGACATGTCCCAGTTCCTCTAATGTCTCTCATATAAGAGGAAAAGAATTCCCAGCATCCATTTACAAATAAATAGAAACACCCCATCTGCTTGTTGGGAAGTGTCTGCTCATAATAGGGTTCTGTAGTAGTGCATTACGTGCTGCTTTCCATCCCATTATGACAGCGTGAGTCTGTGGCAGCAGCACTTATGCAATTACTGCTATGATCGAAAGTACTGTCTTGCCCCACAGTGCCCCCTGAGTGGAACAAAACAAGCTTTCTAGCTATCATCTGTCTCGCAGCAGGAAAGGTACTGTAACACTAACTACACATAATGTTCTTATCAGCTGTGATTAAAACAAAAAAAGATTGTTTATCTTTCTGTGTGCTAGTAGAAATCAGTGGCCGACTGTGAGGTCTCTGTGTCATAGAAGTGTTTGTCTGTCACCCTACCCCAGTGGGGATTGGCGAGTATCGAGATTGCTATTTATTCCCACAGGAATATACAGGAAATTAGAAAAGCAGATGGTGTGCTAATGAGTTCTATTACAGAATTCACATGTTAGAATCTCGCCACTGATTGGTGGGATCGGCGAGATGGTATTAGTAGCGTGGTGAGACTTGTTTAATGCTGGGACTATGATGTCATAGATCCTATTTTATATTTAGATTCAAAGTTTCCCTCAACAATTCTTTCCAGAAGGCTCAGTGTGTTTGTCCGTGTACAGGTTTAGCTATCCTATATGTGATTTCCTCAGACATATCAAAATCTGAGTTGTTAGGACATTTTAGGTAGTCTTTTCTGGGAAAAATGATTCCCTTGTGTTTTTCTTTAAATCTACTAACGTGAGCAGCTTTCTCTGAGGATTAGATTTAGGGAGATAATAAAAGTAGTATTTAGGATGTCTTTAGTAATGCAGTGGTTGAAGTGTGTTATATACACAGGGATGTCTTCAGAGAGGGTCATTTTAGAAATCCTCTTCACTGTCAGATGAGGGAAGAGAATCTTTGAAGTGACGCTAGTTTCTCAGTAGTAAGGCCAGGGAGATGGATGTAGTTTTAGCATAGGTTCTGTATGCTTCCTTCCTACAATACTGGGAAACAGTTGAACTTTAAATGAATAGCATGTAAAGTCAAGTTAAAAAGTTACTGATTTAGTTTATTTTTTACAATGAGCAACTAGATTTGTATATTTTCTCACCACAATGGTGGAGATGGCATGAAGACGTTTTTTTAGTATTTTCTAAGATCTTGTCAATGGTTTGCTAGGTAGTCATTTGGCAGTTGAAATGAAGAGTGGGTGCTAGAGCAAATAAAATATAAGCACGGCTAATAAAAATGTGTCAAGCTTCTACTACTTGGGTCACATTTTATCATGTTTTCCTCAGTGTCCAGAGAGGAAAAGCCTTACCATGAGTGTCCCACATTGTTTCTTTTGGCTTTTAACCAGATAGGGCAGCCTCTAGGGAGACAGATCCTAGAACAGAAAAGATCGTCTCAGTTACAAGGGAAAGTCATACAGCACAAAAGTCCAACTCTAAAATGTATCTAAAAACAAACTCATCATTTCATGACAGCAAAGCATTAATTCAATGAGAACATGATGACATTCGAGGCACATGTGGGTCTACGTCAGTTCAATAATCAATCATTAGAAGGATATAATGTTTTTCCACAATTTGCTTCGTGTTTCAAGTCCTTGAGTTGAGGCTGTGTGATATGGATGCCATATACATGAGCATACCGAAAACTAAAAGAAGTAATTTAGAAAAGCACTGAGGTGTCAGCGGAGAGCAGATACCTACATCACAGGGACATTCCCCCTGGTGTTTAGATAGAATGATATAAACCAATGTGAAAAAGAGCAGTTCATCCAAGAATAGAGATTATTTTTTAATTTATTTACTCACCCTGTGTATAACAAACCACATACAGTAGATGTTAGACGCTGGGGGTCTATGCTACTTTGTTGAATGCAATGTACAGTAACCAAATGGTGACCGCAAGTTAAAATGCTAATAAAAGTAGGCCATATGACTCCTTTTTGTGGGCTTGGAGTGACATGAGGATGAATAAACATTGACTGAATTAATTATTTGACAAGTATTCCTGTTTATGTTGTTTGTGGAAATGATCTTGGTCATTGTGTTGTGGAAAGAAGTGGATGTGTTATTTATTCTGTAGCAGGCTTTTTGCATCACAGGATCCTGAATCATCCTTTTAAGATGTTTCCATTCTTTGGTTCATTCTTTTTCCTTTGATATTGTTTGCTGAACTACCAGTACCTGTGAGATTTCCACCAAATCTCATATAAAGCAGGAAATATAAAAATATGAGCTGAAAATAGTATTGTGATGGTCAACAAATTTGAAAGGTGAATTTAGTTCACACTAAGCATTTGGATTCTGTGTATTTTACAAAGTATTTAAAAATAGCTTTGAGCTTAGCTTTATAAATCATCATCTGCGTTCATTGTGAAAACAAAATAAACATTCTAGCTGGAATTTGTAAATAATCTTTTTCACTTTTGGGTCTCTTAAAATAGCAATTTCACCTTGATGTTTTACTGTAGACCTACTCATTCATAATCAGTCGGAGGTTATGATAAAAGAGCCGGTCTTGTTTAAAAAAGGGGAGAGTTTCCACCTGCTAACTAAAGGGCAGTATTTATTTGAGCTTAGAGTTAAGCACACATGCGCATGCAATCAGTCACAGCTCATTTCAGATCAGTTTATCACTGCACACAAATTTTAACTGATGCTGAAGTCCAAAGAAATTTATTCCAGCTTTCCACAGTGAGAAAGAGAACACTTGACACAAAATAATTTGTTACCGAGTCATTAGTTTTCATAAAGTTTCCAAAACACACTCTGAGGAGATGAAAAGAGACACACATTATTTACTGAGCACAGTAGAGTAAAGTCACCATTTAATAAAACTGGAATTTTATCACTTTATCTATTTTTTATCACTCAATACACCATTTGCTTGCTAAAAGCTGACAAAAGGAATGGCCAACAGAATTCAAAGATATCTTTAAATCTGATTTATTTCATCGGTTCTCAAATAACCTTCTTTTCATCTTGTCTGCTTTTATGAGTGTAGGGTTGATCTGAGACATCCCACAACACATCACAAACACACTTTAAAGAAAGATCAAAGAGAATAATGAAAGTTTGCTTGTGCTTTTATGGTAGCTTTGTGTTGTTCAGTTCTCCTGGTTTATGTAACTAGTCACTCGCATGTTACATTGAAGCAAAGAAGCATCAGAGCAACTTTTGGATTCTGCTTTGATGAAACGCAACCGATTAAATCTCTGAAGGGAACGGAAGGTTTTCTTATGCTGTAATATGTATTTCAAGATGACAACAGGGCCAGTGATTTGGTGGAGGCTTGTTTTAAAAATCACTGTCAGCGAGCATTAAACAAGATTTAAATGCTCAACGGGAAAGTTAATAAAACATTTAATGTGAAAGGGTGTTGCACAGGACAAAGTTTAAAGATTCTTTAATCTTGGCATTGGGATTGGCAATCTTGGCATTGGTTTCCAGTGTTTAAATAAACTGTATTTTTACTAATCATTCTCTAAATGTCTTTGTCTTGGTTCTGTTTAGAGGAAAAATAACTATATAAGATTCAGCAAATGCTTTTGTCATACAGCGCATTTTATCAATATGTGCTGGGAAACAACCCCACGACCTTGGCATTGCCAGTGCCATTATAAAGCGACAGGAACAAACAAGCATAAAAATGGACATAGGGATTTCTGCCTTTCGTATGCCACTTCAAATACATGTATTCCATGCATTCTGCATCCACCACCCACCCCAAATGGCTCTGCATTCACTTGGCCATAGTCATGCAACAAACAGAAACCTTTTCAGACATTGATGTACTTGGCCACTGAGAGAGAGGACAGATGCACTTTGTGCATCACTTTGTGCTCTTAATCTGAGTTTAATTTGGTGATGGATGATTAGGAGCGGATTAACCCACAGGCTTGCCTAGGCTGCAGCCTAGGGCCCCACCTGTTTAGGGGACCCTGATTGGCCAGATTGTTTTTATTATTTTAAATATACTTCAGCGCGAACAAAAAATAGACCCTCATTGGCTAATAAGAAATAAAACAAAAAATAAGACGGACATTTGGGTCACATCTGTCCAATCAGCTGCTAGTGAAATCAGGTCAATCATTTTCATTTACGTCACTGCTATTGCTAGACGGCATAGCGGCAAAATGTTTGAAAGAAAGTACAATAGTGGAGAACAAAAACGTAAAATACAAAGGTTAAAAGAACAACGTGACTAAGATAGCAGCAGGAGGACTGGCAGCTCGCATTGGCTAACATCGGTGCTGCGGTTGAAACCTGATTGAAGCTGTTGCAGAAGTTAGCTCATCATGTCATCGGTAATATTTCAGGGAGTTATTCAACAATTTCATGCATATTATACAGGTTGGTTTTTAATTATGGATTTGTTTTATACACAGTTTATGTAATGCACCATGGCTTGTCTCAGTAAACAACCGAGGTGTTTTTAGGGGCCGTTCATATTTTGAGTATAAAATTCTTGTATATAACTGGAGCTTGCGCTCTTCTGGTGTTTGCCGTTGTTGCTAAGCAACCAGGAATGTAGAGGAAACACTGTGGTATTTGATGTCTCAATGTGTGTGTATCCGAGTGCGAATGTTCCCGACGCCCCTCGCAGCTTTGGTTTGGTGTCTCAAACCAAACTCTTGATTCTATCAAATCCTGGTGCGTTTGCATTCATCTTACGTCATCACATCAACGTGCATGACACATGATAGTAAACCGAACGCGGGTCCATATATTGTGTTTTTTATTCACTTAATGCTATTATGCTGATTAACAACAATTGGTCTTACTGTATGTTCCATTACAGAGCTTTCTGCTGCTTGCAAACAGACTATTTATCAGAACTATTTTTTAAAATGGAAACATCGTATTCATCTCTTACATGTTTTATTGAAGTAAATACATTGTAATCGGCTAAAGCGCATGCGCAGGGTTCGGTACCCTGGTGCGCACCTGAGTTTGCGTGAGAGCTTTTAAATGAGCGATTTTTCATGTAAACCGTGCCCCGTTCCGAACTAAACTGCAAGCGTGAAAGGCACCTGAAAGCCACCTGAGGGGGTGTGGCCTCCTAGCAGCCTAGGGGACCCTGACCACCTTAATCCGCCCCTGATTGTTGTTTACATATGTTTACATAATTATTTTTCATTTGTCTTCAGATTTTTTTCTTTTTTGGTTTGTGGGTCAGACTGGCTTTATAGTTCTCCACTGGTTTTGCTTCAGGACCCAAATTTACCCAGATCCCCAACTTTTCAAGTGGCAACCCAACATACTGCACTAAAATTGTTTATCACAAGAAAGTAAATAAAAGAGTGCTTCAAATCTAACATTGCTTTATAAATATTACGATTTCATGTACACATTAAATATTTTGCACAACTAGGACTAAAATAACAGGCTGAAAGGAAATATAAATATGACTTTTTATTTGTGTTTTTACTTATTAACTTTTAATGTTGCCTTTAAAATTTAAAAGATGGCTTTTCAAACATCTTACATAAAATAATTTATAATAATTAAACACAAATCACTATGAGATCATGCTTTTTTGAGGATTTATTCTCGCTGCAGGTAAACTTGTGTATATTGCTTTCTGGGTCATATTTTCTTTTAACCTTTGTTATGGTATAGTTGCATTTTATTATTTGCATCCAGCATTGTTTTTTGCTCTGCTGTTTGCAGACAGTTCAGAACAGGCTTGCAATCCAAGTTTAAAAGTACTGCCTCTACTCTATAAACAGCTGCAACTGTTTAGTTTAATCCATTTACCAGTGAGGGGTGTCGGGTCCCTGGAGGGAAGCAGCTCTAATAAGACCTGATGTGTGGCTTTCTTCTTCATGGCTCATACGACGCATTTATCACTCTGATGTGTATTAATAATCATCTCTTTATGAACAGAGACTCAAAGAGAGATGAGAGAACCACAGAAAGCGTGTCAGGAGCTTAACGTAAAACACGTTCTGAAGACTGAAACACGCTCACATTCTTTCAAACAAAAAAACAACAACAACAGTCAAGAAGGAGCCAAAATGCAACACTAGAAAACACATTTCTGACAAATCCCGTGACTCTCTGACACTGGCTGGCATTTTGCTACTGTTTAAATCACCTATGAATGCCAGCAGGTGAAAACATCTGTTATTTGTTGCTAAACATCTTATGTCGCCATGGAGATCTTTACCATAATACCTTGCCAGCAGTGCCTCAACCAAACAACGTTGGCAGTCCAGTAAGACAGTAACAGTGACTATGATCCAGAGTTTGTCTCCTTAAAGTGATAGTTCACCCCAAAATTAAACTTCTGTCATCATTTTCTCACCCTCTTGTCATTTCTTTCGCAGAACATGAAAGAAGATATTCTGAAGAATGTTGATAACCGAACAGCTCCGGCATCCATTAACTTCTATTGTATGGACACAAAACCAATGCAAGTCAATGGGTACCGGTGTTGTTCGGTTAACAACATTATTCAAAATATCTTCTTATGTGTTCTGCAGAAAAAAGAAAGTAATACAGGTTTGAAATGACAAAAGGGTGAGTAAATGATCACAGAATTTTCATTTTGGGGTGAACTATCACTTTAAAGAAAACTATATGAAATAGCAGTTCAGCTAGTATAGATCTTATACTGTTCACAATGAGAACGTAATTAAATTGAAGCATTTACTGTCCACAATTTTCCTACGCCCCATGCGCTTAGCGCGAAAGATGGGAGAAACTTCCGGATCAATGTAAACAAATGCATTTCTGCCGTATTCAAGTCATTCGTTTATAGCAGAATGTGAACTTACACACTGACATCACTTATAAACTACATCAGCATTCTGTCCACCATTTTATAGAGGAATGGGATGATGATTTTAATACTTGACGGCGGATATTTAGCAACTTGATTGATTCAGTTGTTGTGACAGTAAATCAATGAGCAATTTGAATATTATGGAGTGTTTTCTATTTCTTTACATGATGTCGATTGTACTATTTAAAGATGTGGTAAATATTTTTTTAAATTGAAAGCGAACTGCACGCGTTACACATGTGCACATGTCAAAAAGCTGCTGTATCATCAGCTGGCCATCAATCTGATAAACATTATACTAAAGATCACGTGCAGAAAAGATGCCTTTTTACATTTTAAAACATTCTCTCTACATTTTGTTTATAAGACGATACGTGGAAGAAATACCTACTTTACGTCAAGCATATCAGATGAGAAATGTAGTCCACCTGATGTGATATATTCCAACAGATTTTTGACAACACGTCGGTAAAATACAGTAAAGAATCCTTGTAAATCCAGTTTACTGTCTCACGTTTTTATTGAAGACCATACAGTGTGTTCATGATCTATTTGAACTCCCTTTTAAAACTGCGAACTATTTTTAAACAATGAGCACATTTAGTCTAAGTGATGTTTAATGTTTGTTATCTTTTTGCTTGAGATAAGTGGTCGATATTTTGAAGTTGGTCTCTTAAAAACTGTACAGTCCCTCACATGAGCAGTCCTTCTTAACTTAAAGGGATACTTCACCCAAAAATGAAAATTCATCATTTACTCACATTCGAGTTGTTCCAAATCTGTATTTCTTTGTTCTGATGAAGACAGAGAAAGATATTTGGAAGAAGGCTTATAACCAAACAGATTTTGCCCCCGGGCCATTGACTAGTAGGAAAAAATACAATTGTAGTCAAAAGTGCCCCAGAACTGTTTGCTGTCCTACATTCTTCAAAATGTCTTCTTTTGTGTTCAACAGAAAAAAAAGATAAAGTAAATTTTCCTACTACATGGGAGTCAATGGGGGGGAACGATCTGTTATAAGCATTCTTCCAAATATGTTTCTCTGTGTTCATCAGAACAAAGAAATGTATACAGATGTGGAACAACTCGAAGGTGAGTAAAGATGACAGAAATTTCATGTTTGGGTGAAGTATCCCTTAAAGATCTGTGTGTGTGAAGTGCTCTTTTGCAGCCATGAGCAGCAGGTGTTGCTCATCAATTTCGAAATTATTTTTAATAGATTACCACATGAAACCAACAGTATTACAATTCAAAATATGAATCACAGTCTCATTTTCTGTCATCAGAATAAGTTATTCAACGCTGCAGTTAGTGCAATACACTACTTCCGCCGCTTCAACGGAAGTTTTACCCACTTTCATTTTTACAGAAACTCCAGAAACTTGTGGATAGCTTTGTATACAAAAAATAAAGGGTTTTGCTCCTTTTGGTGTTAAAAAACAAACAAGCAACAATAGACAAAAAAAATTAAAAGTAGAAATAGAGCCTCATCCAATTTCTGTGTACATTAAAATTTTCAGTAGGCTAGTTTAGTTTATAGATGCTCAGACAAAACGTACATAATTACACTAACATTTGATTGAAAAATTCATCATGAATGACAACGTGCAGCTGGAGTAACTGTAAGAAGCATTTACAGCACTGGGGCCTGCAAGTAACAGTAGGCTAAATAGAATCAAAATCTACAGGAGGAATTATGAAACTCCATCAATGAGTAACCAAACAGTGTAAATGAACACATAGACATTTACTTTGATCAAATGACAACTATTCACTGACATCAGACCCACATGAGATCAACGAGGACCTGTAAAAGACAACTTCACTGCACCTGGTTGGACTTAGCCTTTTAAAACAGGAAGTTTAGGAGGAAGTAACTACAAATGCATACACATAAATGAAGGAAGACAACAGGATGTGGTCAAGTGTTGAAAAAACCTCACGCACCATTTTACCTTCACACCACAGAGCCATCCAGACAATGCTGCAGTGTGTCTGCAAACCCACTGAAACAGTAGAGGACCAGCCCCTGTTTTACTGCATACTCATTCAACAGCATTGCTATAACCAGATCTTTGCTCCCACATAGTTTAACAAAAGCTGACAGCATTTTTACAACCTTTCACTGATAAATACATAGCAGTGGGTCAGAATAGATGTATTTCTTCTTATCATCTGGAGATGTTTATTCATTCCTGTACAGTTGTGCGTGTGATGGTTGATGTCACAGACCGACGAGACCGTCTGCACCGTCTAAAGGGTTCAGAGTGAGACCAGCCAAAAGAACACAGCAGATTTTGGGCTTATCATGGCAGATTTTTTGTCTCATCATAACATCAAAATAGTAGCATGTGTGATGTATGGATGCAGTCTTATGTTATTTTATGTTATGTACCTCCATACTTTAATAGGTTATTTTATTAAAACACTTCTGATACATAAACACTTAAAACAAAAAGTCACAGTAAGTGCCACTGCTCTGATCAGAAATAAGACATAAAACACCTTTACACTTCTGCTTACAAGCGCTATAAGGCTCTGCAGTTATACAACATTTCTGTTGACTCAGAAGTGACACAGGATGCTATAATTTCATATCAGTTTAAGAGAGATTTAATGTTTCTTTAGGTTATGTTCAACCCACTGTAAATTAAATCTGCATGACTTTGCTGAATGATCAGCTGCCTGTGCAGGAGATTTCTCATTTATAATGCATGCAGTGGTACTTGCGCTATACTTCAAGCCATTATGAAGGCTCAGTTTCAATTTTAGTATTTCGGTTAGAATCAGCACTCAAGGGAAGGCCAGATATAGACAAACCTTTCTCAGCTCTATTAATGAGCACAATCAGTGAAAAAACACAAGTATGACCGCCTTTAATTGTCACATTTATTTCACCAAGTGCATGTTACCACAATCAGATCTGAATCACAAATGAGGGCAGATGGGGCAGAAAAATGTGATACGGCGATTAAGCGGTTTAGCTTTGTGCTCGTGGTCATGGCAGCTCAAAAGAAAAATTTGCATTCGTCATGCAGGTCCTTTGTTTTCTCACTGTCCACCCAAGGCTATCAGAGGAGGTCCTGTCTTTTCAAAAATAATTCTGGGACACTTCCTGCATAGCAAAACGACACTTTCATTGTCACTGAATCTTGTGTGGGTGTGACACTTGTTGAAAGTTTCTATTACATTCCCAAAATACTTGAAAGGTCTTTAGTTGCTTTACACATCCTGCTAGACTCCCTTGAGGTCTATCGGTTTGCTTCAGAGGCAAGATTTTACAATACACGTTAAAATCAAGAGGCAATACAAGACAGTAGCAAAACTATTATACATTCAATCATAAAAAATCATTCAGTCATAAAAAATCATTCAGTCGTAAAAATCAAAAGCAACATAATTATCAATATTACAACAAATTACAGTGAACTACAAATGCCCAACAAGCCACCACAGATGTGTGATTTATCAACCCACAACAAAAGCACAAATCGCTGTATACACACAACAAAAAAATAATCCCTGAATCATATTTTCTTCTTTCCATATTAAAGGGATACTTCACCCAAAAACGAAAATTCGGTCATCATTTACTCACATTCGAGTTGTTCCAAATGTGTATAAACTTTGTTTATACACATTTACACAGAGTGAGATATTTGGAAGAATGCTTATAACCAAACAGATTTTGTCCCCCATTGACTACCATAGTAGGAAAAAAAAACAATGGTAGTCAAAAGTGCCCCAGAACTGTTTGCTGTCCTTCATTCTTCAAAATGTCTTTTCTTGTGTTCAACAGAACAAAAAAACTCATAGTGTCATTTTTCCTAATATGGTAGTCAATAGGGGGCAAGATCTGTTTGGTTACAAGCATTCTTCCAAATATCATTCTCTGTGTTCATCAGAACAAATACATTTATACAGATTTGGAACAACTAGAGGGTGAGTAAATGATGACAGAATTTTCATTTTTGGGTGAAGTATCCTCTTAAAGCAGCAGTCAGCTCAGTTAAATGTGAGAGGAACAGGTTTAGTTGTGTGTAAAAATCTGACTTGAATCTGTTAAACAAATCCTATGCCACATGTTCCCCTGTAAACCTGATGCAATATATATACAACACAGTGCCATTAATGAGACCATACTCTGTCCATTCTGGGGACATTGGGAATACACTGAGAACAATAGCTTCACTGGTCCCAGCAGTCTGTGCGGGCAACACCCAGATGGAGCTGTGCCACATATAGGCCCGTTTTATTGCATATACACCCTCCAACCCATTCAGGATGAATGCAATATACTTTTCATTCTATTCTTTTAAGTCACATTATGATCATTTAATATGAATATTGGGTAACTAAGTGACTTACATAAATGCAGTTTTAATGTGTAATGTGTTTTTTTAGGTTAGACTTTTTTACTCACACCAGCTCCTATTCCATTGTTTCTCTTTGATGATCTCATTAGTTTGTTCAATTATTCTCTTCTACTAAACTTTATTAGTACAGACAAATTTGCCCTGTAAATGTCAGTGATCAAAGATGTTTTTGAATGACATCTGTTCATGTTTTCATTTATTTTAGTAAATTCATTAAAGCATTAACCTCAAAGTATCTTGCGGAGGAATAATATCTTCTGAAGAGGGCGTTCCTTATGGCTTGCGCGTGATGATGCGATTTGACACAAAACTATGTGACAGTAATTCACTACAACAGCCATTCTGTGGCAGACCACCAGCACAAACATGCCACAAAACACGGTGCATGTACCCGACAGGCGGATGCAGGTGACTTTGAAGAGTTGACTGCGAAAGAGGATCTATTGCATAATCGGACAGAGCACAGCTCGCACAAAGAGCAGCGGGAGGGAGCGCTTCGTTTTGAACTATGGCGGCAACGCACCACATTCGTTTGACATACATTGTTATCATGACGCGTTACGCGGACTTCGGAAAATAATCCAGAATTTTGGACATGACGATAAACATCACCCTACTTCAAAACTTTGAAGAGGATATTGAATTCAGTTATACTACATGTGTGCTCTAAATGGAAAGAGTAGTAATGAAGTGCAGATTTTTTTAAAGATTTGATTGTCTTTAAAAACACATCCGAGGTATTTTTGCAGGTTTTCTCAAGCGCATCCTCAGAAGCCGTTCAAATGCTGGAATGGATTGGTGCTGTTTGTATTATGGTTTTAATGGCCATACTCTGGCCGATGGTCAAGTGTTTTGGAGAAGGGAGTCAGTCCACGTTGCTGCTCCAGGGGCTTGAAATTCCACGGCGCGAGAGCAAAAGATCAACGGAGAGATGCGACTCCAACTGTGGCACGGGGACGCAGCAGAAACCAGGGGGTCGAGATGAATCACCCACGGTCGCCTTAATATGCAAACCCTCTGCCCTGGCGAACTACCTTCTGAAACATTGCATGACTTTTTGCAAGCAGCTACGAATACAGAAATTTAACTGGCGAGTGAGTTCATCTTTGCAGACTATTTTCGGTGCTGTGTGGCCGTATGACTGCCCTGTGCATTTTATTCGAGATCATTTGCAACTGAGCGACGATGGGCTGGTGGCGTTAGACTGGGCTGTTGTTGGTGCACATCACAAGAGACGGAGGACTTCAAGTAATTCCACAAGTCCAATTCTGCTCGTCATACCCAACTCTATTGGTAAAATCACCAGGAATGTGCTCAAGGTAATTTCAAAGCACCAGGTGGCTGCAATCAAACATGCTGCGCTAGATTCCTGACAAAATGCTTTGTTGTTAGCAGATAAGAGTTACCTTGACTGAGACACATTGTTACAGTATTGAAATACTTCAACAATTGACTTCAGTCCAGCCTGAATCCAATTTTTCTTCTTAGATTAAGTAAGGATTAAAATGAAGACATAATTCAGCCAGCAACATAAATCAAACGTATCAGGCATTTGATGTAGTTATTCAAAATACAGGAAGATACGCAAAGTGAAAACATGGCTGTTGTTTTGCAATGCATTAAAGTGAAGATTTAGCTAAGTTACCATTGTCCATAGCAAAGCACTATGAATTAGGCTATACATTCAGTAGTATGCATGATAAAATCATCTCTTTGGCTATTTGCACCAATGATGGGCAGAAGTGAGTCATTCCTGATTGGGATGTGGAGCTCACTCCATATTCCAGACCTAAAGCTCCGGGCAACCCTACGTAAACAAATTAGATTTCAGTCTCTCACAGATGATTCCATGAGAAATGTGCTCTGGGCTCCTGCAACTTTGTTAACTGTGCATTGTAGGGGGTAGAATCAATGCGTTAGCTATCTGTTCTACTCGATAGTGTTACCTTTTTTGTTTCGGGCATGACCGAGAGCATTGATGGTGAAGTTATCTTTGTGCACAGATGACATTAAGACTCACCCCTGCTCTTAAAGTGTCAGAACAATTAATTTCTCTCTCTCAATGCAATGTTCCTCTGCTTTGTCAAGTGGCCCGTGAGGTAATTTGCTCTTTTACTGTCTTTGGAAAAAGTATATTTTTATACTGGACTCTAATCAGACTGCTTTAGATTAAGTTAAATGGATAAAAAAGGATAAAGAAAAAAATCAGTTTTCATTTACTCGCCATCATGTCACGTTGTCTGTATATGACTCTTTCTTCTGTGGAACACAAAAGAAGATATTAAAGCGGCCCTAACACACACGGTTTCTGCCGATCTCATATTGATCTTGAGTACCTATAGAGTAGTATTGCATACTTCGTATCTTCGAAGAGTATTTAGTTTGATCACATTTTTAAAAGATAGATACAGCTGTACGATTTTTTTCCAAAAGCATACGGCGCGTGCGGGGGGAGGGGTAGGCTGAACTAAAGCATGTGCGCACCCATTGCCAACAAAACACAGACATCAGTTTCACTCACCGCATGCGGTTCATGTCCAGTATCTTTTAGCGCTGGGACGGTTCCATATATCAGTTTCAAACGATCTCCAAATCCAGCGTTATATCCACCGTTTACATAACATTTATCACCCAAATGCAGTGAACAAACAAACACCTGAACTTCGCGAACGTGTGCTCTCTCTCTCTCTCTCTCTCTCTCTCTCTCTCCTGCACACAAGTGAAAGTGACGTCTGCGCATGCTCCTTCTCCTGCTCTCCTTGCTGCCGCGTGCTTTTCCGGGAGAATTGTCCAATAAGGGACTAAGAAAAATTGTTACGAAACAGTTTTATATGTTCGAAAAAATTTTTCCGAAACCTGTGGGGGAGGGTATCGAGCACAGAAATACTACGTAATACGCCCAACTCGTTTTTTGACAAGTTGACCATGTTAAGCATGAGAAGACGGCACGTTTATCATTGTAAAGAAGTCAGAATGCATGACACACCGTTGCAGCACCCCTTTAAGAAATGTCTGTTTCCATACATTGTAAGGCAATGGAGGCCAATGTTATTCACATAGAAAATCACACAAGTTTGGAATGACATGAGGGTGAAAAAGTGAACAGCCCAACTAGTCAAGCCAGAAAATAATTCTATTCTAGTAATGGAGACAGGTATATTTGTCACATTCATGTGACGTATTGCATCAACAGACAATAAGACTGTGTGTTCAAATGACTCTTCACACATTTATGAGGTACGGGGGGAAGGTGAGTGAGGGTTCGTCAGGTTTGTGTGGTTTACCCCATGTGATTACGGTTGCACCTTCTTTACTGCAGTCTGGTTTACTCGTGTCTAACAAGGGAATGTTGTTTTCACTGGACACACTGGGAGAGCGGTTGTGTCCAATTGGCACACCAGAAAACAGCAATGGGCTGCACAACGGCTGGTGTGTTTGCTGACAGTTCAGGGAATTGCCGTAGATAAGGGACATGTAAATATTGTGGTGAGATCCTATTTCTATTCTGAGTCATATTGATTTGAATATTAACACAATCAGACATCTGTCATCATGAATAAAATTCAAGAAATGTCATTTTAGTAAAAGACAATAAAAAGAGTAAAAGAGATGGGTAGTGATGAGCATAAGAGAAGGGAACAGGAATGAAATTTTGTATATTCTGTACGAACACCGGCTCATTGAGACTGGTTTATCTCCTCTAAATGCTAAGACGCAACAGTGGATGCTGTGCTCCTTATAATATTAAGACCATCTAACATAAGTCAGATCTTAAAAAGTATTGTTTTGTTGATTTTAGTTTTATTGCTTTTAGACTAAAGTAAAAATCTGATCGTATGCAGTCGATAACAAAGAAAGGGTATTCAAACAGCCAAATACATCACTCCTGTGATAATTCTTTACAGGTCCAATGTATAAAATTTAGGGGCATCTAGCGGCCGGGTTTGTGAACTAATGGCTCACTCCATCCCTCCCTTTCTAAGCATTACGGCGGCTGACACAGGACTAAGATGTTGTCATATTTTCACTTCTTTGTTGAAGGAGATAACGTATTTAAACGTGCTCTGTAGAGCAGTTTGTCCATTTAGGGCTACTGTTGAAACAACATGACCCGCGGTGTATGTAGACAGAAATAGCTCATTCTAAGGTAATAAAAACATAACGCTTCATCATGTAAGGTCTTTATATACCTCTGAAGACATAGTTATGTATATTATATTGCATTTCGGTAAACAGATCCTTCAAAAAAACTACACACAGCATCTTTAACTCTCCACCACCACAACTCCACCTTCTGCTCAATATTTTATTTTACATAATTCTCATTTAGCTGTCCAAGAAGTATGTAAAGTCTTGTACGTTGAGTCCTTCATCGTGGACAGCACACGTTTATTTCATTCATGGTATTTATGGATATAAAAAGGTGGACTCGTGATATTTTTAGCACACATGTGGATTGTTGGTTATACTTTTTTTTTTAAGTTATAAGGTTTTTAAGTTAAGTACGACTCATGGAATTTCGTGACAGTGTTTCTGGTTCATCTACTGAGCCTGGAAATCTGACTGAATTTAACACAACCCTGACGTTAACACAACACTGTGACAGACAAAACCACTGACCTGCAGTGCCCAGATTCAAAATATATTGAATTTTTATGTTAGAGTTCGAGTTTTAGGGCAATGACCCTTTTGCTTAAAAATATTTAAATGTAACATTTATTTTTACATCGACCAAACACTACTCATTACAGGTATGGACAAGATTCAAGGAAAACGTCTTTGTTTACATGACAGATGTCAGTATGACTCCTGTGTGCTAAAACAAGCATGTGAATGTGTCTGTTTTCTCCTCAGCTCTGTGAGGCTGGTCTGAGTCACGGTTACCTCCCTGTGGTCTTCAACCGTCGGAGCCAGAATGGGACGCCACTTTCTACCGTTAAACTTCAGCAATTTGGTGATCCAACTGACCTGCGGGAAGCGGTGCGATACATTAGGTACCGGCAGCCAGCAGGTCAGATCTATGCTGTAAGTGAGAGCACTGGTTCAGGACTCCTGCTCTCTTACCTGGGAGAGTGTGGCTCCTCCAGTTACGTGACTGCTGCCGCCTGCCTGTCTCCCATTTTCCGTTGCCAAAGCTGGTTTGAGAACGGCCCGACCTGGCCTTTCCACTGGGCTCTTCTGCTTTACCAAAAAATCTGCTTAAGCAGGTAAGGTTGTGGGGGTAAAGGACACAGTTTTGCGTGTCCTTTGGTTCCAGGTGATGTAAATTGAAATACTGTGCTGTTGCCATAGCCACTAGTGATTAATTTCCGGTACTATTGATTTCTTGTATCCATCCAAACAGCTTGTTGGCTTTGACACCAATGATGATAACAAAAGTTTGTTGTCTTAAATCTCATCTATAGGTACAGAACTGTGCTTGGGGAGCATGTTCACGCAGACAGCTTGTTCTCCAGCTGTTCCTTGAGGGAAATGGAAGAAGCCCTATTCTGTCAGTCAGGGTTGAAGGGGACATTAGTGGAGGAAGCAGGTGGCTGGGATGCGTACTGGGAGCGTAATGACCCTCTGAGGGACATAGATGAAGTGGCCATCCCTGTACTATGTGTTTGCAGTCAAGACGACCCGATCCGAGGGGAGCCCCGGGCGACGCTACCTTTGGAGCTGTTTGAGAGTAACCCCCATTTCTTCCTGCTCCTGACTGGGCACGGAGGCCACTGCGGCTTCTCCACGCCAGACGAAGGCAGTAACGTCTGGAGCCACCAGGCTTTGCTGGAGTTCTTTCGTGCCACAAACGATTTCTTCACTGCAGAGGAGCGTGCCAGTCTGGCAGCCAGGCGGAGGGGTCTTGGCGGGGCTGGCAAGACGTTTCGCCTTCGCAGCATCAGCACGTGCAAAAGAGTGCCTGTTTGCTCGCATAACATTCACGCCATTTATAACTGGCAGAGGTCCTACACCAGTTGATGATGTGCGGAGAGGCTCCCCACATTTGTTTGGGGTTACGGAGAGGGATTCAAGGACACTGCCAGGCATCGCATTCTGACGCAGTCTGACCTGCTACTCCAATTTCAGCAATCGAGCAAAGAAAAATATTTAAAGTTGTTTCAAGATGTTAGAAATCACGTCATAGATCTCTGCTGCATTGAACGGCATTAGCCTTGGAAATGTGCCTGCCTGTTTCAAAGGGATTGGTCTAATGTTTGTTCTGTACCTCATAAATGTTTCATTGCTTCATTTCAAAACTTAGAGAAGCATTATGAAGCACCTCTGGGTTTCAGTCTACATTGTGACATATGTACTTGAATAGTTCAGCAGAACTGCAGTAATGCTTTAGTACGTTATGTGCATACAATAATGAAATGTGACATTCTGTAATTTTCTCTGTTCAATATTTTTCTTCTTTGAGACTGCTAGTTTATTTAGAATAGTCTCTGTTGTATGTCAGAGAGAGAGTCTGGTCTGGTGAATGGGAGGTAATTGCCGTCATTCTGAGGTTTGGGGAAGCTGGTCTTCACTGTCATGGGTGGAGCTAGTTTATCGGTTTTTCACATTTGTTTAACTTGAACACTGTCTTTTTTTTCTATTGCTGTTTTCGTTTTCAACCCTTTTTCTCTAACTCAAAATTTGTAATGTCTTTCTGGTATAAAACGCTATGTTTGTATGTTAAATTATCTGTAAACACAGGAGCTTTAATTAAAGGGTTTCGCACCTAAACACACATTTCCAAGTCTGGAGGATTTTGTTGGTAAACTAGGCATCAAAATTTTTGGTTATGCAGTGGATTCATGAAATTCAAATAAGATTTACGTTTATTTTCACTGCTGTTCCAGAAAAATGTCTCGCTACATTAGAAGGATGGACATGATGGGAAATTCATCATAGAACTTGTAAATGCAATAGTGAAATAGTGAATATTCTCTGATCCTTTTTTTTCCATACGGTTTAATGCATGACCAGGATTTTATTGCACAACCCCAAACAAAGCTACAGCCAAGAGCCCGAGCGGAGCGAGGAGGTATCAGATTAGAAGAGACAGTCTCTGTAGACTGAAACTCGAATGCTCACAGAGACAGCACTAGAACAGACATATAGATAGAGCTATTTTTAGTTCGCAAAGAAAATGATCTCTTCATTTGGCATATAAATCCAGTGTATAATATTAATTAATATATGGCAGCCAGTATTCACTTGGAAAAGATTTATTGTTGACATACAGTATTCTCCTGGAAAACATGTACATTCTGAATTGCATAATTATGATGGTTTGTGGTCATCTGTAGCCATCAATATGTCTACCCTCTTTTCAAGGGGCCTTGAAGAAACAAAGCATCTTTTCAAGGTCTAATTTAATTTCTATTGCCCCTTTGAGATCCCAACTGGCATTTGTTTGGATAATTGTTTATATATTCCTTAATCAGTTTTAATAATCGTTACGGTTACAACGTTAGCTCCTAATACAACATGATTGCTTACCTTGTTTGCTACTGAAACCACACAGACAATTGAAACTGCAGGTTGCAAACTCAACTGTATTTTGATAAATAAAACAAATAGCCTACCTGGGTGATCATGTGAAAACTGTATACAAAAAACGTATGAAGAATATAAATGTATACATTTTATAAAAGTGTACAATTGCTTGTGCATTACTTGAAGGATTCCAGTCATTTTGACAGCGCTGCCTTTTAGTGCCATCTAGTGGATAATAGAAGCCAGACCGCTATACACAGTATCATAACCATTTTTTAAACTACCACGTTTCCATAATTCCTTAACATTTTTGGTTGCAGTCTTTGTTAAAACTGTTAAATTGTTCAAATGAATACCCACACCATATTAGCCAAGCATTCAACAAATATGGCAAATACAGTATATGGCCTGCCCTACAGTGTGTGGTACTGCACAACACAGGCGTTTATTCTATTTTTGGGTGAAGTAGGCTATCCCTTTAAGCTGGATTCAAATGAGTGACAAGGTTCAATCTATATTTTATCCAAAGCTATCAAATAACATACAAAGTATTTAGCCCATGAGTCATATAAACAACTTTCAAGGTATGTTTAAGTTCCATAAAAGCCGCCATCTCATCCATGTTTTCCACGAACGAGAAACATACACGTTATTAATTATGAGGTAAGATGACACTTTTCAGATTGCCTTTTATAATTTCATATCCGTATATAGGTATAACCTGACGACCTTGTTATGCTATTTTAACTTGTAAAAAGATAGAAGCTGTGTGCGCGCACTCATGCGTACAGCTCCAGAAGCAGCCGGTGGCAGTAGCGAAATAGCCTGAAACGATGGAAACCAGTGCGGACGTGAGTGACGGTTACCATGACGTCTCGGAAACCGAGTTTATATTTAGTCCCTATGTTTAAGTTGAAACATGACACATGTAGCCTAAATTAATTCCAAACACATTGGAATTCATTCAATGCTTTGGTCCTAACTAGCATTTAAGAGAAAGTTTCACAGAATGAGGTTTACAGACCAAACAAGATTGTGCATTGTCATTATAGTTCAGGTTTCAAAGTTCTCTAACAGCAGAATGCCATACAAGTGATGAACAAGTGCAGCAGGATCATGTACCATTAGTGGGTCACCAGTGGGCAGTGCAACATTGACCTGTTGCCAGTCCCTAGGAGGAAAGAGAAACATCTGCATGCCATGTTTCACATGAAATTGTTCCTAATTTAATTCCAAATTGTAATTAAAAGTTTTAATTTTAATGTGATAAAATGTTATTATTAAAAACTAGATAAGTCTGATCCTGGCTTAAGTTTTATGTATTTTTTTATGTAATGTGGATTCTGTAGTTGCAAAAGACACAACACCTGTGTAAGTTAACCTGTCCTCCGTCACTGCTATCCAGGTGTCAACATTTCCCAACTCAAGCTGCAAATATTTGCGTAAGCTAAATTCTTAGCATGTTCGTGATACAGATGGTTGGTGTAACCATTTATCCTTCTTAATTTTCAAGACTCTGTTGTAAAGCCTTTATTTGGCATGATTGGTATCCTCATGATACACATTAAACACAATATTTGCAAAACACACAAAATCTCTGCCTCTTTTTTGTCTTTTCTGTTTTTAAGTGTGCACAATAAATTGTTCTTTATTAGGACGATAAAATAGGTGTATTTTTGTTCATTTGAACTGCAAATAGCCAATAGTTAACAACAAACATAACTTATGTCAAATTTGCAAAAGAGATTTATATAATGATAATGATAAAGAATAGATGAAATGGATATCATTCCATATTAAAAATGTATGCCATTTTGTGATAAAACATTTTCTAAAACTTTTTTTGTGATAACTTTGCATATAAATATATAGCCCTATGTGCTTGCCATTCTGACTCTCTTTTACTGTACCTGAATATGCTTTAATCTCTCTGAATATCTTTGGCACCAGCTGTGACTAAGAGAAGGGCTGGTTTACGCCTCTCCCCTGGGCAGAGACTGAGAACAACTGATGGTAAGCGATGTAATGTAGTGTGACGGGTTGCCTGATTCATCTGAAGGGGGCCGGATCAGTTTGTGATAAAATCTGTCGCTAGGACCTCGCTTTCCTCCATCTTTGATTTTACTTTGGGTCATATTTTTTGCAATCTTTAGGACGAAAGGGGAGGAAGAAACATCAGTTGGCTGTGCTTAAATGGTCTCAAAGCCTACAGTACAGGCAGCTGTGTGGTGGAATTGCTCTCTGTGGTGAAGACTTGCATCAGGTTTTTTTTCCATTGTGCAGCTTCATCCTTGTGTAGCATGATCTGAGGCCACTTGCTGACTGTCATCAGATATACCAGGATAAGAGAAGGGACGTTAGTTTCCACTGTTGTAGTCAAGTGTTATTACAATAAGAAATTATGAAATGGAGTTGAGCAGTGTCTTGGTATATTTGACTATGCTAACTTTTTAATAATAAAGATTTTGTTTCGTAAATGGGATAATGTGTGATTTGGATAAAAGTGTCTCCCAAATGTATATGCCTCATGCTTTTGCTCATGCCTGACTCTGTAATTAATCTGTCTGATTTATTGGAAACATGCAGGAACTGCACAGCTCCTGGATTCCGTCCTTGGGATGTCAGCCTCTGGCTGTAGAGAATATGTGTGTGTGAGAAGAAGGGGGTGGCTGGGTACCCTGAGTACATCAGACATCTGTGTCCTCTGTTTGCAGGGCAGCACCTTTCCGCTTCTCTTCTTCATAACAAAGCAATGTAGCAGGCTGGGGTGGGCTTGGCCCCTCGCCTGCCGGACCATCGTTGCTCTTGGAAAAGTACAGCTGTCTCCCAGCTTGTTGGATGCTGCGTCTCATTACCTCTACATGAAATGGCCTTGGCCAGATGTCTCCTGCCGCATTCCTATCTCTCTCATTTTTTGCAAAGAATCTGCCACAGCTCAGAGAGACGGTTCACAAGAGGCAGCGGTCACAACATGCTCTTGTAATATTATTTCAATAGTTTGTCATATCAGCAAATACATTGAAAGAGGAGGGCAACAGCAAAGTTGTAGAGGTCTAGAGACTAGAGGCCCGGGATCTTTACAAGCATGGTGTGAATTACAAAGGTATTTTAAAAGGATCTAACCCTCTTCTGCCCAATTAAGTCTTAAATTTATTTCAGGTCGAGTGTATGAAATTTAGCGGCATCTAGCGGTGAGGCTCACTCCTCCCCTCCCCCATCCCTTTTGAAGCACTACGGCTTATTCCTGACACAGGAATAAGATGTCATCACATTTTTGCTTCTAATGTATGCTTATATAATGTATTCATGAAATGCGTTCTGTAGAGTAGTTTGTCCGTTTAGGGCTACCGTAGAAACAACATGGCGAATTCCATGTAAGGGGACTTGTGGTGTATGTAGATGAAAATAGCTCATTCTAATGTTATAAAAACATAACGCTTCCTTATGTAAGGTCTTTATACACCTCTGAAGACATAGTTATGTATATTATATTGCATTTCTGTCAATAGATCCTCCAAACAATTACACACTGGACCTTTAAAGTTTTACAGTAATTCTACATACGAGAAATGTGTTAAACCGTCATTTTACACGTCATTTACATCAGTATTCAATGAAACAAAACATACGATTTTTCACTTAGTTATTTCAATATGCATATGACGACAGTTAAGTCATTAAAACTGTTTTGTGTAACCATATTTCAATCTCATTTAAATGTTACATTCATAACCATACAGGTATTTGCTTTTAGTTTTCACACAGACCTTACAAAATCTTTATTAGTTAGACCAGATGTAGACTTAAAGATGCTGTTCTATGAGGTCCACAGTGTTACAAATTAAACACGCAATGCGTTTGAACTAACTCACAATGTGACTCAGCAAAAATGTCATGCATTCTTTAGAAAAATGACCAAAATGACCACTCGTCAGACCAAAGTTCACAAGAAACCAGCATCCATGTGAGAAATAATTTACATTCCTTCACCACTGGATTCCTTACTAAAGGGAACAAAATTCCCATATCGTCCGGTGAGAGGCACGGTATATAACGTCCCTCTATTACAACAGAGATGTGCTAAAGCAGATATTGCTATGTGAAGACTGAAAGGATTGCCCCGAATATGAATGACACCAGCTCTGTCACGAGGCTGATGAAGCACGTGGGTATTCTTAGGTGCCTGTGCTGTTTCGAGGGCATAGGGGCTTCATAAGAACGGGCTGAACGGGTAGGGTGAAGGGCGGAGGTGCGGTGTTGCTGCTTGGCAATGTGGCACTTCCTTGCCTGCCTGCCAGGTTATGTAAATGTGCAGTGCTGAGCAGAGCACTGTTCTATAGTTGGAACACTGGGCTCTATTTGTGGAAAATCAGCTGGGCAAACTGCTGGATCTGTGTCAGACTGTAAGATTGGCAGGTGTGCTGCGAGGAGGGCTGGTTTTTTAGACAGGTGATCATGTGTATTAAGGACAGACTGAGCTGTTTACCCTTCTGGGAGGGGAAGTGGAGGAAAGCCTGACGTGACTGTAGAGTGACCTCAGCGAAGCCAGCATAGGCACAACAAAAACAGCATTGTCGGTTGACACAATCTCTTGTGAGGCTCTTCCAAGGTTATCACAGCTCTGAAATTCAATTCAATGTTTTTATTTGATTAAACAACAATGAATATTATAGGGTTAGTCTGAAGCACAAAACAAGGAAAATTAAATAAGAAAAAACAATCACAAAGACAGCACAGTATATTGTGTACAGGACGACAAAGGGGATGTGACCTAGTGGGCGATGGCTGCTGGGAAGTGAATGTGGGTCACTTACACCCAAATCACTGTCACGTGCTTAACTAGCTCATATCGCACCTCCAGACATCAGGGCTGTTACATAACCTGCTTATTCCACTGTACTTATGAAAAACATAGTACTGTTTCACCAATTATCAGCACTGTTCTGACGTGTTGCAACAACTCCAAGGGTCCAAGTTATAAAATGGTCTTAGCATTTCAGAACGTAAGTTGAGCTGTTGAAACCGTTTCAATGGACTCTAACCTAAGTCTGTTGCCACGCATTCATTTACAGAACTATCTTGCCCCTAGTGCCCATATCATTGTATTTATTACATACCAGACAATGCACTCATTGGACTCGATGGATTAGTAATGCAATGGTGCACTGCAAAGAGACGTCAAGTTCCCCTCACAAAGGTGTACCTCGGTTACCATAGTGTGGTTTATTTGTTTGTCAGATTTCATTTTGTTTGGCGAACATTAAAACAACGCCGAGAAAGAAGGCAGGAAGTTGGGAGCAGGTTTGTTTTGTAGCTCATGCTTTCATGCTCAGTTTGCCTGTTTTGAAACTCGCAGATCAGCTTGTCAAGGAGAGCAGGTTCCATCGCATGAACAAGGCTAATCATATCTGTAGGCCTTGGGCTTGCATGTGGAAGGGGAGATAAATTCCTCTCAAACTTTCACTCATAGGACTTCTGACCAGAGTCCTCCACCACCACAACAATAGATGACGTGATGATTAGTCCTATGGCACAACCCATCATCCTCACCTTGGTGTTTTACAATGGGAACATGTTTTAAATAATAAACGAGTTTAATCATAAAATAAATAAATAATTCCATCTTATTTATTATATTGCTTGCGGTAAATGAATAGAGTTAATTCTACTTACATAATCCTTTTGATTAATAATTCATTTTTTGACTGCATGTACCACGTTTAACTGATGGGTTTCACTGACTAATACAGTTTGAACCACATAATGTGATTCCGTATAGGATTTAATGTTTTCTCCCTTGTGTAGTTCTGGCTATGTGCTGTGCTATAGGTCTTGCTGGGTTTCATGGTAAGGAATCCTGACAGAATGCTGAATAATTCAGTTTAAACAAAATCAGGTCGTGCTGTTCGTTTCTGTAGCTGTGGCTCGGTCACAAGCTCACATTCCAATCTTAAATTACATTAAATACATTTTTACATAACAAAATGACATCCTGTAATTCTGATCTATTTCTTAAGAGATAACAGCTGGCCCTGCTTTTCATACTTGGATGTTGTCTAAGTTGCTATTGGTATTATTGAATACCTGCTCATAATAAGCCATCATTAATAAGTGTCATTCGAACAATCAATCCAAACTCACACATTTCATTAAACAAACAAACATAATAATAAACCATCTTCACATTTTCACATATTATCTTGCACACCTGGCTATTGTATCAGGAACCTAGAAAGTCTGGCCCTACCTTTTAAAAAAGCAAGTTCTAGAAGTATGTACTCTGAGGTTTAGAGCGCATGATGTAAATATAGCTAGGGCCGTGTCACTGAGGTCTTGGCTTGCTTGCTTTTGCAACTATCTAGTATAGAACAACATCCAGGGCATGACTCAGATCCCAGAATACGTATAGCTGCAATGAAGCCTAAAAACATTTTTTAAAATCTATTGTCTGAATGATCATGGTGATGGAAAAAGATGAAATGTATATTTTGCATGGTACAGCATGTTTGTATTATGCGATGCTCTGTCACAAAATCTTATTTGTGTTTAGTCAGGACTCATATATGACTGTCATTTTCAGTCATGTGGGGCCGTGTAACATGATGACCGGTGCTGAGTCATGCTGCGTCTACCAAAAGTATGTAGATGTGGTTTTTACTGAATAGGGTAAAAACTGAAAGTTGTCTTCTGCAGAGGCACGTTGGACAACTTTAGAAAGGAAACAGCTTTTTCCCCTACCTACTTTTACATGGTGTGCACTGGCTCTTTAAAATGCTGTTAAGTGTCATCTAGCACGCACTTGCTTGTGCTGAGTCATTGGGTTCGGGCTGGTTTTGTAACCTCCACCCAGCGGGATGTCTCATTGGCTCAAATTCTCACTCAGCTGCCTGTGTGGTTGGCTGCCAGGACCACTAATCAGTTTTCTTTTGCAAAAAGCAACTCTTAAAGTTACAGAGGCTTTACTCTGATTCGTCTGGTTGCTGCTTTACAGTCAACAGGGAGGGGTTAGTCAAAAATTGGGCTTACATGAAAAAATAAAACTGCAAGATGTATATAATGCATTGTGCTCCATAAAGATGTAAAGAACTCTAATGATAAATTATTTAGTTTTACCGAGTAAAAACAATTTAATCGACCTACATTACACGAGTTGATTACACCCACAAGAATATTTTTAGGGACAGATCAGATACAAATATGGATCTTTCCAGGACCGACAGATTAGCTTGATCTGCAACAGTGCAGAAAGAAATGTTAAAATGGAAAAAGAACAATGGAATAGAATGGATGTTAAGTCATTGTGGCAAAGTTTGATCCCAAGAAGTGAATATAAGTGAAGAATAAATCTTCAAATATTTAAAGAGTTTTAAATTCATACAATTTTGAACAATTGTATGAATCCACAAGTACAATCTTAACTATATACAATCAAGTCAAGGAATAATATTGATCTCAAACCTACACAAAAGTGTACAAATGTGTTTTTATGAATAGGTACAATCTATGCACTATTAGACATTATGTATCTTTAATTACTTAGTTAGTAGGATCACATTCTTGGTTTTATATTACATTTTACAAATTTATATTATATATTAGGATGCCCCTCAGAGAGTAATGCGATCCTCTTCAATAGAAGGTCATTTTTATAAAAAATTCTTAAGATCATGGAGGTGTTTTGTTGTACTCATGCAGGAAGGCTCTTGTCTGGGAGTGGAACGTTAGATTCCTGGAATCCATTTAAGAGCTGGATTCATGTGTCCTGGGAGAGACCGGTTCTGTGTATAAGGTAGCCTATATTAACAACATTAACCACAGCACAACAACATCCCAAAATGTTCTTACGTGTTTACATGGGGGGCAAAATGAATGACGTTAATAATTCAATTGATGGGGTTTACTTTAAGTCTCCAAACACTGGCGATTTCCCAGACAAGGTTTAAGCCTAGTCCCATACTAATTTAAATGTTAAAGATGTATTGATCAACAACAACTTACACTGACATATCTTAAAATATATCAGTGCAATTGTTTTGTCTTAAGATGCACACCAGTAGGTTTTTTTGTAAAGTATGTTTTTAAAAACGACTTAAATATCCTAATTTAACTAAGGCCTAGTCCTGGTTTAAGATAATCCCTGTCCGGGAAACCACCCCTATGACGTGTATATTAAATACGGACATGCCCAGACAGTGGGCCTGAACTTGTATTGGTATATCTGACCTAATCAAGATCAAGCAGAGAATGTGCACTCCAGGACTTACACCAAATATTCTTACAGTTTTTTTTCACTAACAAAATGTGGGGTGTTTCTCTTAATTTTGTTTAATTTCTTCAAATTAAAGTGAAGTAACATGGACTCTTCCTTGTTGTGCTGTGACTTTATTGCTTGCCAACAGAGTTCGGGATGTGAGAATATGAGGTGGCGTGAAGGGTCTCAAAAGAATGACCAATACGATTTACTACAGTCGTGTGAGCAAACACCCTTTGATGCAGCCTTAAGGAAATTTGTAAGTAAATAACGTTGGAAAACCTCATCATATCACAATGGTGCATACTATATATAGTTACACAGCAATCCACATGTCATAATTTATTATAACTACAGTGCATTTATTGATGTTGTTTTTCAGTTCTGAAAGCTTGTGTGTAATTCTACATAATAACACTAAATCCATACATCACACTGTTTCTTATTTCACGTTTTTTTTTCACACTGTGGCTGTAAGCACAAAAAAACAATTCTGACTTAAAGCATTCAGCATTCAGTGGCAGGAATTAGCATTTTTGTTTAAAAATCCCCCCTGATTCAGCAAGCCACCAATTAAGGTTTCCGTCCACAAAATGAGCAATAGCATAAATGGCAGTCAGCTTTATGTTTCACCAGAAACCTCAGGAATTATTTTCATAGAAAATGAAATGCAGCATTGTCCTTGCCATGCTTTTTTTACGTGATCCGTTATAAACAATATTTTAATTGGAATCATTTATTCCAATTCTGTTATGTGCCATTGTATTTATTCTACTTTGTCTCAAATTTATAGGAAGGGTCTCAAAATGCAGTGGCAATTGTTTTTTAATGCTGTTTAGTTTAAACCGAAAGTAAGATTTAAAGGAAATCTCAGAAACTGTTACACAGTCTTGCTTACAGAGGCGCTCAATACTTTGCTCCTTGAGAACCACGCAACGCCTGTCGAAGACTCCATTGGACAGCAACTTTTACACCAGTCTCACTCTGAGCATGCCATTGGCTCGCAGACCTGCCATTCAAGATCGGTCACAAGTGGGCGTTACTTATGTTCTTTGACGTTAGTGTTTGATTGGTCAGCTGTTGCTTTTGGCGTCACTGCGCTGCCAGCTGATCGGGAGAAGCCGGCATGAGGGGAGTTGAAGCAGAGCCTCGGGACGCAGCGATGTTGTGGGCTAGATCGTGAAATTTACCTTGGAAGGTTTATGGTGTGTCGTGTTGAAGTTGAGCAGTGGCACTGTTCGTAATTCCTATAGCATCCCTTTGAATTGCTGAGCATGTTCGCATAAATTCTATCTTTTAGCTAAGTCAAGCATTAGCTTTGATGTCAGGAGGGATTTGGGGTTAAGGTGTGGCTTTCGGAAAAAGGCGATTTACATATGCCATACCAGTACTTTAATGATTTCTAAAGGTTGTTCATAGTTTTGGCTTGGATTTGATGCGCGTGTCATCGGTAGGATGGGATGAGATATTTAAATCCAGGAAGCGATAGATCACACAACGGAACATCTAACGTTAATCGCCCTGAAAATGTTAGAAATCGAATCCCGATGACGGGTTTAACGTTCGTTGTAACTTTTAGCAAGTCTGAGCACTTTGTAACCGAATTTAATCTGTTAAATTTCATTGGAAGAGATCGCGACGTGGTCTGGGAAAGCGCATAGTTCAGAGTTGAGCCGTAACGTTACAGGGCGTGAGCCGTTTTTTATTAGACAGTCTGTAGGACTATGAGGGAGGAACTCGTCGATCAAATTAATTATGTTAAACATATGTTAGATGATATCTGGAAGTGTCACCGGTTACAGTCAAAGACATGCGAGTCGATCCTGAAGACAGAAATCGAGCATTCTACCAGTTGAAGCAGGTAGGTGTTGAACATGGCTCATTCAGAAGTTTTCACTCAAAATGTGTTTGTCGAAAAACTGAAATGTTAAATGTTTAACGTGCTTTTAAGAGGCGACAATGCACTGAAATCGATTAAAATCTATTTATCAACTCGGGTAACGTTAGGTTTACAAAGTCAGACTGAAGTCGCTGAGAATTGACACTAGGCTACTGATATAACAGTGGGCGTTGCTCTACTTTTAGTTTAATATATCAGACTCGTTTCTTAATACTGACGTATGTTTGTGCAGAATATTTAGTAATTACTATTTTTTGCAAGATTTTCTTGCTGTGTTGTATTACACGTTGAAGCATTTTAACTATTCCCATGAAAAAAGGAAATGGGCCTTAAGCGTATATTAAAGCCTGATATACGAAGTATTTAGTCTGCGTCCCATGAAAAAGTATAAAAACAGCAACAGCAACAGGAGATTCGGATTTCGGAAAATCTCCACAAATCCAAATAAGTGCGTACTTGTAATTTACATGTGGATTATTTACTGAATGAACGCTCGTGAAGTGATCGGTATACATCGTCATTGATTCCTGTGAGGCGAGTGCATGGCAAATTCCACAAGACCCCACCCTGTACTTTGCGATGTATACGTGCTTTTTTCTCGCTCTTTTCCCCCTCTAGATTACTTGTCTCATTTTGATGTCCCGACCTCACTTTTCTCCTTTTTTACACGCAGTCTAACATCTGGAGAGAAGACCTCGGTATGTCATTGAATGGATTTCGTCTTTGATCTTCTTGCTGCTGAAGGTAAGTTATGAGAAGATTGCTTAGTGTGAGAAGGGCATGGCAATGTGTCAAAACTATAGGTTTTCAAACCCTGTTTATTTACCAATTAAGTCCAGCAGGCTGTTTAGCTGTTGTGAAATGTTCTTTTACATAATCGTTCAGGTCGTTACACATAAAATGACTAAGCAAACAATGTGCAGAATTCGTGTTTTTTTCCAAATCACTTCCATCATCACCAGATGAATGTCTGCTTTCTTTACTTGAATTTATGGATGGAATTATCTAAGGACTCAAGTGTTTACAAGCACGCTTAACTCGTGTTTATGCAACAATTTTTAATGGGTTTCATAACTCGCTCTTGTTCTAAGGAAAAATACATAATCTTAAACCATGGTTTACTATTTACTCCGTACCAACCTTAGTTTACAGTACATACCAGAATGCTAAAAACTGAGATTATATGTTAAAATCAATATTTCTTTAGTCATCCTTAATTTGTTTATTTTAAAAACTTGGCCTTTTATTGCAGATTTTAAAGAATAAGTTAGTAACTGTGTATTGTTAGGCCCTTTCCCCCTGGAGAGATGTTCATGTATTGACTTTAGGGTCCTCCTGATACAACAATTAAACAGTTGTCATACGAATGAATATAATCTAGATTCCTGCGTCATTTCCTAGTATAAAATGCATATGAACTAAATTAACGCATTTGATCCTTTTTTAATCAATAACTGTATTTTAAATGTAATACTTTTCTTAACTAGCTTAGGTAAGGTCTGGAATATGGAATCCTTACCATTTGTAAACCATTTTAAATACGATATCCCTTTTAGATATCGAGTAAACAGATATCGAGTTTATTATAGAAGTAGCAAAGTTTATGGAAAAAAAACAACTGTTCTTTTTCTGTTCTCTTGCCCAGGGTGATTTTGGATTTTTTAAGCCTAATGATTTTTTTGTTATGCAATGACTCGGATAAGAAAGACTATTATTTCCTGATGTATAAGTGCTTGTTTATCTAAATGCGTCTGTGAAATGTTTTGCCCTGTGATCGCATTGCCCAGCGTTCACTTCTAGGCAAGTTTATTCTTAATCTTAGCTAGGAATACCAATGCAGAAATCTAACAGTAGTGTCCGTATGTCTAGGCACTAAATGAAAAAAATCTGTAAGAGGGCTTTGATTACTTTTCTAGGTCTCTGCCGTTTAAGTGCTTCCTCAGTGTGGTTTCTGACATTTATCTGCGTTGTCTTTATGACGAGGCCTTTTTGAAACATTGAACTTTTCTAAATTCAAATTTGATTCTTTCTGTTTAATCTTGACCCCATAGAGTACCTAGACTTACGTATATGAGCAGTTAGAGGGATTTCGTAAGATCTGTGCGTTCAAACTGACACGGCCTGTAGAGTTGAGCTTTGTGTGCGTGGACCGAAGAGAAGAAACATGGCATGGAGACATTCTATAAAGCCACACCCTTAGTGTTACACGCCATTGCTGTTCTGCAAGGCCCTTTCACACTTTCTTTTCTCTTTACCGTTTGAGAAGGTTTGAGAGCGAATTTTCTCGATTTTATCCTACATTCCACTATCGCCTCTAACTGATGCAGCAGTCGTGCTGCACAGACTGTGAGTGGGTTTTTTTGCAGATGAAGCTCGGCTGTGACATTGATTTGCCTGTTTGGCAGGTGGCTGTAGTTGTGTTGAGTGTGGGAGGGAAGGATCTCAGAAGAAGGTCTGCTGTTGTCTCAAGGACAGTGGAGCTTCCCGTCTGTGCAGTCCTGTGGGACCAAATGCTGGCCGCTCTGGTCTCAGGAAGTGAGCCTGCAGAGCTTCTGTCCACATTTTTGTCTCTGTCCTAGAGCAGAGGAAGCCTTTTTCATAACAACGATGTCACTAACATTACTTATGATGTGGTCCAGTTACCCTTCTGCTTAGAATTGTGTCATTTTTATGACGACCGTATTCTAGCGATACCTTTCATTGTACTATTAAGCAGATGCTTCGGCATAGTAAGTTTGGTTGCCTTGTCTACCCTGATGGACCTATATAAGCTCCCTGTGATTAAATAGGCTGCAGGCATTGTGTTCCACACTGCCATGTAAGTGACCCACTTTGGGGTTTTGTGCTATTGTTCCTCATTGAACTTCTGTCCCCAATGCACAGGAAACATACAAGGCGATCGCACATACATTGAACCTATCTATCTTGAATTCTATCCAGGGAAACTGCTTGTTTAAAAACCTGTTAACTTCACTTGCCGACTAGCTCTAAGTCTCAGAGCAGCCGAGTTACAGTTCACATCAGCAGCACAGAGTGTGAGCTGGCCTAGCTCTGTGGGAGGGTGGAGTCAGTCCAGCACAGAGTATCTCAGACAGCATGGAGGGCCTCTGCAGACAGAATGGAATTTATACCATATGTACCAGGCATCCCAAGAATGCGTGGCGCACAGACTTAACCAACGGAAAGAACTGCAGAAAGCGCAATGGAAAGCGGTGAGCGAGAACAGAAATTTGTGTGTGAGAGAGAGAGGGATGAATCTGTCGAGCGCAATATTTTGGCTTTCGGTAAGTGGCGGTGATGAACCGCCACTTACACTTCACTGTGTAAATATAAATAGTTAAAATCGCAGTTTTGTGCTGAGCATTGCGTCACTTTTGATTGCGATATTGTATCCTGTTGCCAAATCACTTGCGCTTCATCAATGAGTAACTAAGCTTTGCTGGTCCTTTTGCATACCTTATCTAATAACATGCATACGTTTCTCACAGTTTTGACTGAACGCTTCTCTGGTGCTGAATAGAGATATTGCCATTCAATTTGATTTACCAGTAGCACACTATTAAAAGCATGACTGAATCGAGTCAAAGCTCTTGCTTCTTCTGCCGTGCTGGGAAAGGCAGCTGCCGCTCTGATCGTTGCTAACGTTGTGAGCTATGATTCAGATTGTGGGGTGGGGGGAACAGGCAATGCTCTGTGAGACTGAATTGTGTTGAAATGTGTGTTTGGCTTTGCCATATAGGCATAGTTTTACAAAACAATGCAAAAAAAACTGAAGCCTTGTTTTTAATCTTGGCCAGATGTTCTGCATTCTTTGGTGCTGCAATCGGCATTTCAGAAGAACATGCGAAGAAATGTGCCATTTTACCTTTGAGTTTTGAACTGCCTTTGTTTTCTCAAGGTGGTGGTTGTCATTTATTTATACCCTGTAGCGTATGGCAGCCATTGCAGTTCAGATGTGCACACATAGCATGTTTGTTATTTTATGAGTGTAATAGAAGTAGGTCTTAAAAAAGCATAGTTCATGCTGGTCAGCCGAGTCTCCATTAGCATGTGTGTGGATGCTTTTCATACTGTTAAAGGCTCTCTGTGACTTCCATGGGCCTCTGGAGCTCTCGTTTGAGATTTACCCTCTGCATATTAGCAGGAGATTACATGAATTCTTGAAATGGCTTCGCTGCTTCCGCGTTGCCCCACAGTCATTTCCATTGTATAACCCAGCTGGAATTTCCTCATATCAAATTGTTTTGCCTGCGTGTTTGCCTGTTTGTCAAGTGGCTGGAGGAAGTCTAGCAATGGTTCAGGGACGAAGCACATCTTTGATGTCAGAGACGCGAATTGGAGGCGGCCCTCATGTAAAACAGGAGCTAATAGTTTCCGAGACCTTAGGATACGCAGATTCCTAGTTCTGGAGAAGCATTGAATAGGTGGGGGGGCTGCTGGGATGCAAATGCAAATAAGTCAATGCCCTTTTCCTTCTCAGATGAATTCTGATGATTTTTCCGCATATCCTTCTACAGATCAGGCATTGGCTAGACTTTTAAGATTAAGCATTAGATTACCTTCCACAGAACCTTGACTTGTTTAGGGTGGCTGTGCTCTTTTGGATTGTGTTCACCCAGGCTATATATAGAAATTGGTGTGTCTTGACCTGTAAACACACACACTACCGTGCTCTCTTCATCATTTCTGGGTTGGCAAGACAAATTCCCCGGTGAAGTCTGGGAGAGGAGAAGGATGTATGTGTGACGTATGTGTACCGGACGAGCCCCTGTTAAGTCTTCCTGTTTACCACCTCTTCACAGACAAACCAACGTCATCAAAAAGCCCTTATGTACAGGTGCATTTATCTGTAGAATGGTTAATTCCCATCTCTTCCCCTTCCTGCATCTGAAGGTTTTCAGTCTTTTCATCTGTGCATTAGTGAATGGCATCTATTTCTCAGTGTCTGCACTTCTCCATTTTTTACTGCTGCCCGCCGGTTGACTCATGCCGTGATTCATGGAAAAATTACCAGAGCGGTCTCAGCATTTGAAGCATCGCTGTTGGAACACCGGCCCGTTCTGATTGCCTGGGCTTCACAACTATGTGTGATTAAGGAGGGAACAGAGAGGCAAGTGGACGTGATGCTCAATGCATATGTAAAGGGTGGCGAATAATGCACAAGCACAGTGTGACACTCGGCTCTGTGTATCTGTGCTGTCACATTAAACAAAATTTGGACAGTGGACTTCCGGACCAGATGTAAATTTCTGTGTTTGCTTCTTCAGCATGTCTCAAGATCGTGGCTTTACGTAGCAAACTGTCTCCCATAAAAAAAGCAGCACGATTGCATAGGTGCATTTGTTTTTTCTTAAAGCTTATAGTTTAAAGCTTGTGCAGCCACTGACTTCTAGTTGGAAAGGACTAGCCGTTTTTCTTCTCCCCCACATGCAGATGATCCATTTGCATGCTGTCATGTGGCATTTCATAACTAAAATGTATTATTTTATACCTCAGGGCTCAAGTGGTTTCCTTCCAGAGATTCTTATTGCATTCAACCAGTTTATGGTTCCAACCTCACATTTTTTCGCTGTAGCAGAAAGACAAGAGACTTTCCTGTGTTTCAACCGCTGGGTGTGGTTCTCTCTTTTCTCCTCTTATTTTCTTTACTGTACTCTCTCCAAGAGCTCCTGCTTGACAGGACAAGCATGACAGGAATGTAACATCTGCACCACCGACCTCTGACTAGTGGCGTGTGCCCCTTTAAAGCCGGTTTCTCCTAATAATCATTATCTCGGCTCAGAAATGACCTTGCGGGGCTTCCGGTTAGATAAATACGGAATTTAATTTTAATTAAAGATCCCTGCTCCACCCTCTCCATCAGTTGCTTCTCGATTACCGCTTAAGGGGATGACTGACGCATTGATCCGCAGCGCACTTCGGTGGCGATGTTGGATGTTTGTTACAGTCGTGTGGCAGCTGAAGGATCTGCCTATATGTGTGCTGCTCCTGTTTTGGGGAATGTAACAACACTCGCTTTGAAAATTTTGCTTCTGACCTCTTCCTATTGTCTTCCAGTTGTTAGACAAGCACCGTTCCTTGCCACTCAGCTTTAAATCCAGCGTCTGTGCCAATTAGATTGAAATGCACTTTCGTCTCTCATCTGCCACTCAAGCTGTTCGGTGTGTCCTGGTGACATTAGCAAGATGGCCCCTTGGACGCAACTCCTAGACAGCTGATGTTTCAGATGCAAGACTTTGAGTTTAATAAAGTACACTATAGATGAAAAGTAAAGGTGTCCTCACGTCTTGAACTGTCTCTGGGCTGTTAGTTAATCGGTTTATTTGAAATGGTTTACGGTGTGTGGACAATAGGTTGATGTGGAGGTAAAGCTGTAGGCTGGAAAACATGTTTTCCCTTTGCTCGTGGTCAGACTGAGTGCAATTGTTTGGGAAGGTTCCATGTCTTTACAATAAATCACTCTTTGGGAACACGGTGTTCTGCGCGATTTTCAGGCATTGTGTGTTTGTCAGTGAGTCAGAGTGTTTGAGACGGTGAGTGTTTAAACATGCTCCATTGTCTCCAACGATGACCACTTGGTACTGAAGACCGTGGCTCTCAGGAATCTTGACTGAAGACCGTGGCTCTCAGGAATCTTGACTGAAGACCGTGGCTCTCAGGAATCTTGACTGGGTGGGGACATTAAAGGGGGCACTTTGGGGCACTTTTGACTACCAGTATTTTTTCCTACTATGGTAGTCAGTGGGGGGCAAAATCTGTCTGGTTATAAGCATTCTTTCAAATATCTTCCTCTGTGTTCATCAAAACAAAGAAATGTATACAGATTTGGAACAACTCGAAGGTGTGTAAATGATGACAGAATTTTCATTTTTGGGTGAAAAAGGCCATTCGACGACCAGTGAAAATTATTTTATGCTTCGTTGAATGAAATGGTTTGGAGAGTGTCTGGCTTTTCCATAAATGCATGTTTGCACAGACAGCATTGTTTTGTCTGTGCCGCTCATTCAATGGGGTTAAATCCATGGGTGTCACTAGTAGAGCGCATATTAAAGTGTGATTCTAGACAGTGGTTTGTGGGTTTAAGTCTTGTAACCGAAGCCGTCAGTCCTCCCTGCTTGCAGTGTCCTGGACATAGAAGGATCTTATCTTCGCCTTCAGACAAAGGACAATTTCACCACCCGGGTGTCTGATAACAACACGCTCAAGACCCAGCAGAAGGGGGAAGCTGGTACCGAATGCGATTTCCGTCACTGAAAGCAAAGTAGATGCATTGACCGTCTGTTTCTCTGTCGGATGGCTAAATAAGTATGGGAAGATAACTCTTACTGTTTGGCAGGAGCTAATTTTTGCAAGTCATTGGTGTTAGCGTATGAATGATACTTTATATGAATTATACTTTGTTTTCCCCAGGTGTAAATATGCACTTTTATGTTTTACAAACGTGAAACGTTTTAACCTTATTCGATGGTGGGGGTAGCATGCACAAACCATGTGTGTGAGAAAGAGAGAGAAGAAGCAAAAGTTCAATGTTTGTGTTCCTGCGTAGGGAGTGTCAAGTCCAGATCCAGTTGGATTTACTTAGCGCACTGACCCCTTTTTTCATCGTTCAGCAGGGTCATTGGGTTCACAGAGGCATTATGCATCTAGCTCTCGCCTTTAAACCGCAGCAAATGTGCAGAGCTTTAGAGCCACCTTTAACGGCATGCAGATCAATGGGCGAGTCAGGCCTGGAGACTGGCTGTCTGTGAAAGAAGAGGAAATGAAACCATACTTCACGTACTTCCCTAAGAGAAGAATGAATAGCTTGATTTCTGGCTGTGCACAAGAGATTACTTATTGTGGTGACTCCTTGGGTTAAATGAATCAGACGCGTTCGAAACTAAACCTTAGGTCGATTGAATGAGGAGACTTTTAATGCTGTGCGAGTGGTATATAGTCTAGCTGCAGAACAGTGCTGGCATGATCAAAAGCTTTTGTCCTGCGTGCAGGCAGCGGATCTATCTGTACTCAATTAGAGGCAGGAGCTAGGCGGAGTGAATGAATGCTGAAGCAGTAGCAGGACTGCAATACCTCAGGGGTAGAGAACACATGACTAAACTGCTCTGTCTCTCTTGCCTGCATGGCTCTGCCGGTGAAAATGGGAAAGCTACTGTTTAAACTTTATCCTCTTTATCAGTCCAAATATCCTCTTTATCAGTCGCAGTGTTTTTCATTTTTCCACTCTGTCTGGTTTTAGCTTTACACTCTGTCTGCTTGTAAATTTGATAGGAATTATGTGCGATGATACATGAAATGTGCCATCGCTACAGTTGATTTGAACGTTTAGTTTCTGTTGTCCTATTGTACGTCTTTGCACACCTCACACAACTTTTTCTTTCTTTTTTACCCCTGCAGGTCCAACCACGCCCAATTCCTCCTGTGGAACAGACTCAGAGGAGCCTCTTGGCTGACCTGCAGCAGTTCTTCACTGGCAAGCTTTATGTCGTTGTGTACCAGCTAAAGCTGCCAGCTGAAGAACTGTTGTGGTTGGCTCTTTCCTGGCACATCCGGGGTGGCAATCCAGAGGTAAAGGCATTATGGGTTAAAGCCCGAATCCTTCCAGACAGATAAGGCCTTCTCAACCAATCCTGGATCAGATGGATTGCACTTTTTATTCTCTCCAGCAACCTTACCCCAAGCTCACGTTAGCCGTCTAAGCTTGGCTATTCGTTCTACTCGGGCATAAACAAAGAATACTGAGCGGGCTCCATGCTGACTCAGCCACATTCCTTGCCCGGTGTGGTCCCCTTGCCCTTATTTGGGTGTGGAGCAGGCAGGGAGTGGCATTCTGAACTGAATAAGGTGGCCATCTTGCATTGCTGCCGGAGCACAAGGCGCTTGTCTAGTCTGATGTGTTGCTGAAAAAAAACACTAAGTTTGAACAACAATTCAAACAACAGTTGAGTGTTCTTATAGACGTTTCAATGTATTCTGGAGGCTTGCCCAGGCTTTGACGTGTTTGAGTCTCAAAGTTCCTCCGGGGAATGACTAATGAAAGCCTGCAGTGCGTATGTAACTTCCTTTTCCCTTTTGAGGCTTTTCTGTGGCATAAATATGATTTTCGGTTTGTTTGAACAAAGTGTACGAATCTGACCTTGGTCAGACTTGGTGTACGCACATACAGGCCTCCATATATACACACCCTCTTCACATCACTCGACCCTAGGCAAGCCGTAAACTCTGGCCGAAAACAGGATATGAAAACATATGAAAACTTCTAAATCCTCCCAGCCAGATGAAAACGATAGAATATTCTTGCAGTTTAGCAGAACCAGATGCTTTGTGCCGGAAACATGGTCCGCCTTTTTCTCCCTCCATCAGGAATTCATCTAATTCTCTTTTTTGTTCGAACTTAGATAAGATGTTAAACACATGTAACTTACGTATGGCTCTGACCTCCACACAAGGGCTTCTTCAGGTCATCGCAGAAGATTGTCTACCTGATCCGCTCTAGTCTAATGTCAATCTCCCCACAAGTGCATTAAAAGATTGTTGAGGGTCGTCGTCTCAGCTCCTCTTAAGCTTAGCCAGTCTGTATGGAAGGTGCACTTAGGCCATAGATGTTATTTTATTATCAGAACCTTGCACTCCAACCCCTTCCCATGCTTTTCTGCTTCTCATGCAGGACACAGATCTCCGTGTTTATCAAAATGTGATGAACGATGTAATTCTGCTCAAACAAAAAATAAAGTGGCATTGGGGAAATCTGAATCCTGTATTTTATTTGATATGTATTTTGGGTCTAAATTATCTACAAATGTATAATAATTAAACACGTTTGTGTTCTTTTACTGTGTCATATTCGAAAAGGTCATGTTCTGAACTTATTCCCCACCTCTTAGTGCAGTGATCTTAATTAAATTCACCAGCAGTTGTAAACAAAATATTTAACACAGCTCTTTCGACTATCGAGATATTAAATTATTTTCAGCAAATTCAATGGCATTCTTTAAATGTACATGCTATCAATTCGATACAGGTCACAGATCCATTTTTGTTGAAGCTTGATCGTATAATTTGCAGCAGGCACCCCTCAAGTGCATTAAAGTACCCAAATGGCAAAGGTCAGGATACCTCATAGTAAATGCAACCGGGTGAACCATGCCTTAGATCTCCAGCCAGTGATCAGCAGCCTTCAATCAACATTTAACACTTTAGATAATTTGCAAACCCGAACAGGGGAGCTGAAATTATGCATGCAGTTAAGGTTCCGCAGTCAGTCGTGTTTGCTGTTCACTTCAACTTTTTATTTGTTGTTTAAATGCATTGTATGCATGCATCTGGAATTAAATGTTGGAATATTAGCATAAACAGAAATTTCAAAGTCATTGTCACAGCATGTTTCGCACGCCTCGTTCCACTCTCTTTCGCACAAAATCTGTCTGTTTGGATGCAATGGTGAGCCACATGGACCGCTTGGACGGTGAGAGCGTGCAGCCCCAGACATGGTGCGAAGGGGTTTTTCAATCATCTAAATTTCCCCTCTACAGGGTTAAAGCTGCTTAATCAGATTATCTTGAGTTCCAAGCAAGTAGGAGATCATTCACCTAACGAAACATCCATGTTGCAACACTGTTCCAGCATCCCACAATCCTGCCTGACCTTTGCCCGTGGGCTCGTGGCATGCCAGTGCCTTTTTCACCAGGTCAATGTACCATAGTCTACCTGTTGCACAGTGGGTATCATGTAACCGGACTGAATAGCAAGCAGCATGTGTGTAATGCGGTACTGCACAATGTCCCGAAGAGACGTGCGACTGCTTGTTGTTCGAGAAGGAACACTTGTATTGAAACGAGCAGAAAGAAAATCATAAAAAAGGAACATTCGAAAGGTTACTGTGATTATGGTCACGATGATATGGCAAAGCTGCTTAGCAAATATAATTTCAGGAATGAGTCACATGAATGTACTACAGTATGTAATGTGATTTTAAATGCTTATTTTTTAACTCCCAAACTGACACGTATTTGTACACTAGTCTTGCATAATAATGTACAGATCTTGTTGCAAACATAAGCTAAGTGCCAAAATTTCACATGCAGTGCTGGTTGCTGCAGGCAGTGTGAATATGGTCTGATGCATTTACAGTGAACACCGATCTATGAGTACTTCAACACAATACAGTATGTATCAGCACTTAAACTTAAAGGAACAGTTCACCACAAAATAAAAATTCTGTCATCATTTACTCACCTTCAAGTTGTTCCAAATCTGTATACATTTCTTTGTTATGATGAACACCGAGAAACATATTTGGAAGAATAGTTGTAACCAAACAGTTCTTGGCCACCATGGACTACCATAGTGGGAAAAATTGCTTTATAAATTTCTTTGCGTTCTGTTGAACACAAAAGAAGATATTTTGAAGAATGTAGGGAAACAGTTCTGGGTGACTTTTGACTACCATTGTCATTTTTTCAACTATAGTACTATGGTACTATGGTTTTACTCAAGGGTGAGTAAATGATGACAGATTTTTTGGGGGGCGGTGAACTGTCCCTTTTTTTAATATCAGAAACAAACGCCCATTTCACCAGGTCTATTTCCTAGCCTTGTAACTATAGCCGCTCCCTTCAGCCTGGTGAATTCATTAGATGCTGCTGGAAAATCCCATATGTAGGGTGTCTGTGGTCCTGATGACTCCGAGCATATGTACACCCACTAATGTATGAGTAACTAGCGTCCTGGTTAAATGAAGCAGTGTGATGCATGTGGCACATCCAGAGATAGACATGGAATATAGGAAAATTGGTGTATAGGTTAAATGGGTGTATTTCAAAGGTGGTAGATGGACAGGCGCTGAGATTTGGACTAGTAAGAGGTCCAAGCAAAATAGTGTAAAAACATTCTAGAGGGACACTGTCAATGTGGAAATTGGAGGTCGGGCAGAATGATTTTTTTCTCATTCATGTGCCATCACGGTATCTTCACGCTTAATCCCAGCAGTGATATAATCGCAGGACCTGTCCACCAGATGATTCCCATCTCTGCTTAAACTCCGGTTATATAATTCCATGGAAAGTCTGACCAGGGAACTGCCGGAGCTAGACAATTTCATTAAAGGGACACGATGCCTCCTTTTATTCCCTCCTTCACTGGCAAGTCGCTCTGTTTTCACTGTCTAAGCAACTGCTAGAAAGCTTAAAAACCTTATATTTCCTTAAATGAAGACACTAATTACAGCTACCATTTTATCTTATTATTTGGTTACCGTGGTTACGCCGGGGTTAGTGTCAGTCAGGGCCAGTTTAATCTCACACAACCAGACCTTTGACTACACAACAACAAGGTCTGGACATTGCAGTTTGCCTTCCTAGAGGTTGTCTGACCGATATGTAAAGCAACTAACCACAGTCTGTTTTTTACATGCTGTTAGGTATGAAGATGTACCGTAATACCATAATAGCATCCAAAATGATGACTGTAATGGGTACACTTGATTCCATGATTTTAAAAACATGAACTCTGGTCGAAAATATTTTTGCTGATGCTTTTTTGTCATTTTTTTGTCACACAATTGTTTAACTTTGTCATGGATACTCGCACAAACACGCATAAGTAAATGTAAAGTAATCCAGTCCAGAGAGGTTTGAAGACAGTATGTAGATCCTGGTTCATTGTGAGGAGTATAGTGTGTGAACAGGGTGACATGGCAACAGCAGGATGGCATGAAGCCTAGTGCTATTGTTTAATGAAAGAACAGCGCTGTTTCCCACACTGACCCGCTGTTGCTCTCAGTTGTTTTGTCTTGACAGGGATTCAAATTATCTGTTTTGTTTGCAGGGAGATAAATAAACTTTGATAAGAGAGAAATCAGGCATCCCAGGAACCTGAGTTAAAGGGATAGTTCACCCAAAAATGAAATATGTGTCATCAGTTACTCTCCCTCATAGCATTTCAAAACTGTAGGACTAACTTTGTTCTGCAGAACACAAAAGAAGATATTTTGAAGAATGTCGGTAACCGAACATCGACGGTACCAATTAACTTCCATTGTATGGACACATAACCAATGCAAGTGAATGGGAACCGCCGTTACATTCTTCAAAATATCTTCTTTTGTGTTCTGCAGAAGAAAGAAAGTCATACAGATTTGAAATGACAAGAGGGTGAGTAAATGATGACAGAATTTTTATTGTTAGGTGAACTAAACCTTTAAGAACAAAGAGGACATACACTAACATAGCATACTTGAAGAAATTGTCAATAGCCTTTTGCAAACACGGGTTGGACTCTATAATCAAAATAGACGACAAAGATTTTAACACAAGTTCCCTCAAACTCTCTCACACTCTCACTGTCTTTCTTATGGCTAATTGACCCATTTTTCAACAGTGGAGGGTGTGTTGGCTTCAGAGGAGGTCAGTGAGTACATTTGGGTGGGTCTGATGAAACGTTTTGGTATAAACTGGGGTCTTACTGTATGACGATTCATGTCACGAAGAGTTAAAGTGATAGTTCACACAATTTTGTTACCATTAACTCACCCTCTCGTCGTTTCAAACCTATATGACTTTCTTCCACAGAACACAAAAGAAGATATTCACTTGCATTGGTTTTGTTTTCATACAAAACTGGCTGTTTGGCTACCAACATTTTTTAAAATATCTTCTTTTTTGTTCTGCGGAAGAAAGTCAGTCATGCAGGTTTGGAATGAAATGAGGGTGCATGAGTAAATGATGAGTAAATTTGAATTTTTGGGTGAACTATCACTTTAAGGGGCATTATCATATCTAACCCCCGTGGTGTAGTGGAAAAATAATTATGTTAGGGAAAAGGAGAAACAATCCTTCTGAGAAACTGTCCACTAATCCCTGCCTTAACCCTGGATGGACCAAATGAACAAGGATTTATGCCACACCCCCACATGCTTAAGCAGCCATGAGGTTTAATTTTAATATGGCATCATCATAGGTGTGATGGATAAAACATCATCCACCTATTCCCGTCTCCTGTTCATCCTAAAGTGGAAGTCATGTGTTTTACGCCAACTGCAAAGTCACATGGTGCACATTCCTCAGTAACACTGCTACATAAACACTGAAGATGTTGTGTTTTTCCACAACTTCCCCGCTGCCTGGATTCTGGAGAGTGAACTGTTTAGTGGACCTTTTGCTTTGGCTCTCTGCATGGAGGAATGTGATAATGCATCCCAGCTTTAGCTTAGCCCTGGTCTCTGGTCTCGAAACACGTGTCTGGCTCTGACTTGGGTCCACACGGTTCCCCCCAGAGACCAGCGGGACCCTAGCACACCACACGCTGCGTGCTCCCCTGAGACAGCGGTACAGTTTAACAGCTGCGTATCTGAAAGCTCTGTCCATGCGACCAAATGTCAAAAGGCCTGGATGAGCAAAGCGTGTCTTTGAGGTGGAGTTTATAATTGAATTTTTGAGAAATGTCTCGGTGGTTTTGTGTTCATACATGGAAGTCAATAGGGCACAATGTTGTTTGGTTACCAACATTCTTTGAAATATCTTCTTTTGTGTTCTGTAAAAGAAAGTCAAACAGGTTTGAAATGACATGCGGGTAAATGTGTTGCCTAAGTGCATAAAATGCTACACTTCACAGTAAATCACTGTTAGCTTTGTTGGCAGTACACAGTAAAGTGACCTGTTTGTCTGTTAAGTAATGCCATGCTTAGACAGTATTATTACCAGAATCTTTCGTGATAAGGCTTTGGATTGGGAAGCACTCTTGCTGTCTGTCAGAGATCTGCCGTTGAAGACTCTGAAGTCCAAAGAGGTTAAAGAGCATTTAGGGTTCAGGTCTGGGCTACGTGCCATCCCAGAATATCCCGATCAGCTGGTCTCCCTGAGTGACGGAGCTTATAGAATAGCTCGTCCCACGTGATGCTGGGAAGGTGGCTGTGTCAGCAAGCGCTCAGTGTGTGAGCGTTCACTCATGTGCCCTTTGTACTGCCTGCTATGTGCAGTGGTATATATCTAAAGGTCGAGGGGAGGTACGTGAGGCTCCAGCGGGGAGATTATTGGACACTTGTTGCCCTGGATCCCAAAGGCCAGCACGACACTGTCAAATCTGATTTAATTATCCTGACAGGAGTAGTAGCTTGTGGCGTTATATCTGGGACAGAATACTGTCACATTTTGACGTGAAATCATAAATAAGATTATATTAGTATCTTGCTTCTAGCCAACAATGAAATCTCTAGAATGTCAACATTTTGCTTAAATTTGCTTTGATACCAAAGTATGTTCAAAATGAATGCAAACTAGGGGTCACAACATGGCGGTATTGACCGTGATATTATGGCGGTAATAACCGTGATATTAAACGCATAATTATGTATAATATTAACACAATATTTATATGATAATATTGTGGATTATTTACCACCCATTTCAAATTTTGCCCCAAGAGTCACAATGAAACTCTTTCTCCGCCTCCCTACAACTGTATTTATTGATCAAAACAGACAAAACACAAATAAACAAAATAAATCAAGAGTTCATTTGCAAAATCATATAAAAATTCTTTAGAAAAAAAACAAAAATCATGTTTTTTATTGTATATTCCAATTAATATCAAGCCAACTGTATAAGGGTTGTTTTGATTGATAAATAAAAAATACAGCATAACACATCAAAAATACAACTAACACATCAAAAACATAACATAATAAAAAACATTATTTTTAAAAAATTGATAATTGGGAGACTCTTGGCCCCTCAAAAAATATCCAGCTGACAATCAAAATAGTTAAAAATGACTTTATTAAATACGTACTAAATAATAATAATTTTTATTATCTATTAAATAATAATTTGTCAATTTAATCACAGAAAAATGAGAAAATAATGCATGCAGTGAACTTTGATGATATATCTGCCCACCAGAATATGTAATTGCTTCCCCTCCAGTCGAGCCGGCCTAGTACCGGCCCTGATTTGACACATTTATTTATTAAGAAACAAAAACATTTCAACACATATTGTGGTAATATCTTTATAAATCAATCTTTTTGCCACAAGAATTGTGTTGTGAAAATCAAATATTGTGACAGCCGTAATGCACAGGTTCCTCATATTATCTTATCTATGATTTTCATATTTGCTAGCATCTCTATTTTATGGTTTATATTTATTTATTCATAAATTTATGAGACAAACATGATATTTACTTTAAGTAAACCGCAAACAACTGAGAACTCCATGAAGCAGGATAAATCCCCCTGTCATATCAACTGTTGCCCACAGTTTTTGTACATATTTAAAGTAACTTTTTATTAGATGACAGAATACAGAGACATTCAGAAGTAAAATCACAAATCAGGTTTGTGGTCCAGTAACGTTGCAACTGTGGGTCAGTTCAGTTAAACTCTGTCCCCTCAACTCGATCAAATTCTCAATTTTCAGACTATCACCGCACATCATGAAATCTGTCAGTTATCCGTCAGTTACTCACTGACTGGAACACACACCTTTGGGTTGCGGTTTATTTCTAGAATGTCCTAGAACACACTGTTTGATTGTACAGGTGTGTCTGCTTTGCAGGCCCAGGCAGCTCTTCTCTGCTTCACTTTATCCAAACAGACACCCTCCTGCTGGAGCATACAGGTATTACACATACTCTCACTTCATTGCAGATGTTTATTATTAGTGGGAATGAGTCAGTTGTATTGATCTAAGAATAACAGAGCAATATACAGTCTAAGGTCTCATAATTCCTAGCCCTCTCAGTCTTGTTGCAGAATCATAATGCTCCAGCCCTGTCTAAACATTTTAAGGTTGGGTCCAATACATGCCGTGCAAAAGGATGTCCGCACGTGTTGGCCAGTGACTCAGTGGGGGTGGAGAACATGTCATGTCCAATGTAAAGCAACACTGACGCAGGTTCACTAAACCACGGGTTATTGAAGCAAGTCTTTGCTCCTCGCACGTGTCCTGCTGCCTGAAAGCAGAACACAGGACTTGTGAAAAGCCATAGAAACAAGCTCCTGAAGAGGACCGACTGTCTCGGAAACCACTTCCTCTCCCCGTACAGGAAGTGTCCGACAGTTTCATGTAGCATCAGATTAGCACATTATGAAGAGGCTGGGAGAGAGGAACAGCTAGACTGCATGACGCACACACACACACGGATACACATGTAGGACACATCAAGTTGGCTTAACGCTGACAAACCAGTGACACAAGCACCTGTCTACACCTGTCATAAGCTTTCTCATCTTTCATGAATACCAGATCGCAGCTTAATTCTGCACCCAGCAGTGAGTGTCACATTACATGAGCAGATCATTGATGCTTTTCATTATTCAGGTTTTCATTGTAGCATCATTTCGATGATGCACACGGCGCTCTCCAGGCAGGCACACACGAGCGGCGCAGCACGCGTGGGTGAACTGACGCAGTCTCCATGACTCACTCTGACACCAAACCTCACTTACAGCATCATTACTCTTCTTTTGCGTTCGTGGCAGGTGAGGAATCACCATCCATAGTTCAGCCAAAAATAAGATTCTGTCCTCATTTATTACTTCATATTGTTCAAAGGTTGTATATGAGTCTTTCATCTGTGGAACACAAAAGAAGATATTTTGAGAAATGTCTCAGTGGTTTTGTGTCCATGCAGTTGAAGTCAATGGGGTCCAATTTGGTTTGGTTATCAACATTCTTCCGAATATCTTCTTTTGTGTTTTGCAGAAAAAAGTCACACAGGTTTGGAATGACGTGAGGGTGAGTAAACAATGAAAATGAAAAAAATATATATATTTTTTGGATGAACAAAAGAGGTAGAGCACCAGCATGTAAAACACTTACATCTGCTTCACTGCACTGCATTACATTTTAAACTGACACTTAATTGCATTTTTAATTCACTGGGGTATACTGAAATCACAACACAAATGACATCTATTTCAGGAAAATAAAAAAGGCACAATACTTTTATGATTGACTGGGGCCTGTACCCATGGTAACATGCTGATAGATTTACTTTCTGAAGCCTTTGAAGAAGATATTTCATCTGTGAAGTGTTTAAAATGAACCTCAGACATACCTAGTAACACAGATTTACTACTGTCAGAACAAAATAATGGGAAAGTCTTGAATATTATTAGCAACAGTTTGCATTTATTTAGCACATTAAATTGACTTAATATACTGTACATGATATATGATTTACAGTATATATGTCACCCAGTCTATGAAATCCAGGCTCATAATCTAATTTTGCGATGACGAGAATCAAAGTTTGATTTCAATCATTGACATGAACTTAGTAAACATTAAACATTATCAAGGCTAAATTTCAATGTTCTTTAAATTATGTAGGATGATTTTATGTTTGCACTGACTGGGTCACATATTAAACACCAGGCTATATTAAATGGATAATTCTCATGTAAAATGAAAATTCTTTCATTATTTACATGCCCGGCCTCTTGTCATTTCAAACCTGTATGACTTTCTTTCTTCTGCAGAACACAAAATGTTGGTAACATAAAACGGTTGGTCCCATTGGGTTTGTATCCATACAATAGAAGTCAATGGGGACGGTTTTCGGTTACCGACATTTTTCAAAATATCTTTTTTTGGTGTTTTGCAGTTTAAAATGACAACAGGGTGAGTAAATGATGACAGATTTTCATTTCGAAGAAGAACAATTCCTTTAAACTTCATTCTGATATAGATCAGATCTGAAACCAGTGTCATTTTGCTTCTGAAAAAATTCTATAGAGCCAAATAAAGACCTCACAGCGCACACCGTGTCCAGCAGAGGGCGATACATAGTCTTAAATAGACTTTAGTTGACTGCCACTTCTTCTACAACATTGTGCAACACAGTATCAACCACATGATGTCAGGAATGCACACTAAAGTACATTCTGTTATTTTCAGAGGAAATGCAGGACACTCTTTTATACAACGCATTATAACAGCATAGAAAGTGGGACAGCTGTGGCCATTACATTTTAGAAGGTTCAAAAACGTGTTACTTTTCTAATATTGCAGCGTCTAATTGGAGTTCAGATATGCCATTGGCCAGCACACAATGTTCTGACATGGCTTGTAAAAACTATAATTGCATTTAATTGAGTGGCTCTCTTGTGTAATCCAGAGCAATCCTAAAAAGCCATAAAGCAGACGGGTCGCTCCAAGCTTTCTTCTCTGCTGGAGCTCAAGCAAAGGCAATGCTTGAATACACCCCTAGAGATCCAGCTGCTTGCCACATGTGTGTGATAGGGTTACTGAGTCCATTAGCCAGCTCTATACTATTAGCATGCTTGTGAACTACCGTGAGATGGAACATATAAAGGAACATTTGCTTCTTTCACCAATACTTTCCAGAAGCTTCGAGAGCCTCTTCTGGCTGAAGATGGATGTAGTGTGAAAATGCTGAGGAAAGCCCTTCTGTGGATGAGAATGACATGAGAGGGTGGGGCTGAGCCTAATCCTGTTATTCCAGCCTTCTTAATCCAGAAGAGCTAGTCAGATTTTACAGCTTTTTCACCACCTGCTGTGACAACGAACACTCTAACATAAACTTCTCATACACGTATACATCTGCAAAAGCAAACATACACTGGACATCATGGAGGACAGCATGATGCTAGGGGTTGAAGGGATCAGGAAGACCATCTTGCATGGAGGGACGGATAAAATGCCCAGATTTATCACAGGAACTAAGGTACATCTGATGCTCATATGGTACCTACAGTGAGAGACGTTTCTATGCAAAAAGTTCTGTTGAGACGAGTAAAGTAGTTCACTGCCAATAAAAAACGGTTAAAATTTAAGGATAACTTTGATGCATTATTCATAAGATGACCCATTCTTATCTGTTTCAGTGTAAATGCAAAAGACTGTTGAGTGTAAATTCAAACCTGTATAGTAGAGAATGCTTTTGTTTTCCACATAAATCATGGATGTAGAATACAAGGGCTTTTAAAAGATATGAAGGATTTTAAATGTTGAAGGACTGTTTTAGTAATGTCTGTTTTTGTAAAAGAGTAAATACAACCCAAAGTAAACTAGTCCAGAAGAATGGGTTAAAGGTCTATGGGTTAAAGTATTCTTCTGCATTCATCACAGGTGACCTTCCATTTCCGAACCCAGCTCTGCAATGATGAGCACACAGTCAAAGATGACAGTAAGAAGGTAGGTACACCTATGGAAGTGGTCATCGGGAACATGTTTAAACTAGATGTCTGGGAAATTCTGCTGACGTCCATGCGCATTGGGGAGGTGGCCAAGTTCTGGTGTGATGTCATGGTAAGAATTGCAATCCTCTATGAACACTATTGATTGGAGGGAATGAACTAGGTGGAATAAAAGGTTAATTAAAGGGGTCATATGGCGCGAACACGTGTTTTTCTGTGTCTTTGGTGTATTATAAGTTGCCCATGCATGTATTAGACATGTAAAATTGCAAAAATGAAAGTGTCGGAACAAAAGATGCATTCTATCTAAAAGCGAATGCTCACCCAGACCTGCCCGAAACACCTTGTGTAACCACACCCCCACAAATCTGCATCAGTTTGTGGTATGATTTGACTAAGACCACCCAAATGAATATGCAAGTAAGGTGGGCGTACCTGTCAGTAAAATTGCTTTGGAACCTGATGTTCAAAATGTGGTAAGTGGCGTTACATTTCTGTCACACGCTCACATCACTACGCACTGGTTAACTGGCCAATCATAGCACACCTCACATTTCAGAGTGATGAGCTTTGTAAAAAATCTGCGCGTTTCAGAGAGGCGGGGCAAAGAGGAGATACACACATGCACGGTATGTGGAAAATACAGCGTTTTTGAACCTTAAATCGTGTATACACATTGCATTACATCTAAAACAAACGAAAATATTTGTTTTAGCCGTGTCATATCACCCCTTTAAATAAGCAGGTGGAATAAAAGTATTGGTATAATGTGGCCTGTATAGGCAATTTCAGTCCACTGTCTTTTGAATTTAAATAGAAACAAACCTCAGGAGTGACATATGGTCATCATTAATGCACAAGACTAATAGAATACCAAGACAAATGAAAGTTGTGAAAAAATCAGGCTTATTCCATCATTTATTCATTCTTAAACTGATCCTAATATACAGTACATGTAAAAACATGTATTGTGTTGTCTAAACATATAAACTTGTTTCCTTTGCAATATTCAAGATCTGCAAACATCCTTTTGGTTATTTTGACCAGTTTGTCCCATTTCAATTATCTGCAAATAAATGCTCAAAATAATTATTTTACTTAAACACACAAAACTAGTAGTGTACAGCACATATATTTACAAATAAGTATACTGAAGACTGAAATAATTTAAATAATTTCAAGCTGTGGGAAAAAAGGCATAATGATAACTGACCAATAAAATAACTGAGGTTTTAAAGCCGCTGCTTATTTGTTTTTAAATAATGTGTCAAGCATTAAACGTGTTAAGCATTGAATCATAAAACTTCTTAAACCTTTAAAGGCAAAGTATATTTCTGCCTCACCAAATACTGTCCCTCAAAAATAATGCAAAAATGAAACAATATGCACAGTTTCATGCTCTGAATCGGTCAAAAAGGACTATACAAAAAATATGTTAATTAAAAAAGAAATGTTTTCTGACATTGAATAAATGTTGCTGTGATAACTTGGTCAGGCTGCTAAAACAAACAGAGTAATGTTTTGATGTGTTTAAGTAGGTTGTGGGAAATCAACCTGAAAATACCTGATAACACAACCAAAATCACAAACAAAAGCACATCAGGCATTTTCATATGCAGGCCTCATGACACTCATAAAAAAACTCGTGTCAAAGCTAAAGTAAACAGATAACCATTTGCCCAGAGTAAATACTTCCAGAGACCCCATGGCTGGCACTTATGTCAGTGACCTTCATGGTTATCTACAGGCCGGAGGCTTTGGAAAAGCTAGTGAGTTACCGAGTGAAGGCTGTCTTAAGTGTTTACAAAATGATGGGATTAATCCAAGTTTGTTTAACATTGCATTCATCATTATTTACTACTGCCATCCAGATGTACCATCTGAAATAGATTACTGTGGCTAACAGCCTGGAGAATCATAGGAACGCCAAACATTTATGGACACTTTAGACCCACACATACTTTAGATAAATTTGAGAACAGTTGAAATTGTGCCATCATTTTTAACTTTCGTGCGAAAAGGATTTATTCCCATTTTTTAATGTTTATCCTTTATGGCCGATAAGCACACAGGGTTGTATCCCATAGTGGCAAAGAGTCTGCGGCGCATTGCAGATGGGAAGGATCCAGTGGACTGGCATATTCATACCTGCGGCATGGCCAATATGTTTGCATATCACAGTTTGGGCTATGAAGATCTGGATGAACTTCAGAAGGAACCACAGCCTCTCTACTTAGTAATGGAACTTCTAAAGGTCTGAAGCAGCTATCAGATGTCTTGAGACTTACACAATATATTTGGATTAACTTAGAAATGTGTGGACATTTGCATGTATGCTCTTTGATGTATAGTTTCTCATTTTTATACAACTTATGACAACAGACAGTTGGCCTGTGGCTCTTCAAGTTGCAGTTCCACAACACTGTAACAGTACACACAATTGACCACTAGGTTGCGCTAGGGGGTTATTTTTCAAAATCTTTAGACAAACGTTTTGAGAAGCACTGAGGGACCTTTATGTGGAAATAAATACATTATTGAAATCACTTTAAAACATTATTTTCTCCACAATAAGAATAAGTCTGTGTATGTGTGTGTGTGGTGCAGGTACAACAGCCCAGTGAATATGACAGAGAGTCATGGGCTCTGAATGATGAAGAGCGACTTAAGGCAGTACCTGTGCTTCACGGTCAAGGGAACAAGCTTTTCAAACAGGGCCGTTTCGAGGATGCCACAATGAAATATAAGGAAGCCATCGTGTGCATCAAGAACGTGCAGTCAAAGGTAAGATATAGAACCCTGTACCTGACTGTTAATGAATTACTACAAAACCAAAATCATTTTCTACTTTTAAACATAAATATTATCTGAAAAGTATAAAAAAGAATTGATCAAGGATTTATAAAAAAGTAAAAAAAAAAATCTCAGGAGAAGGCATGGGAAGCTCCCTGGCTTAAACTGGAGAAGATGGCCAACACACTCACTTTAAACTACTGCCAGTGTCTGCTGCGCATGGAGGAGTACTATGAGGTCATCGAACAAACATCTGACATCATCAACCAACACCCCGGTGTGTACATTAGTACTGTATGCCAGATCATTTTTGTCTATTCTTTTATAACCAAAACATGCAAGATCATCAACATCACACAATTAATGTCATCAATAGTTCTACACATCAAATAAATCAAAGAGTTAAATGCTCGAATTCACATAGTGTTCAAAAAGAGGTTGTGTTAACTAATTTAATTGAATGTTTTTAAAGCATTGATGAAAGCATTCTCTGTTTTCTGTAGGGACAATGAAAGCCTTCTATCTGCGTGGTAAAGCGCACATGGAAGTGTGGAATGAAGCAGAAGCAAGAGCTGATTTCACGAGAGTGCTGGATCTGGATCCGGGAATGAAAAAGACGGTCAAGAAAGAGCTATCAGTTCTCAAAATGCGTATGGACTTAAAAAACGAGGAGGACAGATTGACGTACAAGGGGATGTTCACAAAACTATCAGAAGCACAAGAGACGCAAGAGCTTCCAGACCAAGAGATTCTGGAGCAACCATTTCCAGAACAAGACGGAACACCTCTGGAAGAACCATATGAAGAACAAACCAATCTAGAACAAGCAGGTTTATTGCAAACAACTCCAGCAAAAATGCTTTTGGAAACTTCAGAGCAAATGGATTCAGCACGACCAGCTGACATGACTCCAGAAAATGTGATTCCAGAAGAAACTAGCTGAGAACAAGCTACCACAGAAGAAAGAAATGCTGTAGACATGATTCTGGAGCAATCGACTTCTGAACAAACATCTCCAGAGAAAATTAGTCCAGAACAAGCAGCGCAAGAACCAATGTCTTCAGAACAAATGACTCTAAATTAAAGTATTTAAAACATATTTTGGATTTCTTTCTCTAGAAAAAAACGAGGCTTTAGGATACGAACCCATTTAAACCCTGATGACCTTATTTATTTAATGCTATCTATTATAATGTAAGATTTAAAGGATTGTCATTGTAGTCTTGCCAAATCATCCAATAAAAACAGTATTTCTTCAAACGACACGAAGAGATAGCAAATAGTAATTATTCCTTTGTTTTATTTCACAAATGTGAGCGTAGTGGTTATATTAAGGACAAGTCTTTATTAGAAAGACTGGCTGATGGAAAGATACATAAATCCACCATTTCTTGTGGACATCATAGGCATTAAAGTGTTTTTATGTTGCATAGTCATGTACATTTACATTTATTAATTTGGCAGACGCTTTTATTCAAAGCGACTTACAAGTAGGAGAGCATATAAACATTTGGTCCACACGCTAAACAGTACCATTAGTTTACAAGGCCATGCTACTAGGAGGATTAAAGCTGGAGTAAGCAAAGGAGAGAATGAACAAAAAGATTTTTTTTTGACAGACAGACAGACACTTGGTTAGTCAAATAAATGCGGAACAGGTTTTGAGCTGTTTTTTTGAAACTTGTGAAGGATGCTGCAGTTCGGATGGAGGCTGGTAGTTCATTCCACCAAAGAGGAACCGAATAAGTAAAACAAACAAACAAAGTCTTGATAGTGCTACAGTCACACAGTTTCTCTTCTTGGATCTAAAATAGTTTTCTGATAGTTGACTCAGCATATTAAACTGGGAAAATATTTTTAAATCTAAAAAGATTACACACATTTTCACTCTTCAGAGTGCTGAAAACACAAACACACGGCATGTGTGTGTTATCAGGGCAGAATGAATAACGCTGTGGGCTTTTGAAATCTTGCAATGAGATCTGTTGAGAAACACAAGAGAGCCCCAGACCGGATCAATGCCATTGCATCATATGATATTGCTTTAAGAGGATTCCCCTGTGATACCATGCACATCTTGCCAACACATTCACATACTCCCTGTGTATCCAGGATTAAATAAGATGAAAACTAAATGGATAAATCAGCATCATCCACAACAAGCAACATCCACTAGTTAACCTATAAGTCAGTCTGTCAATTAAGATGTTTGTATGGTAAGAATATGAGAGTGTACAGTATGTGACACAACATATGCTATTTGTCTCTGCAGGGACGTTGTAATGAAAATGAAAAATGTATTTAAAAAACAAAACACCCTCATCACATGAATGGCTTTTTGCTGTTAAAAAATGCTTTTTCATACAATTCAAATAAATAATGATGAAGTATCATAAACCTAGACTGCTGTGATAGTCTGAATTAAGCATGTCATACATTTTTGACGCATAACCTTTAGATACACATTAACTTTATCAAAAGATGTTCTGCCAGGCGAGCTACGAAGAAAAAACTTTTTCAACTAAAATCATGTTCTTTGTTTTATATGGTATTTCCATAATTCAGTATTTCGAGTGAAATCATCTATAACCTATATAGCCTATCTAATATACCCTTAAATATGCTATATTTTCATATGTCATGATATATGTAAAGAGTTTAATGGCTCACAGAGATACAGGGAGGTGTTGCAGCATCCTCTGGGGAAGAACAGTGTCGGTGTTGTATGAGAAGTCCTGCAGGACCAGTGCACCCCTGCCGCTCCATCATCACACTGATGCTGAGGCAGGTGAGAGAGAGACATCGCACTCGCACTGTACTGACCAGCTATTCTCCTCCTGCAACATTACAACAGACAAAAGACTCTCCCGTGGAGCAGGGCACCTGCTTTTTCATCGTTTCCACGTTAAAACTGATTCGGCACTGAGCTCTTTGGGTAATGCTGTTATGGTGTGTTATGGAAATGCTGAACTCTAGATGAGTGAGTGACTGACTCGCCTCTCTGTGGTTTAGTACAGTGTGTGTGTGGGCGCTCAAGAGGAGATCAGGAGCATTCTGATCCGGACTGAAAACCCCACCAGCGGAACTGAGCCAAATTCATTAAACCCGACCGAAGGAAGGAGAAGATCATATCGAAATGGGAGGATACTTATGTTGTTTTACGCGTTAATTTCCAAGTGGCTTTCTGACTTGTTTTGATTAGTTTACTACGGGACATCTTTTATCAGACTTTTATATCATAATCATATCAATTAAATAAGTAATCATCTCCATTTTAAATTGGAGAACGAGCTGTTCGTCCAGCAGTAAATGATGGGAAACTAGCGCCGTCCGATCACTGACAAGATTAAACGATATTTCATCTAAAGGGAGTTTTTCTTTCGGACATATTCACTTTTGGATTTGCAGAATGGCCATCAACACAGATACGGAGTTTGCTAAATCCAACCTGGGGGAGAGCGGCGCCACGAAACCGGAGTCCCAAGAGACCGAGAAACTTCTTACAACCGCCGAGACCACCGGGGTTAAGACCTCCAGCTCGTTTACCGTCAGCGTCGGCGGTGACAATGCTCTCGATGTCGATCAAAACGGCCACAGTTTGCCGCTGAGATCCGGATCGGCGGGAGAGCTCGGAGCGGCACCCTTGTCGCCGTCCAGAATCAGCCTGAGCCGCGCATCATCCACCGGCAACACCGTCCAAGAGCAGCAGAAACCTAAAGACTACCTCATGTTGGTCATTTTATCCTGCTTTTGTCCCGTGTGGCCGCTAAGCATCGTCGCTTTGGTCTATTCAATTATGGTGAGTGAGTAGCCAGCTAGTGATCAGAGATATTTTGGCACTTTTTTCAAATAAAGTCTGGTACGCGCTGCACGTTTATACACACTATTTGTATGATACACAATAATTGAAGGTGCTTGAACGTAGCAACTCACACAACGATTGTTTGTCGCTCCAGTAATGCCTCTTGCAAATAGCCCTGGCGCGTATGCAAAGCGCGGAAAGCCGCAGTCCAAAGACAAGCTCCACTATCCCCCTGACAGGTGTGATTTACAGCCCTGCATATGCTGGCAGTAAATGGGCTGGATGCTGCGTGCTGACGATCCATTCGCCAGAAAATTGGTGCAGACTGCCTCCGATGTTAATGAAGCATCCTCACTTACAGTCAAAACTTTGCGAGCTGCTCTTTAGACACAAACGTAGTGCGTAAAAGTGTAAAACCCCCGAAGAAGTAAAGAGAGAGTCTTTCATTTACATTTACCAATTAGAGGGTTTATTTAAATATGGTTAGGTGAAAATAATTTGAGGTTGCTTTTAAGACGCAAGGGTTTACATGCTTTGGATTATGGTTATTTACATAACTAAAATTTGGATTGCTATGCCACATTTGCCCCGAATATAGCCTACTTTTTAAAAATGTTTATGAAGCATTAAGGATAACTAGAATTATGCAACAAATATAGACAAATCGTTTAATGTATTAAAGGGTTTGAGGAAGTGAACTGAGGGTGTGCTCCTGCAGGGCGTGGTACCATTGAGAGAACTGGTGTGTTTGCTCCCATTGTCCCACACAAGCTCACAATACTAAAAATGATATACCAAAGTCCTGAATCTATAAATTTACTGTAGGGACATTTGGCCGTCTGGCTTTTCTTCTCTCTCTCTCTCTCTCTCTCTCTCTCTCTCTCTCTCTCTCTCTCTCTCTCTGTGCATAACCATCAGCATGCAAATACAACTTTCCATCATAGTCACAAGAGACCAGCTTTCGAACACATATAATTTCAGCAAATGAAATAAGACGCTGTCAAAGTCAGGCTTAAGTGAAATCTGAACCGTTGTCTGCTCAAAGCTTATACAACTTTCTAAACGTTTTAGTGCGATAAACAGTTTGAGAAATACACTGAAACACTAGAGGACCATCAGTTGGATGCAGACTGAAAGCTGTACCAATATTCTGCTTCTATCACCTGTACTACTGACCGTATGGTCATGCAAATAGCTTCTGCCTCCCTCATCAGTCCACGCAAATTCAAACAATTATTTCTTCCATGTCAACAGTGTGCCAGCAGAAAGCAGAGCTGGACCACAATTCAATAGCTGGCCAGACAAATCAATTTTTGGCCTTTTAACCAGCTATAAAAATGCCTCTGCATCACTATTTGGCCATGATTTGTAAGCTTATTTCTACAAGACAAAAATACATTTTGCTATAGGAATCTGCATGTAATTAATTTCTATTAGAAACAGTATTTTTGTTTCTATATATTTGAGAAGTTCATTTGCAAACCATCAAAAATATTTTTTTATGTGCATTCCAAGTAATATCTATCAAACTGCAGTTGGGTTGTTCTGATTAAGTAATAATAACTAATAAATATAGCTAAATAACACAATAAAATACAATTAAACAAAATAACAATGAAAAACATGATTTAAAGGGGTCATATGGCACGAATACGTGTTTTTATGTGTCTTTGGTGCGTTTTAAGTTGCCAATGGATGTATTGGACATGTAAAATTGCAAAAATTAAAGTATCGGAAACAAAAGATGCATTCTATCTAAAAGCGAATGCTCACCCAGACCTGCCTGAAACGCCTCGTGTAAGTTTGTGGTTTGATTTGACTAAGACCGCCCAAATGTATACGCAAGTAAGGTGGCCGTACCTGTCAGTACAATTGCTTTGGAACCTGATGTTCCAAATATGGTAAGAAGCGTTACACTTCTGTCACATGCATACAGTATTCGACCAATCACTACGCACTGGTTAACTGGCCAATCATAGCACACCTTGCTTTTCAGAGTGATGAGCTTTGTAAAAAATCTGCACGTTTCAGAGAGGCGGGGCAAAGAGGAGATACAAACATGCATGGTATGTGGAAAATACAGCGTTTTTGAACCTTAAATCGTGTATACACATTGCATTACATCTAAAACAAACGATAATATTCGTTTTAGCCGTGTCATATGACCCCTTTAAAAAAAATAAAACCTGAGTTATCTGTTTTTGCTAATAAACTCTTCATTTTTTAATTAGACACAGTAATTTTTATATGTAGGCTATTCTTTTAAGAATGTGGATTACTATTAGAAATCAACAGAAACTAAAAGTTAAACAAAACATTTTCAAAATAAGAGCACGAAACAAAAACAAGATCACAGACAACTTAAGCAACTCCAATTCACTGTATGCACGCCCTGCGGCTTACGTATTTCCGCCCATATCTCAGTTTTACGCGGGCTTCCGGTATAGCATTCTCCCACAGCAAAACAAGGTACTAGCGTGGTCTTTTTTCGTATATTCGCATATTATATTTGCATATTTTGATTAACTAGCGATTTCATTTAATTATATTATATTATATATACAGTATATATTAACTTTTGTTGCATACCTGTTTAATATATTTTATCAATACATCATTTAATGAGTTCAAGAAGCTTTAAATACATTCGTCGTGCAGGTGTGACGTCTCAATATTGCTGTGTCCTAACGGCAGCATATTAAAACGTTAGCAAGCATTGGTTGTAAGCACGCATTGGTAAGCACGCCGGAAGCTAGATAACAACTGAGCCTAAACGCGGAAGTGGCCGTGCATAGAGTGAATTGGTCATAAGGTCATGCTGAACAAAATCAAGTTTTTGTGTTGAAATCATAAAAAATCTATTAGGATAATTCCAATTAGGATTAGTTCTGAATGGAATTTCTGTGATAGAAATTATTTTTTATTATTACTGGAGGCTGTAGAACCACAATTCCTCTCTGCTGAGATCATAGCTAGAGATCATAGTTCTCAGCTGGTGGGTTAAAAACAGAAAGAATGATGCTAAATGCAAATATGAAAATGCAATTAACCAAAGTAAGTGCGAAATTAATACGTTTATCACCTTTTAAATATATTTTGTTTTGCACAATTTCTCTTGATAGGTGCTGAGCAGGGCAGAAGCCAACATAGATAGGTTGGATGGCATTTCTTTATCTTTAGGCAGAGTAAAAAAAGATAACCCAGACTACAGTAAAGTACACACAAAATCCTGTAATGGCCCTATTAACCTTTACGAATCATATAAACAAAGGAAACAAACGTTTGTCCTCTTGAGCTTTCGACAAACACTGATGACATCAGCTAAAAAGCAATTTTATTTCCCAACACATCCCCTCCAATTACCCAGCTTTGTAACGCCCATCAATAATTAATTTTAAGCTTCAGTGTCAGGTTACCAATTGATGTTCAATATATAAAATGTGGGTCATGAACCAAAACCTGTTGAGACCACTGATTCAGAAAGCAATTGTAACTGACAAAATATTACCAAGCTGTTGTAGGTACAATATACCATCAGGAGCCCTGAAATCAATGAGCTGTATTACAGAGGCTAACAGATCCAAATAAAATGTTCTTGTAAGTTGAAGCTCACAGAGGCAGAAAGGAGCCAGTGCATGGGAGAGGGGAGGTGGAGGCATAACATTTTATTGGACCGAGCAATCTCTAGCACTAAAGCAGCGATTGCACACTTGGCAGGTTCTGCTGATGAAATATGGTAAGCAGAACTGCAGCAAACGGACAGCTTTGTTTTTCACACACTAAATGCATTTGTTGCGTTACACTACAACAGAAATTTGAGACGACAGGCGGTCGCCATTTTCTGCACCATGCTTTAAAATAACCATATGGCGTTTGGAAAATATTGATATTATGATGTTTGTTGCTTGCCTCTCAAACAAGCACCGTCATCATGTTTTTACTGTGCTGAATGAAACATCCCATTATGAAAGCAAACAACCAGCGAGATCATGTTTCAAGCGCACGGGCGTGTGCTTTCTATAGTCTAATCGCGTGTGCGTTTATGCATTTTACTAGTGCACACAGTGTCCTATACATTACATCAATTCATGTTTTCGTGAGCTAAAGAATCCGGGACACCCACATATTTGTAAAGTGGGTGTGCGAGTGTGTTTGGGTTCTTATGCCGTGCATCAATGCACAAGCTTTCCTCCCAGACATTCTTTCCTGTGCTGGCATGGCTGTTTATAATTAATGGTTCAGGCTTCCGAGGGAACACTGAGAGCCCCTGTTCACTTCCAGACTGCAGTGGGAGATAGCGAGAGATGAAAGGTGTGTGCGCGCTTCTGTGAAATGGAATAAGAAGGGAGGAACTGAGGAGAAAGGTGGGTCATCGAATCTGTCAGATGACCCAAACAAATAGCCCAGAAGACTTTCCAGTTCACAGGAAAAATATTACTGGGCGAACTTCCCAGGGAATCAATGTTGTCCATTTGCCATGTCATAGAACCACATCCCCCTTTACTCAGAAAAGCCACACACGGACCATTAGAATCTACTGCAGCTTCTCAAAACCGCAGTCGAGCAAAATGCGCCTAACACACAAAGAGCCGGAAGCCATTTGTACGGCCATCTACCATAATGTAACATCACAGCATCACCATGGACTCTCTTCGCTAGGTGTGAATAAAATAGAGACGTGAGATCGGTATGCGAAAGAGTCAGATGGCATTTTGCTAGTTTTTTTTTCTAAAGACTTCTACTGATTGAAAGCACCGATACGGCTTTTCGCCGTGATTAGACTTGGAGATCAATAACGTTTTGCTGCTCCAGCCACATATTATACCCCAGCTAAGATGTCAGAGCCAGTATGCAGAATTTGAACTGAGCAAGGCTGGCTAGGTTAGTGAGAGACGGAATGCTACAGGTCACAGGTGTGAGTTAAATGACACATTACAGAGTGATGGTACATTTAGACATTAAAGTATTAAAGGTCTATTTATTTAAATCCACTTTTCTCTAGAAGTGCTGTTGTATGTTGGTGTCAAACACCATATTTTATTAGAATATTTACAATTTTCCCCCAAAATGATCATAATTTTGCTTTAGCTCACAAAATGGTAAAACAGCGAGGTAACACAACAAAACCAAACTTGTATACTAAAGCTTAACTAAAGCTTTAATTAAACACATTTTCTGGGAAATAACAGAGGAAATCTTTAATGTAGTGAAGACTTCATGTGTGCCTGTACCAGAATTGACTAGAAAAACCTAGAGAAATATTCAGGATCACTTACACACTGTGGCTCTGAAATCAACAGGTACATCACTGCAGTTTGAAACTGAGCCTCCCTATGGATGAGAGGAAAACTGTGTGTATGTGTAAGATTGGGGAAGCTATTAAGTTTCCAACAAGACCAGTGTAACAGCAGTAATCCTATCCACATCTTTCAATGTGAAGCAATATGCAGTCTTACTATGTTTGATGTGCATTTACCATGAAGGTGAAGGTCAGTTTACCAAGTATTATTATTTAAATTATCCATATACAGTGCAGACTTTTTACAGTTTTGTTTTCAGTTTTATTAATAGTTTGAGTTTGCTTTTATTTTTATCCTTTTTGTTTTTATGTTTAGCTTAATTTGTAGCTATTTTGTTATGTGCTTCTGTGCTTTTATTATTTATTTGTTTATTTACGTTGCTGTATAAAATTAATAGTTTCATTTTAGTCATCTATTTGCAGTTAATAACTGTAGTGCATCAACTTAAACTTGTTTTAGTTTATTTCTGAGGCCACATTTATCATTTTACTTTAGTGTAAGTTTTTTTAAAATAATATTTAGACAAACATTTTATTTCATTAATAATTTTAGTTTAGGTTTAAGTTAACTACGATAACCTTGATGTGTTATTTCTTTTTTCCTAATTTAGTGACAAATACATAATTTTCACTAAAATGGTAAATCACGATTATAATATCAAAACTTAACCCCTTATTTTACAATAGAGCAACACATATTGCCAAAACCATCACAATGGTCCACCCACCTTTCGTTAATTTTAACAAGTGGCTCAGTGGTGAGAGCATGGCACTGGCAATGCCAAGGTCATGGGTTCGATCCCAGGGGATTGCACATAGTCAGAAACAAATATATAATACAATGCAAAAATGTTTCCCATTGACTTTCCATAGTAAGAAAAAAATGAGGACCATTTTTGGGTGAACTATTCCTTTATTGCTCAAGGAAATCCAGGAAAAGTCAATTCAGCACCTTGGACAGCACCACGCCAATGAAACAAAGCATTGAGACTCCAGAGCGCGCTGGTGATATTACGTCACGCCGTAAGACGAAAAACCGTGCTGATGTGACACAGAATGGAATTAGCATTTGAGTGTGGGGAGAATGGTTGGCCACTGTATGTCAGAGGCTTTTTCCAGCAGGATCTATTGCTCAATATTGATTACTTTAATGCAGTCTACTGGAGAGGCTCTCCCTAGGGTACACTAACAGCCTAATGGGTGGCTGTGGCATAGGGCTGCACTAATAAGGAAACATGGTTATCAGCTCACCCCATCTTGTGTCCGAATCACTTAGACAATTCACAGCGTGACCTCCGACCCCTACTGTTGATTCACTGCCTTCCTAAATGCGGAAATCGCAAACTTATTACGTGAAAAGTATGTAGAGATCACACTGTCCATATTGTAGTTAAGAAAGCTATTTGTAAGATTAAGGGGTGGTTTCCTGGACAGATTACACTAGTCATAGACCAAAATAAATGTAAGAGCTGTCCAAACTGAAAACAACTTACACTGACATGTCTTAAAATATGTCAGTGCCTTTGTGTCGTCTTAAAATGCACACATGTTTTTAGTAAGGCATGTTTGTTAAAACTACTTAAATGTTCTAATTTAACTAAGGCCCAATTCTGGTTTAAACTAATCCCTGTCCGGGAAACCGTCCCTAGGTGTTGTATTTAGAGTATACAGTGATATTTATCTCTAACTAAAATCATCTTTTTATGTTTTGCTACAGTCGAGAAACAGTCTACAGCAGGGCGATATGGATGGGGCGAGGCGCTTGGGACGCTTGGCTCGCCTGCTCAGCTGTTTTTCCATCATTCTGGGCCTCCTGATTATCATAATCTACGTGGTGGTTACAGGTAACCCCAAAGAATCACTGTTTATATTCATGCATTTTATCAGGTAGAGGTTTATTTTGAGATTTGTGATTTCAGTTGAAATTATTTGATTATTTAAGAAGAGGCAACAGTCTACAGACTTACACAGTGTAGATGACTGGTTGCTGGGAAAACAGTCAAAAAAGTTTAGCCTTCATTATACTATTTTAGCAAAATCCATAAAATATTTTTAGAAAATTATTTATTAGGGTACGATAGGTTTCAATTTTTCTTTAGCTTTGCTTGGTTTTTAATGTGTGTTTTCTCCTCTGTCCTCAGTAACTGGATAATGAAAAGGAAAAACAGTAAGGATCAGAAACAACCATCTACAGTACTGCAAAAAAAATGAATCACAAATGGTATAATTAAAACAATCTCCCTCGTAAAAATAATGCCACTGACGTTAAAAAAGAAACAGGAGGAGTGTAGCAACCTGATAAGATCCAATTAAATAGCAAAACTGCATGCAGTAGGTTAGCATGCTCGATGAAAAAGAAAACAAAAACCCCATACGTTACGAGAAGAGCGATGGCTTGCATTATGTAAATGAGATGCAGTGCTGTTTTGACAAGAGGACGACACGATGAACGACGGGACTTTTCTTCGGAATCTTTGCAACATGGGTACGCCCAGCAAGCTGTATTTTAACCTTATATTACTCCTAGATGATCATGCATTCAAAAATTATGCACAGATATATTTGCAACGTAACTACCGATGTATGTTTTATAAAAAGATTTATACATGCAGTTCGAGGTAAGGGATAAACTAAGGACAACTAAACTGTTGCCTAAAGGGCTTGACAGAGTTAAAGGAAATATCATTGGGGAGTTTTGATTTTTGGTTATTTCTTTTGTAGATTTTGATTACAAAAATGTACCAAAATGACCACTTGCATGCCAGATCTTATATGGGGATAGCCAATGACTGTCAGCATATTTAATTTTGTTTGGATAAAGATTGGAATGTGTTACTGTCTAGTGTGTGCCCGATGCTAGTCTTTGCCATATTCTCTAAGTGACACAAAGTGAACAGAGAGCTCTGTCTGGCCACCAGACTCTGGAGGTAAAACTTAAGCATGCCAGGCCTCTACCAAACAAAACTGCTGGTGCATGGACATTCGCATACAGGCATGCAAGGTCCAGCACCATTCCAGCCTCTGTGCCAAGATCCTCACATCAGTATGCTAAACAAACCACAGGACTATTCATCGTTCTGATTTTTTTCAAGCCAGAATGCCAGTCATCTCCCTACTTAATACTTATAAATATGAGATATATATCAACATATTTATAGAAATATTTAGGCATGCTGTGGGTTGACAATACAACACTTCTCTATTTTCACACAGAATTATAAAGAGCTTGTGTGTACAAGACGTCGTTTTGAGACATCTGACAGTGTTTATTGCATCTCTGCGATTGCTCATTCCATCACTGACATGCTGATATTTAAGACCAAAGGGTCAGAACTACCAATCTTAAATAAGAGAAGAAAGAAAATGGAGGTGTGGATACATAACAGCACTTATCTGGCTAGTTGGTTAGGCCGAGGAAGATATTCAAACACAGCAGGAAATCTATTGATCTGCTTCATTTATACTGAAATACAAGTATTTTTACAGCCCCGTCATTGATTTCAAAGCACTTTATCACATATTACATCAATATTCTGATGGTGGTTAGCACTAATCTCACATCCGGTCAAAACGTTTGTCCACTGCTACTTTTTGTATGACCTTGTGTGCTTTGCATTTCTTTCCAGAAACAGACTGCTTGCTCCTGAACTAGAATATAAGCTTCTCTAATAGCCCTTTTTTTGACTATAATCATTTGTATGTTCTTCATTATAATCATTATGCCAATATGAATGAGATGCAAAAAATGCTGCTGTGTGTCTTTTAAAACTGTGATTTATTATGTACAACTTTTGGAATCTTGGTTCACTTGTATATCTATGTTTTTTCATAGTTATTGTGTACCTTTGCAAGTGCAAAATAAACATTAACATGCATGGTCCACAATTCGTTTGCAGTTATTGATCTTGTACAGCTGTGGAGGACCAGGGAGGAACTGATTACATTAGCAACAAAGTACAAAAGTAAAGCTTACCACACAAAGACAGAAAGACAAAAGCATTCTCTTTTAAAGCCTTCTCGCCTAAACCACACATACACACGCTTCATTTTTCATGCCCCTGACTATTGCTGTTGTAAATAATGCATGACTAAGGAAATGGCACAAGATCTACTGGCTGATTTTGCACTTCCCCGGGTCTCTGATATCGAAGTATGGCCCTATGCCGAGCCACAATCTAGCACTCAGCACTAACAGCTCTCTCACTCACAATGACACAGTATTTAAAACCTACACAAATCTAGTCACAAGTTTCGATATGAATAAAGCATTTGTCTTAGTCAATCAGAATAAAAAATTCAAATGGATTTATTAGCAAGGGAAGAAACAGACCAATGAAAAATATGTGTGTAAAAAATGATGAACCTGTTTAGTTAGTAGATAAGCTCTAAACCAGCTAATGTTACATTTCCATATCCCCCTAAATGTCATTATGGCTTGCTAAGTTGCGAGCTTCAACAGTGCTTAAAATTATTTACACAAATATGACATCTTCCTGCATCAACATTCTCATGTTATTCAAAGCCTGAATATGAATATGACTTTTCAACCTGATCTCACAGGAATTCGTAACTGTTTAAGGAGGTGGCTTATTGGTATGAGTTTTTTTTAGGAATCGTATGTTTTTGTACAATTCACAACGTGTACGATTACTAGGAAAAAAGCAATACTGAAGCCCCACCCTAACTATCTCTTTAATGGCCATTCAAAACAAGCACTGTGTTCTGACTAAAGATTTCTTTGCAAGTACAAATAAACCACAAATATTTCATTTCATAGTGGATGTTTTACTAGTGCCCAATAATTTTTGGAGGGCTCTTAACAGTGCTGGATTAGGGACCGGGCAATTGGACGGAGCCTCAAAAGCTCCTCAGCCCACAACTGAATTCAACTTTCTAGCCCTTTTTACAATGTGCATTTTTGCAGAGCAGCTTTACAGGAAACATTTTAAATAGAATATACAAGGGGGAAAAACAGGAAATGTATGCAAAAGTAAGAGTTAGGGTTATGATTGCCCGATATTAAGATTGGAAATTGACTGGGCTTTCAACAACAAAAAAGGTAAATGGCTTGCAAGGCTAACACAAATATTAATGTCTATAATATAGCATATTAAAGAAAGAAAAAAGTATGTCTTATGCTGCTATGGCGCACTCCATGCCACTAGCGCGCGGATGAATGCGAAAGGCAGTCTTAGCAGGACATATTCTTCAGACAACCAAATCAGATTTTTTTATACAACAGGAATTGTCCCCAAAACAAAGACAGTGATTTGAAATGAGAAACTGCATTGTAGTATTTACTGAACTTTCAGTACTTACAGCAGACTGATTGGCGCTACATGAATTAGCCCGAAGCGTCAGGTTAAGTGCGCTGTTCAAGGACACAATAGTGACAGAGCAAGACTGTGATCTCCAGTTTCAGCTTCATCTGGCGACTCAGCATCCATAACTTTTTGGCAAACAGCCTGGGAAACAAAATATTATGTGCTCCCCTCTTATCCTACACACAACACACACATTCCTACCTAAATGAAGTAGGATCAATGAGGTGCCTCGCTTTTCAGAACTCAAGAAAATCATATCTACAGATTGGCGACAGACAGATTGGTGTTATTTATATACTGTAAAAGCAATACCACTTTCTTACCATAAAGATTACATCAAAGACGAATTCCTATTTATATTACCTCAGTGTCCAGATGTTTCTAAAGTGCAAACGGAATAATGCAAATATACACCTCTGTTTGCATCTGATTGGGTGGTAACTACATTTCTAATCTTTCCGAATCTGATAAAGTCGTCTTTAATTTAAAAATGGTAAACGGCATCTATTAAATTGGAAAAAACGGACACTTTTGTGTGAACAAGGGCAATTCAGTCTTCTGTCTCTTTGACAATACGCTTAAAGCACCTAAACATTTGTACTTTATCTCAAGGTAAATGCTCAATGTATTGGAACAGAACAATTGGAGACTGACCTTTAGATAATGGACCAAAAGGGAAGGGGAAAGGAAGAAAAGCAATTTAGCAGCAGGTAGCATTGGTTTATTGTTGTCTGGGAGCTGATGTCTCCATCGAGGGGTTGTATCTCTTTACAGCTATGGAAAGTTCTACGGCACTGTCACAGTTTGACTGGTCCAGTTGTAGCGGATTCATCACTAACAGACTGAAGAGAAATAGGTGGTGGGGAAAGCAGACAAAGACTGATGTGGGCTTCCAGTCTATCCTTCTCTATCCCTGTACTCTCCTACATACTTATTTCACAGTTTGCTGGTCTTCATTCTACATACAGTACACTCACTGCGCTACTTCTTCATTTTCCTGGATTGTTTCATTTTAGCTTGTATATATATATAATGTATAAAGATCTGGCCTCTTTCTGCCTCTCACGCTTCAGTTTGTAAAGATGAGGTGTGGATTCAAGTCAGTCGACTGTGAGGAATGCTGCTTTCATCTCCTGTCATAAGATGCAGTTGGTTAGCTGAGCGACAGCCAAAGCAGATTTTTACATATATGAACATAAGCATAAAATCGGCAGCACTTTAAAATCAAAGTGTTACACATATCACCAGCTGCAATGCAACCATTTTATTTTTGTTCTCCCCTTCCCAACACGCCCCTCTTCAGTGTAAAACGTCCTCATTTAGAGAGTTAAGAAATATCTAAAAAATAGAAGATGTGGAGGACGGGCCTCTAGTGTTTGACACACATTTTTAATATCCTGTATATGAATAATTTATTCATTCACAAAGTACACAGCATGAGAGAAACCCTCGGACTAAAAGGACCATCAAATTAAAACCCTTTTCTGATTAATGATATACAGGAACAAGCACAATGTCAGGTTGACGCTTCAAGCATCGCTCTTTTTCTCAAAGCAACTGTGTAATGATACGCTCTTTGAAATCTATTCCTGTTAGTAATTTGGTCTCCAGTCCCAGTTCACATCCGAACAGCGCGTTATTTGTAGTGAAGAAACAAAGAAAACGCTGTTAGAGATAAACCCCTCCCATTGCACAATCAATCCTGTTGCCAGACGAGGCCAAGAGGGCATCTGCTTTGTGGCCTTAATGGTCCGCATCTCATCGAGCCCTTTCCTCAAGGCTTGCCACTGATCTCCAGAAGACCCCCAAAAAGTCGGTTAGCATCCCTGTTCATCAGTGAAACGCATACAGAAGCAGAATGATGGTGCAGAGGCCGATGACTCCTCCCAGAATTAAAGAGTCCCGCCTCTTCCTCAAGTTGATTCGCTGTATTAGGTTATTGATGGCAGGGAAACGGTCTGAAGTAAAACGATGAGTTAAGGAAACAGGGGGAAACAGCAGATTTCTTTTTTAAACATCAGTCTAGGTTGCAATAACTTGTAATATAAAACATAATTGTAGTAGACAAAGAAAGGATACAAAAGCAAAGAGTATTTAACAAAAACAGTGACTGATTCATGACTCACTAAATTGAAAAGTAAGTATGTACATTAAAAAAAACTGACAGACCGACCGATTTATAGGAAATTTATACATGGTTTCAAAGCAACAACATAAACAAACGTTACTGCGCATGCATGCTTTTGTGGCCCAAACCTACTTCTGGTACACATTAGCAAATAATACAGTCCCTGCAGATTATTTCTAATAATAAGCAAACGAAATAAAAAGTAAATTTAATTAGCTAGCAAGTTAATTGTATGACTAGCCAGTATTGTTTTGGGATACCAGTAGAAGAACCGCTACTTATTGCTAACCCATTCAACAAATCGTTTTTTTATACAATTATTATACAATAAAATGTTAATATAAATTAATATATAAATAGTTATTTTATTAGCCACTAGCCAGACCGATCAACAAACACAGACCAGAAGATAACTTCAGGCCAAGCATGTGCATCCGATAAAACCGTCTGTAGGAAAATATACTGTGGGCAGCTTTAAGGATACTGGCCAGGGTGTTGACCCTACTCTGTATAGACTTTAACATTCCACGTTGGGAGGTCATGTTCTCCTTGGTTGCCATGGCAATGCTGTGGACAAAAAAAAAACAGAAGAGCGGGTTTATTGGGACTTGGGGATCGTTGCACATTTGCACTAAAGTGGTCAAAAAGCGCTCACTGTGGTACTCTTGACACAAGATCATTGCATCGGCGGCACAGCAGCTGTCACGACTGCAGACACAGATAGCACCAAAGCCAGCAAATGTCTCTTCCAGCAGGTTTGATTTCAGACAGGAAGGGTGCAGCATGCAGAAAAGTGACTAACCATTAAAGATCCTTTTCCCTTGACACTGCAGAAAGTGAATACCTCATATTTTCTCAACTAATGAGAGGTTTTCCTGCAACAGCCATCAGTGGCTCTAGCTTAATGCGTTTCAATTAAGCAGCGCTCTCAAAGTGCAATTGTTTGAAACTCATGATCCTACGATTGCAGCGTTATAAAACTCAAGGGTTGGTCCCAAGCACCAGCACTTATTTGTTTTCTTCAGCTGAGTCTTGCTTTCTTGTTCCTAGTGGAGAAGATTAAATTGCTACGCGACTATATAGCTCACTTCAACTCCAGCTTCGACTCAGCAGGATTGCGAGTGTAAACTGTAGCTTGGCACCCATTAAAGCTCCTCTCTGCAAAGTAAAAGCCATCGGATACGTTCCGCCATGATGCCTTTGCCTCGCTCATAGAGCACAGGGGATTTTACCTGCAATACTTTAATAGCACCAAAATGCCATCTGGCATGCGTTTGAGCCACAATTATGAATTTATAAAATAAATGTCTAATTAAGCCAAACCTCGCAAGCAAGTTGCTGACCATTAGTTACCAGTACAGTTAGCTTCTTCCCTAGAGATGAATTAGCCAGTAGCCACACCCCACTTACACAAACAAGGTATAAAGCAAATGAAACATGACAGTGCGCCCTGAGGGCCGTGAACTCCCTGGTGCTTTTCACCTCCAGGTGCCCCCAGTCACGAACAAGAAGCTATTTTGTCACAGCCAGGGGTTTGTTGTGACACCTCTAGATGCCATGGCCATTTATCATCTAAGTTCTGCTTTCACACATTCCTGGGCGTATGCTTGGCACAAAAGTAATATGAACACAATCTCCCAAACCTCATTTCCAAACAGAGCTTTTTGATACATGTGCAAAAACTACACTTTTAGCGTCTCAGCAGTGATGGATCTGACATCATTAAACATAAGGACCACCCACCCCACGCTCCTCAGAGCTTTGATGAAACGTTAAACAATGAGATCTCATTTTCACTCCTGGCTGTGGTTGGTACAAAATGAAGGTAATGATTACAAGTAGCTGATACAGCATACTTTTTTGATTGAATGAGACAAGGGCGCAGACCAGGAGACGACTTAATTAAACACCTGTCGCGGGCTTCACCTACGGTCGGTGCGGCAGTGAAAGTGACGGACACGTGGGATGCTCTCATGCATGCACATACTGTAGATCTTCAGTGAGACAGCAAGATACTCACTGCTGCAGTGAGTCAGGAGGGGGCACCGGTGGGAAATTCACGTCTAGAGATTTAACGCTCTAAACAAGAATCTGCAAGCGTTTAGGTCAGATTCCCATTACACCACATCCCACATCCAAACACGATGTGATGAGATTCCTACGATAAGAAATTTGTCTGTCCATACCGACGCGACAATCAATCACAAAACACAGTCAATCAAAACCTCTCATGCTGCAGCTGAAAAGTGCACATAGAGAGATGCGTCCTGTTTTCATGACTTCAGTGATGCCTCACTGATGCCTAACACATGTAATCAAACGTATATAGCCTGTCCTCATCCATGTTTGGCGATTAATATTCATGAGGTGCAGAACTTACATCGAATGAGCTAATTGTGTGGGCGGAGCTGTCAGCCACGACGTCGCAGAAATAGAAACCATTTCTTAAAAGGAAACGGCCGTTGCCCATCGCGCATCGCGGCTGGTTAGGACAAAACCTCTGATTAACATGGAGAAGACACATTTTATCACGTGTCGCATCGCGTTTGGTTAGGACACGGTGTAAGAGTCGGATGATCGGATCTACTTTCACAACTATCTTTCGTGACACTCTAAGGGTATCCACCAAATGGATGAGCAATTTCCTACATGAGGAAATTGCCTATGGCAGATTATTGTTTCAGCAGATCTGAGCACCCAATTAATCAGACATCTAATTCCAGTAAAACAAATAAATATGGAAACTGTTGTCATTTACAAGCCTGATGGCCTGAGCAAATAGTGTGTGAATAATCAGACTTACCTTATTGTGTCATCAATAAGTCGATCTGAGCTGCAGGAAGACAAGAAAGAAAAGTGTTAACACAGCGATAATCCGGCCAGTTGAATGATTGGAGACCTCTCTCATCCTGAGAGTCAGGGTGAAAGAAAACAAAATCAATGGTAAAGATGCAGTGAATGCAGATCAGGGTCTTCTGCTGGACTGTTATGAGTTTAAGACTGAAGTGATAAATATCTGCATTGTCTATTACCCACACAGAGGTGTGTTTTACTATACGAGTAAGGACACTTCATATAGACCTTCACTGGTTCCATACCAGGATACGGAGATTGTCTATACCTTATCCTGTTGACATTATTAGAAGTAAACATGACTGCTGCTCAGTGAGATTCGTCCCAAATGTGTTCAATGGAGTTCAGGTCTGGATTTTATGCTGAATCACTAAACCACATCTTAAAGGGATAGTTTCACCCCAAAATGAAAATTCTGTCATGAATTACTTACCCTCTAGTTGTTCCAAACCTGTATACATGTCTCTGTTCGGGTGAACACAAAAGATATTCTGAAGAATGTTAGCAACCGACAGTTCTGAGACACCATTGACTACCATAGTAGGAAAATTAAAATGGTAGTCAAAGGTGCCTCTTTCCTATATTCCTCAAAATATCTTCTTTTGTGTTCAACGCAACAACAACAAACTTTTCCTACTATGGTAGTCAATGGTGCCTCAGAACTATCGGTTGCGAACATTCTTCCAAATATCTTTCTTTGTGTTCAACAGAACAAAGAAATGTATACAGATTTGGAACAACTAGAGGGTGGTTAATTCAGAGCTTTCATTTTTAAATGCATGGACACCACAGAAAAAGAAATTCAAAATGTAAATATTTAAAAAGAATCTATGTAATATTCTTGTGATAAACCTACTATGACAAACAAAACCACAAATAAGGCTCGTCACTGAAATTGGTGCACAAAAGTACTAATTCTTTATTCTGTCAAAAATATCATTTTCTGACACAATTCTTCAACCGTGCATTACTGTCTACACTGGAATGTCTCACCCACATGCAACTTCCATGTTTCTCTCTGAAAAGGAGCTACAGGGCTGGAGGATAGGAATGAAATTTCATGCCGCCTTAAAAACCGCATCTTCCGTCATTTTAGATGAGAGTCTCAGGGCCAGCAAGACCTCGGGGGACAGAAAGTCCTCAATTCCCAAAGAAATGGGTTTTAGTCTGACAGAGAGCTCCGATTTTGATTACACCAGCAAAAATGAGATTGCAAATTCTTTCCTCCAATGCCTGTGAACTCTTTCTGTCTGCATGGTCTGTCGGACAGCAGTGAGTGAATTCTGGCACAATCAAACAACAGCTGGGAAAAGAGCGTCTAATGGGCCACATGCTATTTACTTGTGTTACTGTGGTACAGGGATTTCTCTTCACATTCACACAACCACAGAACACGTATATGTGCATGTGTGTTATTGGTTGCATGATATCATGGATGGGGATTGGTTTGGTAAGGATGTGGTCACGAGTCATTTAATCGGTCTCATGAAGGCTTTATTAGGCTGGTTACAGGGTCACTTGAGCTCAATCGGACACACTTCTTATAGGCATCTACATAAGCTGCATTCTTGCATCTGAATAGAGCCCAGCCGAAGGGAACATAACGCAGATTGGAACAGAACGGGGCCCAATGTGCGCTTTTAAAGGCAGACTATTTTTATCTTGATACGCTGTCTTAAAAATGCAATGCTCATGGAAGGAGCAAAAAAAAACAGCTAGGAATGGCAGTGCTTCAATGGCACACAGTCCATGTGTAATTAATCATGTCTCATACCATTTATATATATAAAGAAAGGTAAGGCGCATTTGAGAAATATCGTTCAGTCAAACGGTTGTCCTCTTAAGAGCTTTCGGCTTTGATTGATCTAAAAGCCAAAACATTTCATCGGCAACGACAGACTTCCATGCAGACTAATCATTATAAATTGTCCCAGTGGGTGCTGATGAAGCTAATTTTGCACAGTTTGGTTTGCAATTACCAGGGCAAATATTAAGCATCCTGTGGGACAGGTTGCTTCTTCCATGATCTGCATTTTATCCTGAGGAATCATTAAAAAGACTTCCATTACTCATTAATCACATTATGTGGATCAGACACATAACCACTCGGTTACCTCCAATGTCACGGTACATAGTAAATTCAAGGAAGCTGAAACTCAAGATTAAAGTCAGTTGAAGGACTATGCAGAGTCTTCAAAGTTACAAACTTTCAACAATGTAGTCCGTCTCCTAATTGAGCCTCATTCATTTTAACCTCAAACAATTCTGTTATATTAGCTTATATCATACATGGCTGCAAGTCTGAAAATATGGCAAGACACGCAAATCTTTCAGCCAAGCACATCTAGACCTGGTCTACTTCAGACACAAGCTCTGGGGAATCTTCAATTACACACAACTTAACATGTTTTATCACTAATGTTTTCACTAAATGACTCTGAATAAATCGAGTATGGCTACTTATTTCATGGAATATCAGTACATGACATTCAACCTACTGCATTTATACTAAGGTGAAATCTTCCTTTCAGTTTAAGGGGCAAGCGGAGATGTTCCTTATAGCACTGTTCTTAGATCTTAGACATAGACAATAAGGTAGTACGAGTCCATATGGTGTTAGATAATACAAAATGTTTGCCATTTGCTTAAAAAAAGTCATTGAACACAGTCCACAAAGCATTACAGAGCATTTATAGCACATATTCTATTAAACACAATCATAGAACTATAAGAACTGATCTAAGAACAGAGGTGTTCAGCAATAAAGCTTTACCCACAATAGTCTTCACTGTCCTCACCTGTGAAACAAACATATGTTCGAAATACACAAGAGATGTGCGAATGTCTTGGTGAATAGTGCTGCCCCACCGGGCCCAATAAACAACCCTACAGACACACACTGACAAAAAAACGTGTGCCTCTGCCCACAGTCCCTCTGAGGTTCATGTTTCAAGCGGCGCTCGTCGCAAACAATGCGCTCAGCAATTTACCTGCCAATTAGGACTGATGGCGATAATGTTTCAGAGAAGGGATGAAAAACAAAAAAGTAGCCAAGTCATTAGTTCAGCGTCTCCTGGGTGCAAGTATTAATTCATTTGAAGGTAACACAACAAAACGCACCTTCAGATATGACTTTCATTGGTTAAAGCAGCTGTTTAATGGGAAAAAAAGTGAAAGGGATTCCAAATTCAAAGAAAACAGTGAGGTTATTTATTTGACTAAAGTATTAGGGATAGACCCTGCAATTCATACTCTTCATAAAAATAAACCAATACCTTAGGACCAAACAAAAAGATATTTACAGCGAGACAAACATCTATATCAACACACCTGTATAGAATCACAGACAGCTGATAGTTATCATGGGGTGACCATGTTGGTTTACCCATCTGGCACCGCTATTAAAATGCGCATTGCTGCATTTGGGGAGGAGCGTCAAGCTCAATTCATGTGTTTTTATAGGCTGAGACAAGCCCATGCCGAAGGATTTACTGTAGCCCTTTATTGGCACGGAGACAGAGGGGCAATGGAAAGATGTCAGGGTCTGATGCGACGTTTCACACACAAAAGCTCCACTGGTGGAGAAAAGCACCTCTAAATCTCATCCTCAGCAGTCATTAAGAAGTTCATTAGCATAAAGCAAATTTATCCCTATTCTCTCTGTCACCTTCAGCCTCAATGTGTTCTGCAAAATAACGACTTCTGCAAATGAAAAATCGCATTTCTCACTGAAGCATATTATGCTCACGATCCCCAAGTAATGTGCCCTGACTGTATGTACCAGTCAAAAGTTTGAACAAATCTACTCCTTCTTTATTAACACTGTTGTTAAGGCAATAGCAATGAAGACAAAAGAAATGCAGGGAAATTTTGTATGGTAAACAAATCAAAACTAAAAGATTTATAAAGAAATTTGTATACTAGCACAATGTATGTTTAAATTACTTATATTACTAATTTCAAGCATCTGAACCTTCGACTCTTAAGATCACACAAAACATAAATTCAGTGTGTCCAAACTATTATCTGGTAGCGTACACCTTTTTTATTGTTATGGTCGACTGGATGTAGTGCCCTTGATTTGCACTGCAGAACTTGATAGCTGCTGCCATGAAATCCATCTTAAGCCATAAAAAATGATGGAAAATGTCACTCTGAAGACCTGCTTTAAAAAGCTGGAGCTCAAACATTAACATGCGTTTAAAATCTGGACATGAGCTCAAATGAGTCCTCATCACCCGTAATGAAGCAGGTCTCTCTCATTTACCCCTTAAGCTGGCAGAAAGACCCAACTCGCTGGCTCATCAGAAAAGCCGCCTCATTGTTATAGGCTGGCCTATGCAAGGAGAGATTTATGTTCCAGCTCCACAAAGCTGACAAGACGAAGAGAGTGAGAGAGCACCTGAGCCCGGGCTGCTGAGCTCCATCTGCTGGATTCACTTTCCTCCTGTCATGGAACTACAGGTACACAGGTTCCCCACAGACAACCTATTTTAATATGATAATAAGGTAGAAGGAACAGCCTGTCAATCGATAAAATAAGCACCACATTAAAAAAAAGAAAGTGGATAGTAATGGGAGATTTTGAATATTTCCACATCCATCCAGATAACTGACTGTAGATGTCCAGACTCAATTCAAATGCATCTTGCAATAAATAAATGGACATGTTGGCAACCCTACAATGCAGTGATGCCAAAGTGTCCACCTTAAGTACAATAACAACTGCCTACAATATAATAGCTCTAAAAATGGAATCAAGGGAATAGATGTAATGTAATTATATTTAAAAATAAAAGAGAAAGAGAGAAATATGACATGACTCATGTTATTTAGTTCTTTTATTTGAATGATAATGTGCAATTAAAACCAAATCACTCAACCCTCAACTAAAGAAAAAATCAATTTCATTGTGGTTCAGTTGGCGCACATACAACAGGGATCCAGCAGCGATTTGCTTTATTTTAATGTTGATTTTTGCTATCAAAGAACATTCTTTATATGACTTTCAAAAACTCCCATTAACCCGAAATCAGCTTGCTGCTTCTGATACAAGAGATGTGCCAACACACACAGCCAAGACTGTGGAGACCCACTGTCTACACACACAGAGCTGTGAATGAAAACCAAGACTCCCTGCTTGCCCTGTTTGTGTCTATTGTCCCGAGCAAGAAATGAGCTCAGTACTTCAGATTTTGTGCAATGCAATACAACACTTTGAAGTGCACTCTCGATGCATTAATCATGCGTTTTAATAACCAATAATATTTTAAACATTATCTACAGGATATCATACAACATTAAAATCGTTCTGAAAGATGCTTTAAACAACTTGGAAACATCTAAAGATTTTGTAGTCTCTGATGGCTGTGAAACTAGTTTTGCTTTTAAAATCTATTCTGGGCAAAGCAGTAAAACCACAGATTTAGCTTCTCAGCATTGGTAACAATCCCAAACATTAAGGCATCTCCAGTAAATGTGTAATGGATGCAGATATGTTTCAGAAGACCTCTGATGCTTTTCAAAAGGCGGTTACATCCCACACCATCAGATAAGACCACTCAAGAACACATGTACTGATGCAGGATTGGAGGGCGAGATCAGATGTGGCCACAACACATGATCATCTGACAAACTACAAATAAATGTAAGAGTGAAACAAAGTACAAAATGGTGTATTTTCTTCCAAAAATAGAGATCGACCAGTCATTCCAATTAAAAGCTTCAAAGGCAGAAATGATTAAGGAACTCATCAAAGTTGTACAGGGTCCTAAATGACTTTATGCAGTTCCATAAAACTGCAAAACAGGAATTAGAAACGCCCTTCCAATGGCAGTACATCCTTTCTGAGGATACTAAAGCTTGTTGTACCGCCTTTTTCATTGAGTGATTTTATGTCATGTGTTTCCTTCAAACAATGTCTCCTTCCCTGTTTTTCTCTGAGTGCTCAATGTAATCTCTGAGTCAAACTGTCATTGCTGTTAATGCCTTTAAATGGCATTCCTGATGGCACTGACTTCAATTACTGTTTACACTGGAATGAGATCAAGCCATAACACCGGAGATTACTTCCTCTCTGAGAGCCGAGGAGCACGTTAAAGGAAATCAAGGAAACTAGCACGGTCCAAGTCTCATGTATTTAACTCTCATAGTCTAATTTACAGCTTGTATATTTGTATTACCAACACCAATGATTTGGTGTGATTTTGTTTTTAAGATATTTCACTTTGTTAAGATATTGGTGGTCAGAACGTTTTGAAAAAGAAAGACAATAGAGAACAGTGTAAATGCAAGAACAGACTAAACATGAAGTATCTATGCCCTGGGTTCGCCCTGCAGTGAGAGAGAGAGAGAGAGAGAGAGAGAGAGAGAGAGAGAGCAGAGTCTGTTGTGAGGCATGGAGATGTGAGAAGGAAGGGCACACTGATGCTGAGAAACAAAGTGGGCGTCTGGCCAGGACTGCAGGGAGAGAGAGAGGTGCACATACACACTCAGCATTCACCCGGCTTACAGTCCCAACTGTGCCAATTATCAATATGTGCACAAGGAGCAGGATAATGTCGATGCTCTCTGTAACCCTCACATGATGCTGGTCACCAGAATGGGAAATTGATTTGGGAACATTTAAAAGAATAGTGCACACAAAAATAAAAATTCTGCCATAATTTAATATTATTTAAATGGTCAGGCGGTGGCAAAAAGCAGTCCATGTTTCATTTCTAAAACTGTGTGCTTACTCCATAAACAGATGTCCTGTTCTATTTAATGGTACCAAGAAGTAAGCAGTAGGCAAAATAGTTTAATTAAGACTTAAAGGGATAGTTCACCCAAAAATGAAAATTCTGTCATCATTTACTCACGCTCTTGTAATTTTAAACCTGCATTGACTTTCTTTCTTCTGCAGAACACAAAAGAAGATATTTAGAATAATGTCAGTAACCAAACAACAGCGGTACCCATTGACTTTCATTGGCATTGTGTCTATGCAATAGAAATGAATGGGTACCGCAGTTGTTGGGTTAGCAATCTTCTTCAAAACATACTTTGTGTTCTGCAAAAGAAGGAAAGTCATATAGGTTTGAAATGACAAGAGAGTGAGTAAATGATGACAGAATTTTCATTTTTGGGTGAACTATACCTTTAATTTGTGAACAAAACCACAGATATTCAACAAAAAAGGCAGCAATCAATGCACTTCTCTCTTTGGCATAGCTATCTTTTATTCTATGCTGACACACTAAAGCTTTGCTATGAAACAAATGACCCACAGCAAATACTCTGTCAAATTCTTTAACGCAGTCTATCGATTCAATTTAACGTTTTAAAATAGATAACCAGCGCGCGTTTTACACCTACACTTTGTTATACAGAATCACCTCATGCCTCCACAAGCACCCGGGCAGTTATTTACGATGACTTCAGAAATTTAAGTCATCCATTTTTCACCGACAAGCGGCCTTGTGGAGTTACTGATGAATAGGAGCGTGTCTGTTACAGGTAACCTTCTGAAAGGAAAGAGTCATTCCTCAGGTGAAGTGCATCTGACAGTGTGAGCACATGACAGAGTGAAATGCTTTGAGCGTCTTTATTCCCTTTCATTCAAATGTGACACTTCACCTTCGCCAACGTCTCTGATCTTCCTTATTCCTCCTATTAGTAACCTCTGAAAAACTTAAAAGTTGAAGCACCACCTTCACTATGACTAGTTCACCTTTATCAGACAGGGTGGATATGAGATGTAGTGTGATTTCTGTTTACTAACATGGATATGTAATAGTGTTGAGTTAATACACCACTGAACACCAACACCAACTTATGTGCTTAAATAATTTTTTGTGAAAATTCACTGCACAAGTGACGCAACTGTTTTTCAGTGCATTGAGAACAAATGAAACTCTTACTTTCTCAGGTGCTCATGTTCTTTCAGGAAAAGCTCCGTCCGTCTGTTATTCACCCCCGAGCCACTCTTATACGTCCTGTCAAGAGAAAAGAGCATGAATAAACGATTCATCAGAAACATGCACTTTCACAGGCATCCAACTGCATAAATATTATTGTATGGAAGTGTTAGCCCTTGAGATGGGGTAGGGGGACTGGGTTAATATTGAGGCCTTTTCTCCATCCTGTGTGTCACACTTTCTCTCTAGCTGAGAACATTTAGCGTTAATAATGAATGAGCACAGTGCTGGGAAGTGCAGCCCTTTCCCAAGAGTTCAACAAGGAAAAGAAAGCAAACACGTCATGCAACACGGGCCAGTCCTAAAAGACACCCAGAGGCCGAGCTGAAAGCACAAATTAAGACAAATCTTCATCTCAGATGGGGGAGCTTTTGAGAATGAGGACAGGAAGCTGTCAAAGATGTGTGGCGACACAAGCAACAACTCCAGTTAAACCGGGCTCCGACCCCAGTGGGTTTTTCTGTGCACCTATTGTGTACAAACTGATGTGGAATGATTATTAAAACAGTTGGTATGGAATTAAGTCTTCCTGCTGGCCTAATCGACTGTCATTTCAGACCAACCAAAGCAACTGACAGCCACCTTAATCATTTCAACAAGGCTTTAAAGGGCAGCGCACTATATCACACATGAGGGCTTTGTCATTTTTGCCAGCTGACATTTACATAGTGCAGCGCTGTGGAGTCCAGCTGGTCAGTGTGGGGTGGGGGGCAGTAACAGGAGAAACACAACACGCACCACACGGATCAGAAAGTTAGCGACAGGGCAGCTAAACGCTTTAACAGTAGCCTTGCTGAAACCAAAAACTCTAAAGCCTGCGGGAAAAAAAGTAACTGGCCACAATGAATATGCAAACACTGGCCCGAGTCATCTGACACAACCAGCAGTGTTTTACACAAGGCACATTGTCTCCCCCTGGTTGTGAATATGAATAATACAACCAACAATGCACAAATGATTGATCATTTCACATTCTACAATATAAACTTCTATGCAATTTATACGGAGGAAAAACAAACCTAAAACAGTCTCAGTCATAATCAGAAGCTAACAAATAAAATGGTAACTACAAATGAAGAAGCACCTTAAAGGACAGATCACCCAAAAATACAAATTCTGTCATCATTTATTCACCCGATTTGTTCCAAATCTGTATATATTTCTTTGTTCTGAGGTACACAGAAAAAGATGTTTGGAAGAATGCTTGTAACCATTACGCCACCCGTAGCTGGAATCTGCTTCCAGAAGACATCAGATGTTCACCAACAGTAGCTACTTTTAAATCCAGATTAAAAACCACTTGTTTAGCTGTGCATTTACAACCCGAGCACTGTGCTGGTTTAAATCAACTGCACTTCTATTTCTAATTTCTTTTTCTTTTGTTCTTATTCTTTTTATATATACACGTCTTATTTATATATACGTATTATTTCTCTTTGTCAATCATTTTATGTGAAGCACTTAGAATTGCCCTTCTGTATGAAATATACTATATAAATAAACTTGTCTTGTCTAACCAAACAGTTCTTTGCCACCACTGACTACCATAGTAGGAAAAATTACATTGGTAGCCAAAAGTGCCCCAGAACTGTTTTCTTTCCTACATTCTTCAAAATATCTTCTTTTGAGCTCAACAGAACAAATAAATTTGTTCAGATTTGGAACAACTTGAGAGTAAGTAAATGATGACATAAGTTTCATCTTTGGGCGAACTGTTCCTTTAATACAGGCTGAGTCTGCACAAGAAAACCAAAAAGTTCATTGTTCTAAAACTGCCATAATAAGTTTATAAGCAGTTCAATAGGGCTCAAGTGCCATGTCACATCAGAGGATGAACATTATGACATCTTGTAATTTAACTAATAAAAGACCTTAGGAAACCTGTTTAAAAACAAGCCATCATAGACACACACAATTTCCCCCTTCAGCTTTAACCTGATAGAAATATGATAAACACGCCTATAAAATCAGCTGATTAAACAATCAATCTGTTTTCTTTAAATCCCTGTACAGGTGAACAGAAAGTGTACTGTTGGTCAGGCAACTGCAGTGCTGACAAGCAGATGGATTGAACCCAAATCTCCTTTTGACAACCAGTTTATTTGCACAGAAAAAAAGAAGTTCAACAGCAGTGGCAAGGAGCCATATTGAGTTTTTTATTATAGTACTGAAGAAAAATTTCAAGGCAAACAAATTCAATACACAGCCCACAAAGGTGCCATGGTGCTGCACCTCAGATCAATAAGTCATTAAGAAGCCCTGGAGTCATGGTCTGGGGGTTATGGCTCATTTCTTTAGGTCTGCTGTGGGGACTGGGGGCATCAAGTGCAAACAGGACACATGATCATAGACCACCAATTTAGATAACACAGCATATGATATGTTACTTCAGCATTAGGAGGGTTTGAACTATGGATAGACAATATAACTAAAATGTTGTATAGACGGTTTCAGCTACAACAACATAAATGTTATGTGGCCTAAACTTAACTTCCGGTAGACCTCCATAAAGTTTAATAACTGTATATTATAACCAAACACAGACAAGAAGTTAGCTTCAGGCCAGCCTGTGCGTCCGATGAAACTGTGTATAGAGTACATATACATAAGTATTTGCTCTGAAACCATCAATTCTAGATTTGATCAACATATTTGGATGCTCCTTCTAAAGAATACATCATATTTAACCATGTTCATTTATATGCACCAACCAACACATCAATGCAATAGTCTTAAAAGTCTATGTTTATCTACATTTATTTTTATGAACACACGAGAGAGAAGGGGAAAATAAGGCTGAATTTTCCTTCATTTTGTGAGCACATGATTTGCGACTGTGCATTCAGAAAAACTTGTTTTGAGAAAACTTACTCTATATCTTTTCTGACAGACCCCAACAGGTCCTCTCTCTCCCTGATTGCCATGAAGTTTGATTTGGTTTTATGGAATTCATGTGTGTAGTCCTAGGGAAGAAGAAAATTTGAATGTTACAAAAAACAAGTCAGTTTTTGTGAAACCAAATGCAAACTGATTATAATTTCATTGATAAATCACAGCACTGATCTCATGAACTGTGTGAGAAAACTATGAATGATAAGTAGGGATGCACAATAAATTATCAGCCATATAGGTATTGGACGATAAATGGTCATTTTTAATGTTATTGGTATCGGCCGATAATAAAATGTATGCCAATATATTACAGCCGATAAATCTTTAATCATTTCCTCTGGTTAAACTACTTCATCTGCAACCTGCTTGCAGTTAAAATCCAGTACAGTACTGTCTTCTGTCGTGATCGTTCACTTACTGCTATTATCAAAACATTGTTGATGTAGGTACAGTATGTAGATACAGTATTTATGAATGTGTAAATTATAGGAACAAAAGCATATTGTTTGAATCAGACTGCTGTCTGAATGCTTTCTGTCTTGAGACCCGTTAGACATGTGACTATTGAAAACATTTTTCTGGAAGAACATCTATAATTTGTCTATTAAATATACCAGAAAAGGTTAGATTCGTTAACTAGTGTAAAGTAGGTTTGGTACATGATTTTCAGGGGAAAAAAGAGAACTAATGGTTACCTTGTTTTCCGCGGTGAAGGATTTCAAATAAAAGCAGTTGTCCAACTTTTTGCCTTTTGTTTCAGTCTTAGGGAATTTTATATTAATATTTAGATACTGTATATCGGCCAATATATCGGTTATCGGCTTCCAATGTTAAAGAATTACCGGTTATCGTTCAAAATTGACATATCGTTGCACCCCCAATGATAAGAAACTAACCTGAAGAATATCTCTGTGTCTTTGAAGAGTGTGCATCAGAGCAGCATTAAGAGACGTTACTCCCGGTGTGCTTGTGTACTCAGCCATCTTGTCATTTACCCCGGTAAGCTAGAAAACACCAAAGAAGAGTGAAACAAACTTTGATAGTTTCTGTCTTAAATTTTTTTCCTCCTTTTTAAAACAACAAACTTTATACTCAAGCCTAAAAACTTAATTTCTCAAAGATCATGTTACACCAAATAATGCACAATTTATGACTCATTAATGAGATCAGTGATGATAACTCCAATACAAACAGCAGAATGCAAAAGATTATGAACTGTGATTAATACAGAATAGTGATTTACAGAAGTCTTACTTTTGCAAGTAGCTGCTCAATCTCCACTGACATGGTGTCAAACATTCTGTCCTGAGTAGAGTTGCACAGGAGAGGTTGCGTATCGGAACTATTCATCAAAGAGACGGAAGAGCGTTAGGAGTACATCAAAGTTCAAACAGGTTCATAAGAATCAAAAACTTCTCAGATCTGATCTTTGTCACACCTGTCTCCTCTGCGGCCATCACGTGAGCTGCTGTAGCTGGTGCACAGTTTACTGAAGGAAACAAGCTTCAGGTCCAGCTCGTTCTCCAGCTGCCTCGCCTGCTTTCGCAGGTCTGTCAAAGTGAAAAATAATAAGATTACATTTACTATTCACCAAGTTAACATTATCTAGCCAGCTAACACAGATGACGATTTGTCTAAACTGACTGAATGATTTGTGAATGTCTCAAAAACAATGTTATTAAATTATATGAGAGCAATAAAATAGATAACGTTCAGCAAAACGTTTCTATTGCAAACTTCAGAAAACATGGCAGTTGATATTTATATCACTTTATTAGGTTAAACCCTGTGTACCTGGTGTAAAGTGCACCTGAGCCTTGACAGTTTAGATTTACTGACAATTGTCTTACAGTTGGGGACTGCTAGTATCTGTTTTGGGCATCATGGGAACGTTCACACAAAGTCTATAAACCCTAAATACGCAGAATAAAAAGAGAGATCACAGTATTTTAAAAAGACATTTTTTTAGTTTTTCAAAAATTATTTTGTGAAAAAGTTTCAGCTTCGTTTGGAGAAAAGGGGAGACATCTTTTCTGACATAATTTCATTATGTATTTTAAATCCCGCGCATAACATGCAGATTGTGTAAACTAAAATATATTATTTCGATTATAACAAATGGGAACTGTCTTGCTGTATTAATACTCAAGTTTTCGGGCTAACCAACAGTATTGGCGTTACTGCGGACTAGCGAGCTAATGCTAACGACGTATGTTAAATGGGCAGCTTGACCGCGTTTTCACTGAAACGCTAGCAAAGACCATAAAGACGATACATTGGCCTGAGTTGTCAAAAAGTGTAATAAACGTTTCGGTCGAGCAGAATTTTGTTAACACTTTGCTACCTCACCTTCCCAATAGTTGCTGTTTCCTCCTGCCATCTTTGTTGTTGAACGTCATCCGAGGTGACGCTGGCAGAGGCTGAGTCAAGAGCAAGAGGACTTCGCTCTCTCCGCGCTGCGCGTTCACAGCGCCCTCGTGCTCTGTGGGAGCCGTTCAAACTTCATGCATATAATAAACATACGCACTTCAACATACAACTTTTCATTTTCCTATTTAAATAGGCTCTGGGGTATTTTTTTTAGCAATTTTTACACCAAAAATACAAGTTGCCCAGACACAGCCAACATAATTTTGAACATACCCTCACTTACTCATTCTTTATTAATTTATTTTCAAACTGATTGATCAACCTACAGAATAACACAAATGTATCTATGGGACAAACCCAATCCTAAATAAACCAATACGATTCAAACAATTAGTAAAAATGCAAGGAAAAGTCTTAAAACAATAAAATGTGCATCAAATATTCAGAACATACTCATTTATTTACATCTCATTGTATTAGACTATGGAGGACTAAACCTGCAAAAATTATAAATAAATGAATGTATAAATAAATAAATATATAAATGTAATAATATGAAAATAAATACAGGAATGAATGGTTTGATAAAACAAAATAATTCGTTTTAGCTATTATTGATCTTAGCTTTAACTTTTCTTTTCATTTTTTAAATTGATGTATTATTTTTTGTGTCCATTTTTAATTATTATATTTTTTATTTTTAGATTATTTTATTTATCCTTTCCTTTTATTTTTACATTTATTTATTTATACGTTTATTTATTTTTATATTTATTTATTATCGCATGTATTTATTTCCACTTTTATTTATTTATTCTTGTATTTATTCTTACTTTTCTGTGTCTTGTATGATAATTAGATGGGTTGGTCTTGCCTACTATTGGTTCAGCGTAGATTGAAGCGTTCGATCGATTACTCTTGACTTGTTTTGGACTAACGTCACGTCACTCACTGATCGTTTGCTTCGTGTATAACGTTAAGTAACTATGTCGGGCGCACAATTAGCTAGAGAGTTACAGCATTTAGCCAATGAAGTCGATAACCATGCATCAAATGACCGTGTGTCATTCAGATTAGATGCATTTTGTTGATGATTTATTACAGATTGACGGCGAGATAAACGTTATACACGAAGCAAACGATCAGTGAGTGACGTGACGTTAGTCCAAAACAAGTCAAGAGTAATCGATCAGACAAACGCTTCAATCTACGCTGAACCAATAGTAGGCAAGACCAACCCATCTAATTATCATACAAGACACAGAAAAGTAAGAATAAATACAAGAATAAATAAATAAAAGTGGAAATAAATACATGCGATAATAAATAAATATAAAAATAAATAAACGTATAAATAAATAAATGTAAAAATAAAAGGAAAGGATAAATAAAATAATCTAAAAATAAAAAATAATAATAATTAAAAATAATTAAAAATGGACACAAAAAATAATAAATCAATTTAAAAAATGAAAAGAAAAGTTAAAGCTAAGATCAATAATAGCTAAAACGAATTATTTTGTTTTATCAAACCATTCATTCCTGTATTTATTTTCATATTATTACATTTATTCGTTTATATATTTATTTATTTATACATTCATTTATTTATAATTTTTGCAGGTTTAGTCCTCCATATTAGACACCATTCATTTCAGAAAATAAACTGGAGACAGGATAATTTGCGGAGTTCTTTCACTCGACAGAAATTGCACTTGTGTAATTTACATATAGTTGGCAACAATTCAATATCTACAATCGTTGTTGTATAAAAGAAAAAAATAAACATCAGCACAGACATAGAAAAGTCAGACATTTTTGTTCAAACACACCCTGTAATTTACATTCAAGCATGATAATCAACATCAAGCCGATCAAATTCAGATTTAGTTTGTAACCGGTTCCACAACGAATCAAATTATAAACCTAATTCTCCCAGTTATCATCATTTGACATGTAGAAGTGATCAATCAGGCAAAAAATGACGTGAATGATTAAAAATGTTATTACGTTTTGATATGTGTGTAATGAGGTGTTTGTTGCTTTTCTCCTTTAAAAGCATTTAGTATTTTACAATGTTATGAAACAGCATGTGCTGATCAATGACTAAACGCTTCTCTTCTCTATCCCATCTTCTTTAGGATAAATGTAATTTAGGAGCTGTTCAGCAATGACGTGAGAATCTGCCAGCACATAGCAGGCAGACACCACAGGGTGTTCTATGGATTCAGATCATCGAGCAACACCGAACTGTGTAAATGTGTCACACTCATCTAGCTGTGCGGTGCTTAATGAGTGCTTAAAACACACCTGGTAACTCTTACATACACACAAAACCAGGACACAAATAAGACATGAGAATTGCATGTTCACAAACGATTACTTGTGTTTCAAACAAGTTTTATGAAAAATCTGATATAGAGCACACTTTCCACCTCCACTGACACTCAAACACACACCATATGGCAACATCCTTCTACTTGCTAAATTGCAAATAACATTTATGCATGTCAGTCACATAAATTAGTTCTCTGATCTATTTCATTTTCAAATGTTTGCTATGCCTTAGAACCAGTGAGCAAACTAAACCTGATATTGGACGGGCATTAAAACAAAGAATAAATACATTCTTAAAAATTAATGAAACAGGGGCCACAAGAGTGCACTTTAAACACAAACAAATTGAAAAACACATCCTAACATCTGCCTATCACTATCATGTCCCTGGTATGGGGTAATCATTCTTAATGCTTCACCATGTCCCTAAATGCCAAAACAACAGAGGAGAAATAGCAAGGAAGTGAATGCGTTTGTCTGCACATTTTATGTGACCACTGTGCAGATGCATAAACAGAAACCATAATGAGATTGCTTAACTTTACATATAATCTAAAAGCTCTATATCTGAAACGCTGCTAACACCCTGGGCAAACTGAATATCTCAGACTGAGACATGCATAACGAATGCATACTGTAATTGAACAAAATACCATAATCTCATAAACAACAGCGCAATGTGAAATGTTACGGATCATTCAAACATCAGTCTACATCCTTTTTCACAAAATAAAATGAAGCCTATGAGTAAATCAGAATTCAAGATGGATCGATTCCTGATGTCGACTTGAAGGGAGCAAAAAATGAATTTATATTATAAAATTCTCATCCTTACATTACAACCACCACACAACCTCTAACCTAACAAGGCACAGTGTTTCATAATCCTGTAGAGATTTATGCATGGATGGACTCTAGCTGTTCAATTTCCATTTAAAGGGTACCAATGTAACATAGACCCAGATCAACAAGCAGTCCGGTCGAGAGCATGTTGTAGGGGGGTAAGTTGCATGCACTACGGTGCAAAAACGATTCCCGATCCCTCTAGGGCATTAAAGTGCATCCCGTGGTGGTTGTTAACCGTTTGGATGGTTATGCTGCTGGTCATTAAGATGAGCGCCCTCTACAGGCCCTCTAAGGGCAGTAGAGAGACTCAGGGCAGTGGAGAAAGCAAGCTTTCAAAGTTTGTTTGTGTATAGTGTATCCTCATCACTTTCACTCTCGTCCTGAAATTCGTTGCTCAAAAGAGACTTTTTGGACCCCATAGATGTGAGACGAATCTCATCGTCATAGTCATCACGGTGCTGCCGTAGCCGATGGAATCCGTCCTTTTGTCGGTTTGACTTGGCTGAGCAGACGCACCAGATGATGCAGGCCGTGATGACCAGAGCCGTCATTGCCGCAGCTGAGGATCAAATAATAATAAACATCAGCCATAAGAAAATGAGTAAATTTAAGCTAAAGTGTCTGACTATCCTTGTTGTGCAGAGAAAACGTAGTGATTTGTGGCTGATTATTGTTTTTGGGGTTTTGTTTGCTTGTTGAAAATGGCAAATATAATCAACTCAGAGCACTTTAGCACAGATAAAATTGTAAATTTTAGTCAACTTAATAATATTAGGAAGGTTAACATTTGACAGAATTAAAACCTTAAGCAAGGTGATCTACCTACCTGCACTTGCCACAACTAATTCTCTTGGCAGGCCAAATATATTGTTCTCCATGTCAAACTCGATAATAATGGTACTTGCTGCTTCAAACTGTGACACAGACACCTGAAAAGACCAACATTAATTGTGAAAAAAAAACATTTGCATGGACAATAATACATTTCTGTATACAGCTGCAGAAAAAAATTAAGAGACCATGACCATTTCTAGATGTATTATGGTCATTCCAGTCCAGTATCTGTTGAATTTCAACAAAATCAAACTTCAGGAGGAAGTCATCCAACAGCAATATGAAAGACTGGCAGCATGACACGGCAGTTGAAAACTGATAAAAATTGAGATCATCACATAAACAATATATTTTTTACTTTTCCTAAACACATGTACAAATATTACTGCTGTATTTCTTAAAAGTGAATATGAACTTGTTTTATTTGCAGTATTTGAGGTCTGAAAAATAGAGCATTTTTTCTGTTATTTTAACCTGTTTCTCCAGGTTTTCTGCAAATAAATCCAAATAAAACTCTATTTTTGGAAGAAATAATGTTAGTTGTTCACAAAATGAAACGAAAATTATAATTATTTTTACCTAAACACATACCAATAAAAAGTAAATTCAGAAAAACTGAAAATAATTTTAAAATGATCTCTAAATGTTTTTTCTCAGCTGTATTTTAACATAGATATATACTCACCTTCTGTGACTGTTGCTGGTAGCCGTCAGCTACCGCTTCAATGTTGTGTAAACCTGGAGCAAGAAGGGCATGGAAGAACCCTCCCTCACTGGTGAATACTCGCACAGCACCATTCAACACTATCATAGCGCCCGCAATGGGCTTACCGTTCCTATCCTTGACCACTCCACGAACTCCTTTATGCACCTATAACAGAAAAATCAGACTTAGTATAGAAAAGCCAAGTTGTAGTGGAACAGCAAAGCAGACCAGAAAGCACACTGACCTCTACCAGCATTCTCAGCAGTGACTTCCTGTTCTCAGCCCAAAGCGTGGGCAGCATTTCAGCCGTAGGGAACAGGCAGCAGCTGGTGTAGACAGTGATTTCAGGACAGTGACCAAAGTCTACGCTGAAGTCCTGAAATCCGGAAAAGCAGCAGAGAAAGGGTTGTAAGACAGCAAAAAATAACTGCCAGGGTAGAACAGCAAAATGCTTCATGTGTGTTTTGTTGAAAACAAAGAGATAGTTCACCAAAGATGAAAAGTCTGTCATAATTTACTTGCAAAAGAAGATATTTTAAAGAATGTTGGTAACCAAACAACAGCGATATCCATTCACTTCTATTGGTTTTGTTTCCGTCTCCGTACAATAGAAGTGAATGAGTACTGCAGTTGTTCGGCTACCAACATTCTTCAAAATATCTTATTTTGTGTTCTGCAGAAGTAAGCAAGCAATACAGGTTTGAAATGACAAGAAGGCGAGTCAATAAATACAGAATTTTCATTTTTGGGTGAACTATCCCTTTAAGTATCTACCTTCATGCTGCCCATGTGACTGTGCCACTCTGCTGCTCTTAATACACCATCAGGGATGATGCCCACTGGGAGAGGTGGGAAACAGAAAAGATACTTATTTCTCTTAACCGAATAGAACACTTTATTGTATCTGAAGTATGGACAAAAAGTAGTGAGCATACTTTGGCCGTTGTTTGAACACCCAGTATTGCCCAAGTGCATTGTGGGATGATGGCTGGCATACACTGTAGCCAAATATCTCAAAGTATCATCATTTTCAACTGAAAGAAGCAGGGAACCTAAGCAAATTAGGGCACCGATGCAAAAATAATGTGCATTATATCTAACAGCAAGCATGGGCCAAAACATACCAGGTTGCACTGGTTTGTCATATGGGTATGTGACCAATAGAGAGCCTCCATCTAGAGCCACAGAGAGAGTAAAGCCCCTTTCTTGTATAAGATCCATCACAGCTCGTGTCTCCGGCTGAAGCTCCCCAGCACGCTGAGATGCATTACCTGCAGAACATGACACAAACAGTACATCTAACTGTCTGACATGTGAGGTGGAGTGTACCTTGAATGTGAGCTCACCAAAGAAATCATTGTTGAGGTCTTTGCCGTGGGCGTTGGTCATGCCAGCAGTGGAGTTGCAGTCGTTCTCTTTTGCCAGCTCACGCCCATCTGGGTTGATGCTCGGCAGGATAACAATTCTAGTCTCATTGATCAGCTAAATAGAGGAAGAGAGAGACCTTAGAAAGACCCGAGGAATGTTAAACTATGTAAAAAAGAAGACAATAAACAAAAATCGTACTCTGGTGATGGCAGCGTTCTTTCCGTAGTTGATGCAGAGACTTGCAGCAAACTCTAGAAGCAACTCTGTGCCCACTGGGGCATTGCCATGAATGCCCGCCACAAAGCGAATCTTGGGTTCAGATGGTTCTTGGACTTTAGGGTTGTTTGAGATCTCCAGAGCCCATATAGTTCGAAACTCCACACTCTGACCAAGACTTGACAGGGGAAACAAAAAGATTTCCAAGATGCTGAGGTTAAGGGTAGATGTTCCCTATGCTCTTGTAATTTAAACTCGGTGACACTTGATACAGCACATACTATAATTTCCTACAATAGATTTTGGCACTGTGCTACAGTGAGATAGATGCAGTTCAATCAGAAACTTAATTGTGTATTGTGTTGAGGGATACTGTTTTTGTCTCTGATTTTAAAAGACCCTTATGATACTTTATGACCTTATGATATGACCTTATGATCACAAAACTGGATTTAAATGGAACTTGACTTCTTAGAAATAGTCAAAAATACCTCAAGATATTCACTGTAGACATCCAAGAGAACGTGATGTAAACAAGGTGCTGTACCTGTGAAGTGAGGTAATCTCTGGGAAATTCAGGGTGAGGCCCCGCAGGAACTCGGAAACCTCGCTGTATCGCCGGTAGCGGAAGCTGCTCTGGGTGGGAGTGTTCTTGATCAGCTCATCCAGACCGGATTCTCCTGACAGCTGCTTTATGAGACTTTCAAACTCTTTCACGGTGGGGTCCTGAACCGACGAGGCATCTTCTGTCATCCGCCCGTTTGCGTTGGTGTTAATCCGGGTCAGTGTGAAGTTAACAATCTCTACCCCATTTTCAGGCACAGTGGCGTAGGTGCTAACTGAGACGTAGCTGGAAATATTAAACGGAAAGAGTGATTTTATGAGAGACAATTTCAATGGGATGCACAAAATGTCTAAACTTGGTAGTTGGTGGACAAGTGACACGGAAACTACAGAAAGTACTCTTACCCTTGGGCAGATGCAGTCACGCGGTATGTTTTTGGAACTAGCAAGCGCCAGTAGTCCCCTGCAACGTTAGTTGTGACAGGGTGATCAATCGTCTCCACGGTGATGGTCGCATTGGGGATGCCAGACCCATCCTTGCTGTCAATCACCATCCCCTTAAATCCTCTGTGGACCTGCACGTCCAGAAAAATGTTATACGGCGAGTTGCAAGATATAAGTAAAAGAAGACAGGGAAAGACAGGGAGACAAAGAAAGACTGTCAATCAAAGCTGACCCGATGCATAAACTGCAGAAGCGATCTACGGTTTTCATTCCAGTACTTTGGCAGATCTGCTGCTAGTGGATACTTGTAACAGCCCAATTCGATGGTCACCTCAAAGCAGTTAGTATTGATGTAGTTCCAGTCCTGCATACCCCCTGAAGAAATAGCAGACAGTGCACTGCTGTAGCTTACATTCACAGACCACCTTACATTTTATAAACCTTACTGGTCTCAAAATATTAGCATCCAATTATATGATTCTTACCGTGGACGTTGTACCATGCAGCCCCATTGGTGATACCATCTGCAAAAAACTCTGGATCCATTTCTGGACAAGGGTTACCGTTATGCATTTGAGTGTTTTCCTGAAAAAAAAAACAATCAAAACAGTTTGAGACTTAGGCTATTGGTTTTGCTAAATAAATGTTTTTTTTAATACTTAAAGGTGCACTCAAATAGAAAGCCGTTTTCACCCGTTAAAGTACATAAGCGCTATACTTGTATGCCCATTATCTACACAGCAAATATAATCTGAGGCTGCATATTCACCTCGGAGTACGCGAGAGCCAACATCTTAAATACAACATCATCTGATGACCTGCTGTAGCCAATAACATCCTCTAGATTATCATCATATGGATAATTCACCACCAAGGAGCCTGACAGAAAGAAAGAAAGTGAAATATTCTCTGTGCATGCTCGGAAACAAACAAAAGCCTATCGCTAAAAGGAATTACCTCCATGAAGGTTGGCAGACAGCACAAATGGGTAGCTCTTCACCCAGTTCATGACTGCAATGGTCTCTGGCTGTCTGGGATCCGTGATGAAATTGAAGCGATCAGGAAAGTTTCGGTTCAGGTCGAAATTGTTACTGTTGTTACGGCCCTGGATGCCACTGATATCTCCTGCACAAACATTTTTATCACAGATTTACAAGTTGAGCTGTGTGAATGCGGCTGAAGATTTTGCAAAGCCTTACCCTCCTGAGACACTTCGTATCCGTCCGGGTTCATGGAAGGCATGATGTGTATTCGTGTGGAGTCCACAAGCTGGGTGACCTCAGGGTCACTGCCGTAGTTTCGGCAGAGGTACTCGATAAGATTGAGTAGCAGTTCTCGGCCAACCACCTCATTGCCGTGCATGTTGCCAATGTATTTAAATTCTGGTTCTCCTAGAAGGGCAAAATGGGATGTCAGATGACTGTTTGCTTGACTTTTTATTATAAATTAAACCATGCTAGGCATGCACAATGTACCTAACTCATGGACACCGGGGTTATCAGTGATCTCCATGACCCGCAGGAGACGCCCCTGCACGGACTTGCCAATGGAGTAAAGGCGTGTGATGGAGCTGTATTCAGAGCTGAACTTCTGAAGGAACAGCTCCATGTCATTGTAGTGATGGTGGCGGAAGTCCTGGGGCTGAATCGCGAGGTTGGAGCTCTGCTCTTTCTCCACTGAATCTGCACCAGGGCTGCTGGTGTCTGCACTGGAGCTGTTGGTGGAGGTGGCAGTGGGGGAGTCTGGGATTGAAGGGGTGGTGGGATTCACATCAGTTTCGGGCACAAGGGTGAGGTTTAGTTCGGTGGCTCTGCCTTCTTTCACCTCCATACCAACCACAGACATGGGTATGTAGCTATAAAAAACACACAATTTCAACACGTCAATTGAAAGGAAGTTGATTCTTAAATTGAATATTTAGGCCAACCCATACAGATACTTTATTTCTAATAAATATTCATACTAAATTTACTTCATACTAACCCCGGGGCTATGGCTGTGATGTTGTAGGTGCCGGGTAGCAGCAGGCGATAGTATTCACCAAAGCGTGCGGTGCTCACATTGTGATTAATGCCTGCAACCATTATCACTGCATCTGAAAGAGGGGCTCCATTCCTGGCTGCTATGACATTGCCACGTACTCCGATGTGAATCTTCTCACACACGCGCGCGCGCACACACACACACACACACACACACACACACACACACACACACACACACACACACACACACACACACACACACCCACACAAACAAACACGCGCGCGCACAAACAAATACACCAACCAATATTGAGGTTTTACGGAAAAAGAAACCCAACGCACGCTTACG